>NC_134589.1:103814918-104114918 GCF_037038515.1 Microtus pennsylvanicus | reverse complement strand
GATGGCCTGATTTACAGAGTGAGTTTTAGGACAGCCCAAGATACAAAAAGAAACCCTTTCTTGAAAAACAAAGCAAAACAGCAAAAGAAAGAAAGACAAGGAAAAAGAAAAAAATGGCAGTCTCTTTCCACTCTCTCCTCCATTGGCTCTTAAAGAGCTCTCAAGCTGAACTGGAGACCATGGTGTCACTCAAAACTGGGAAGCCAGAAACCTTAGGGGGGTCACAGGAGTCGGACTGACTGCAGCACTTGATGCCTCAACCCTGCTAATGGCTGTGATATAAGGCATGGTAAAATACGGGCTTTGGCAGAGCACTACTCCCCTTTCTCTATTATTATTGCTACACAACGAAAAGGACCGGGGGGGGGGGGTGATGATGTGCAGTCAGTGCTGGTATTGAAATCTCACTGACTCCTTCCGCACTCCTTGTCAATTCCCGACTTTGTCAAATCAACTATCGTGAATCTTTGATGTGGGTTGGCCCTTTAGGAACTCAGAGAAACAAGACAGACAGACCTGTTTCATCCCAGAAACCTCCCAGTTCCTGAGCCCTAGCCCTGGAAGTCTCAAAGCCATCACATCCAGAAATCTCTCTAGTCCCTGCTAGTGGTGAACTCACTTCGTCTTCCCCAGGACCACTAATTATTTCTCCATGTTTTCCTGTGAGATCTGAGGCCACCTTTCTTCTTCCTCCCTCTGGCCTCTCCACGAACGATCTCCATTCTCTAGACAACATGTCTAGAACCGAGTCTTATAGGCACCGAGAGAGTGTGTCTTGAGGGCAGTTGGCGTTTCTAGGACACGAGTGACATCACAAAATTCCGAGAGCTCTCTGGGATACCGTGGAATTTCCAGAGAAGGGACTGCTGATGTCGTGAGGCACGGCCTTTACCTCCTTGCTGATATTTCTCCCCGAACTGACCGACCGACCGACCGACCGACCAACCGGAACCTGAGGTTTCCTTTCCAGGAGTCTCTCCTCCGACACAGAGGGAGCCATTCAGGATTTCCTCCTTCCAAAACCAGAAATTTCTCTCTGCTTCATTAATATCTTCTCACTACTTCCTGAACCCATGGGGAGTTAGTTAGTTGAACACTCACTTTTTTCATGAATGACCCTTCCTCCCTCTCCTGAACATCTCATATTACTGATTCATACTCAGTAAAACAGTAATATGAGAAATTAGGCCAGGAGGACATGGAAGATGAGGGTTGAGTCTTCTGAAGTGAACAAGCACTTAGGGAAGGCTAAACTTAAGGGAATTTGACTCTGAGTGGCAAGACATGAATAGCTGCTGCCAAGGCACAGATACAGGCACCAACTGGGCCCTCGGCATCCTCCTGCATCATCAGAGCTGTGTGGGAAACTCAGCCCAAAGGAGGGGCCGTGTTCAAAGGGAGAGGGCATTTTCGAGGACAGCACTGTTTTCTTTTTCTTCTTTCTTTCTTTCTTTCTTTCTTTATTTCTTTCTTTCTTTCTTTTTTTTCGAGACAGGGTTGTTCTGTAGTTTTTTTTTTTTGGAGCCTGTCCTGGAACTAGCTCTTGTAGACCAGGCTGGTCTTGAACTCACATGCTTTCTTTTTTTTTCTATTGGATATTTTTGACTTCTTTATCAAAGATCAGGTGTTCGAAGATGTGTGGATCGATATCCGGGTCTTCTATTCGGTTCCATTGGTCCTCCTGTCTGTTCTTATGCCAGGACCAGGCTGTTTTCAGAACTGTAGCTTACAGAGTGTTCTTGCAGGTGGGGCACAGAAGAGGTTAATTACGGTACCTTAGTTCTTCTGCTTTTCTAGCAGACCGGAGCCCAGCTGACAGGAATCCAGTAGAGATGGTGTCAAGGTTCACACTGACACTAACAGCTGTAACTTGAGCAGGATTTGTGATCCACATGAAATTTGCAATGAATTGCAGCAAATCTGTGACACTCTAACTTGCTCAGCCTCAGTATCTGAACATACAGATGTTTGCAATGATCACTGGCTTCAGGATTTTTTTTTTTTTGTTGTTGTTGTTGTTTTGTTTTTCCACGAGACAGGGTTTCCCTGTAGCTGAAGTTTAACGGCCTGGTGTTTTTGTGACTTACTGCTTCAAAGAACTTCTCCATTTCTTTATCCCTAAGGGAAAAGAAATATAATCACTAAATACATTTAAGTGTCTTTCAACCATTTTAGATCCCTCTGTTGAGAGTTCTCTGTTTAGGTCTGTACTCCATTTTTTAAAATTGGATTATTTGTTCTTTGGATGACCAATTTCTCGACTTCTTTGTGTATTTTGGAGATTAGTGAAGATCTTTTCCCATTCTGTAAGGCCGTCGTTTTGTCTTGTTGGCCATGTTCTTTGCTTTACAGAAGCTTTTCAGTTTCAGGAGGTCTCACTTATTAATTGTTTCTCTCAGTGTCTGTTTTTTTTTCTTTTTTTTTCTTTTTTCTTTCTTTTTTTTTCTTTTTTTTCTTTTTTTCTTTTTTTCTTCTTCTTCTTTTCTTTTTTTTTCTTTTTTTTCTCTCTTTAGTTTTTTTCTTTGTTCTTTTTTTTGTTTTGTTTTTCTTTTTTTTTCTTTTTTCTTTTTTTTCTTTTTCTCTCAGTGTCTGTGCTACTGGGGTTCTATTTAGCAAGCGTTCTCCTGTGCCAATGTGTTCAAGTGCATTTGATATTTTTATTTTTATATTCTTTTATTGTGGATGAAGTCAATTATTTGAACTCTCAAATATTTTTATTGTTATTATCTCTCTATTTGTTTGCTTATTTGTGGTTGTTCACCAACTTGACTATCTAGAGGAAGTAAAAGTCGTAACAAGGTTTCCGTAGGTGAACCTGCGGAAGGATCATTAACGTGAGAGAGCAGCGGCGGCGGCTCTGCCCGCCCGCTCGCCTGCCTCGCCCGAGTTCTCGCCGGGAGGCGCGCTCCCCGGGTCGCACGTGTGTTGTGCGCACGGAAGTGTGCGTGCGCACGGGCGCGCGTGGCGGTCGTGAGAGAGAGGTCGAGAGAGGGGGAAGGGGGACGGGCGCCGGCTCGCCCGCCCTCCTCGCCCCGTCCGAGGACCCGTGTCTGGCTCTGCCGCTGGCGGCTCACGGCGGACGGCGGCTCTCTTCCCGCTCTCGCTCTCCTCCGTCCACTCCCGCTGCTTGCCTCACCGCACCGCAGCGGCCCGCGGGTGTGTCCCCTCTTTCCCGGGCGCGCGCCTTTCCCTCTCCATCCCTCTTCCCGGGGGAGGATGGGCGAGGGTCTGGCGGCGCCCCGGGCCCCCTCTCGCCGCCGACCTCCGCTCGCGCGCCGTGGCGCCGCGGCGCGCCTGTCGGGGAGGCGGCGGAGGTTGGGCGCACATTTTTTTCCCCCCTCTCCACCTCCTTCTCCAAAGGACCGGGGTAGACCAGTAGTCCCTCCCACCGGGCGGGAGGCCATTTTTTTCCCCCGGGGATGCGGCGGGTCGACCAGATGTCCCGCTGGACTCTTTTTTTTTTTTTTTTTTTTTTAATGTATAATATATATTATATCTTCCTAGACCTGACGGGTCGATCAGTTGTCTCTGTGCACTTCCTTTTTTTTTGACGGACTGGAAGCGGGTCGACCAGTTGTCCGATTAAATATTTGGCATTAAAATGCTAAGTACCGGGGTCGACCAGTTGGCCTTGTGAACTTGGGTCGACCAGTTGTCTTTTTCCATGTCTTGATTGAATGATGTCATTCTTCAATGTGTTGGTGGTTAGTTTATCTCTTTTGTTCTCTATGCCAACACGCCCCACTCACCAAACACTTTTTTTTTAATTTATTTATTTACTTATTTTTATTTTACTTTTTTATTATTTATTTATTTATTTATACATACATACATACATCCTGTCTATCTGTCCAGATGGGGCAGGGGTAGAAGGGGCTAGCTATGAGAGGAAGGTGCTCGGTGGGCATCCAGTTGTAAATAAGGCTGGGAATAAATAGCTGAATATTAATTCATTTGAGTAATATTAAAACTGTTCAAGTAGAAAACAATTGCTTTCTTTTTCTGTTTGCCCAGAGATCTGACTGACTGCAACTTGGAAAGAAGACGGCCCTGCTGGACAGAGACCTCCCTCCTGCTTTGGGTGGGTCGACCAGTTTACATGTTTATTTCCACGTTTTGTCTTTTATGGATTGAATGGATGTGTCTCTCTCTTTTTTTTTTTTTTTTTGGTTTTTCGAGACAGGGTTTCTCTGTGGCTTTGGAGCCTGTCCTGGAACTAGCACTGTAGACCAGGCTGGTCTCGAACTCACAGAGATCCGCCTACCTCTGCCTCCCGAGTACTGGGATTAAAGGCGTGCGCCACCATCGCCCGGCTCTCATTTTTTTTTTCACGATTGCTTGCTTGCTTGCTTGCTTACTTACTTACTTACTTACTATCTGTTCAGCCCATCTCATTTACTTACTTCTTTAAAAAAAAATGACCCACCTAGTTATTTACTTACTTACTTACTTACTTGTTCATTCATTCCTTCACTTCCTTATCTTCTTTCATATATCTGTTTATTTATCTGCTGATTTAGCGTGACTCATTTACTTATTGAATGTTTCAATTATTATTTAGTTTTATTCATTTATTCATTCTTTATGTCTATTTTTATGTATGTATTTACTTACTTTCTTAATTTTTTTTTTACTTTTTAAAATTTACTTAATTTTTTTCTTTCTTTGGGAATGTAGATTCTTTCTTCCTTTCTTCCTTTCTTTCCTTCTTTCTGTCTCCTGACTGTCACTGGCTAAGAAAATGGTGGCCTCCATGTCACTGGTCAGCATAGCAGCTCCTAAAATGGAATTTGATGAAGGGATACATAGATAGATAGATAGATAGATAGATAGATAGATAGATAGATAGATAGATGGGATGCGCACACGCTCACACACACACACACACACACACACACACACACACACATATGCACGCACGTGCATGACATGTACAGATGGGGGGCGATTCCAATGTTTTCAGAGGAAGGTGCTCGCTGGTAATAATAAATGTGCTGGTAAATAAGGCTGGAAATAGCTGAATATTAAATCATTAAAACTCTTCAAATAAATAAAAAGCAATTCCATTTCTCTCTCTCTCTCTTTCTCACCATATACCAGCACATCTGAACTGACTGCAACATACAAAAGAAGAAGAAACACGGAAAGAAGACATCCCTGCTGGACAGGATCTGAGATGAGAATAAATTCATCGAATGGCTGCCAACAGCATTTCATTGAGAAGAGATTCCACATTTTATGCTGTACAGTTACTTAGTTAGATAGATAGATAAAGAGAGGCCTGTGAACTGGGGTGGGCTGTGGCTTCTCAGGTCACCTCAGGTCAGGGAGGGGCTGAGGAGTGTCCCATTGGCCTTGACAATAGGCAGGAGTCAGAGGTTAATGTCAGGGCAGGGCCTGAGAGTTCCTCAAAGGGAATGAATGGAGACCCTTGCTTACCTAAGAAATGCCTGACCTTGGAAAAGGACTTGTGGAAAGCGGGCCCTTGAAACTGTGGTTTCACGTCTTACTAGAAAGCTCCCTCTTGGAAGGGAAAGTCATCGTGATATCTTACTCTTTTCCCAAGGATACCCTACCTACCCTTCTGATCATTCTTACTGAATTAAGTCTTCCACTGCAAATAAATAAATAAATAAATAATAAATGAAGTGGGTGAGTGAGTGAGTGAGTAAGTAAGTAAGTAAGTAAACAAGCAAATACGTGGATGGACAAATAAATACAAAGTTTGCTGTTGTTGACTGACTTTTGATTTCATAATGAATCTCTCTCTCTCTCTCTCTCTCTCTCTCTCTCTCTCTCTCTCTCACACACACACACACACACACACACACACACACTAAATATACAATAAAAGGAAGCATAACACCTTTACTCAGGGGGCAGAGTGAACTCAGAAAGTTTTCCAGGCGGGGGGGGGGAGAGACAGAATATAAGAACAAAATGAGAAACAAGGAAAAATAGTGTTGGCTGGCTGGCCGGCTTTCAGTTCCCTGACAGAAATGAGCACATTGTGGAGGAAACACAAAGTTGTTACACTATGTGGGTGTGATGAGGAGAGATTGTGAGTGAGTGTCCTGTCAGAACAAAGTTAGTCCCATAGTTGATGAAATTCATTATCCCAAAACTTCAGCAGAATATATCCCAAGTTTGCAAATGTGTGATCAGCTTGTGACAGGTTGGGCTGGAGATGCTGAGAACTGGGGAGCCCTCAATGCAAGAGCAGACACTCATTCCCATGAAGAGGGAGAGAGGGAGGGAGGGAGGGAGGGAGGGATCATTCATTCCTATACTCAAGTTTAAAGAAAGATGAGTGGCTATCTATGGAGAGACCACTCACAGATATGAAAAATCATTTCCTAAAAATCAAATTTCTCAGTCAGTATGCAACTGCTATGGTGCTTCTCCTAGATAGAGCAAAACACACAAACAAACTGATTCCTTGATCTAGAGCCACAGTGCACATGCTGTGGAAAAGGGGACATGGCCAACTTGAATCACAATATTCATCAGAGCATGAAAAGAGCGTAAAAAGGACACAGAGGAGAGATAATTGTGGTCCTTCCTTCCTCCCTCCCTCCCTCCCTCCCTCCTTCCCTCAGGAAGTGACTGACAGATGAGACTTTGTCCAAGCAGGTTCTGTCTGAAATACCAGACTTGAGTTTCCCCCTCTGTGGGTATTAGCTAATCAGTCCTCCCTTCTTTCTGTAGGAAGGTGGTGCATGTCTCTCAGAACTTACCTGGTTTCCTCTGCACCAGGTGAACCAGGGAAAAGCTTTCTAAGCCTTATTCAGACCCATAGAGGCTGCGCTGTGTGTGACTTCAGAGACCTCAGGGAGTATAGGGGTGGGTGGGTGCTTGATGCTTCAGACTCATGTCATTGAAGGACATAACATAGTCTGGATTCACAGAGATTCACAACACAGAGCCATTGTCACTTACTAACAGCTCAGGACACCCAGAGCTAACAAGAAATTGCAGTCTCAGCCGGGCTTTAATCACAGCACACACACAGATCTCTGTGAATTCAAAGATGGCCTGATTTACAGAGTGAGTTTTAGGACAGCCCAAGATACAAAAAGAAACCCTTTCTTGAAAAACAAAGCAAAACAGCAAAAGAAAGAAAGACAAGGAAAAAGAAAAAAATGGCAGTCTCTTTCCACTCTCTCCTCCATTGGCTCTTAAAGAGCTCTCAAGCTGAACTGGAGACCATGGTGTCACTCAAAACTGGGAAGCCAGAAACCTTAGGGGGGTCACAGGAGTCGGACTGACTGCAGCACTTGATGCCTCAACCCTGCTAATGGCTGTGATATAAGGCATGGTAAAATACGGGCTTTGGCAGAGCACTACTCCCCTTTCTCTATTATTATTGCTACACAACGAAAAGGACCGGGGGGGGGGTGATGATGTGCAGTCAGTGCTGGTATTGAAATCTCACTGACTCCTTCCGCACTCCTTGTCAATTCCCGACTTTGTCAAATCAACTATCGTGAATCTTTGATGTGGGTTGGCCCTTTAGGAACTCAGAGAAACAAGACAGACAGACCTGTTTCATCCCAGAAACCTCCCAGTTCCTGAGCCCTAGCCCTGGAAGTCTCAAAGCCATCACATCCAGAAATCTCTCTAGTCCCTGCTAGTGGTGAACTCACTTCGTCTTCCCCAGGACCACTAATTATTTCTCCATGTTTTCCTGTGAGATCTGAGGCCAGCTTTCTTCTTCCTCCCTCTGGCCTCTCCACGAACGATCTCCATTCTCTAGACAACATGTCTAGAACCGAGTCTTATAGGCACCGAGAGAGTGTGTCTTGAGGGCAGTTGGCGTTTCTAGGACACGAGTGACATCACAAAATTCCGAGAGCTCTCTGGGATACCGTGGAATTTCCAGAGAAGGGACTGCTGATGTCGTGAGGCACGGCCTTTACCTCCTTGCTGATATTTCTCCCCGAACTGACCGACCGACCGACCGACCGACCAACCGGAACCTGAGGTTTCCTTTCCAGGAGTCTCTCCTCCGACACAGAGGGAGCCATTCAGGATTTCCTCCTTCCAAAACCAGAAATTTCTCTCTGCTTCATTAATATCTTCTCACTACTTCCTGAACCCATGGGGAGTTAGTTAGTTGAACACTCACTTTTTTCATGAATGACCCTTCCTCCCTCTCCTGAACATCTCATATTACTGATTCATACTCAGTAAAACAGTAATATGAGAAATTAGGCCAGGAGGACATGGAAGATGAGGGTTGAGTCTTCTGAAGTGAACAAGCACTTAGGGAAGGCTAAACTTAAGGGAATTTGACTCTGAGTGGCAAGACATGAATAGCTGCTGCCAAGGCACAGATACAGGCACCAACTGGGCCCTCGGCATCCTCCTGCATCATCAGAGCTGTGTGGGAAACTCAGCCCAAAGGAGGGGCCGTGTTCAAAGGGAGAGGGCATTTTCGAGGACAGCACTGTTTTCTTTTTCTTCTTTCTTTCTTTCTTTCTTTCTTTCTTTCTTTCTTTCTTTCTTTCTTTTTTTTCGAGACAGGGTTGTTCTGTAGTTTTTTTTTTTTTGGAGCCTGTCCTGGAACTAGCTCTTGTAGACCAGGCTGGTCTTGAACTCACATGCTTTCTTTTTTTTTCTATTGGATATTTTTGACTTCTTTATCAAAGATCAGGTGTTCGAAGATGTGTGGATCGATATCCGGGTCTTCTATTCGGTTCCATTGGTCCTCCTGTCTGTTCTTATGCCAGGACCAGGCTGTTTTCAGAACTGTAGCTTACAGAGTGTTCTTGCAGGTGGGGCACAGAAGAGGTTAATTACGGTACCTTAGTTCTTCTGCTTTTCTAGCAGACCGGAGCCCAGCTGACAGGAATCCAGTAGAGATGGTGTCAAGGTTCACACTGACACTAACAGCTGTAACTTGAGCAGGATTTGTGATCCACATGAAATTTGCAATGAATTGCAGCAAATCTGTGACACTCTAACTTGCTCAGGCTCAGTATCTGAACATACAGATGTTTGCAATGATCACTGGCTTCAGGATTTTTTTTTTGTTGTTGTTGTTGTTGTTTTGTTTTTCCACGAGACAGGGTTTCCCTGTAGCTGAAGTTTAACGGCCTGGTGTTTTTGTGACTTACTGCTTCAAAGAACTTCTCCATTTCTTTATCCCTAAGGGAAAAGAAATATAATCACTAAATACATTTAAGTGTCTTTCAACCATTTTAGATCCCTCTGTTGAGAGTTCTCTGTTTAGGTCTGTACTCCATTTTTTAAAATTGGATTATTTGTTCTTTGGATGACCAATTTCTCGACTTCTTTGTGTATTTTGGAGATTAGTGAAGATCTTTTCCCATTCTGTAAGGCCGTCGTTTTGTCTTGTTGGCCATGTTCTTTGCTTTACAGAAGCTTTTCAGTTTCAGGAGGTCTCACTTATTAATTGTTTCTCTCAGTGTCTGTTTTTTTTTCTTTTTTTTTCTTTTTTCTTTCTTTTTTTTTTCTTTTTTTTCTTTTTTTCTTTTTTTCTTTTTTTTCTTCTTCTTCTTTTCTTTTTTTTTCTTTTTTTTCTCTCTTTAGTTTTTTTCTTTGTTCTTTTTTTTTGTTTTGTTTTTCTTTTTTTTTTCTTTTTTCTTTTTCTCTCAGTGTCTGTGCTACTGGGGTTCTATTTAGCAAGCGTTCTCCTGTGCCAATGTGTTCAAGTGCATTTGATATTTTTATTTTTATATTCTTTTATTGTGGATGAAGTCAATTATTTGAACTCTCAAATATTTTTATTGTTATTATCTCTCTATTTGTTTGCTTATTTGTGGTTGTTCACCAACTTGACTATCTAGAGGAAGTAAAAGTCGTAACAAGGTTTCCGTAGGTGAACCTGCGGAAGGATCATTAACGTGAGAGAGCAGCGGCGGCGGCTCTGCCCGCCCGCTCGCCTGCCTCGCCCGAGTTCTCACCGGGAGGCGCGCTCCCCGGGTCGCACGTGTGTTGTGCGCACGGAAGTGTGCGTGCGCACGGGCGCGCGTGGCGGTCGTGAGAGAGAGGTCGAGAGAGGGGGAAGGGGGACGGGCGCCGGCTCGCCCGCCCTCCTCGCCCCGTCCGAGGACCCGTGTCTGGCTCTGCCGCTGGCGGCTCACGGCGGACGGCGGCTCTCTTCCCGCTCTCGCTCTCCTCCGTCCACTCCCGCTGCTTGCCTCACCGCACCGCAGCGGCCCGCGGGTGTGTCCCCTCTTTCCCGGGCGCGCGCCTTTCCCTCTCCATCCCTCTTCCCGGGGGAGGATGGGCGAGGGTCTGGCGGCGCCCCGGGCCCCCTCTCGCCACAGACCTCCGCTCGCGCGCCGTGGCGCCGCGGCGCGCCTGTCGGGGAGGCGGCGGAGGTTGGGCGCACTTTTTTTTCCCCCCTCTCCACCTCCTTCTCCAAAGGACCGGGGTAGACCAGTAGTCCCTCCCACCGGGCGGGAGGCCATTTTTTTCCCCCCGGGGATGCGGCGGGTCGACCAGATGTCCCGCTGGACTCTTTTTTTTTTTTTTTTAATGTATAATATATATTATATCTTCCTAGACCTGACGGGTCGACCAGTTGTCTCTGTGCACTTCCTTTTTTTTTGACGGACTGGAAGCGGGTCGACCAGTTGTCCGATTAAATATTTGGCCTTAAAATGCTAAGTACCGGGGTCGACCAGTTGGCCTTGTGAACTTGGGTCGACCAGTTGTCTTTTTCCATGTCTTGATTGAATGATGTCATTCTTCAATGTGTTGGTGGTTAGTTTATCTCTTTTGTTCTCTATGCCAAAACGCCCCACTCACCAAACACTTTTTTTTTAATTTATTTATTTACTTATTTTTATTTTACTTTTTTATTATTTATTTATTTATTTATACATACATACATACATCCTGTCTATCTGTCCAGATGGGGCAGGGGTAGAAGGGGCTAGCTATGAGAGGAAGGTGCTCGGTGGGCATCCAGTTGTAAATAAGGCTGGGAATAAATAGCTGAATATTAATTCATTTGAGTAATATTAAAACTGTTCAAGTAGAAAACAATTGCTTTCTTTTTCTGTTTGCCCAGAGATCTGACTGACTGCAACTTGGAAAGAAGACGGCCCTGCTGGACAGAGACCTCCCTCCTGCTTTGGGTGGGTCGACCAGTTTACATGTTTATTTCCACGTTTTGTCTTTTATGGATTGAATGGATGTGTCTCTCTCTTTTTTTTTTTTTGGTTTTTCGAGACAGGGTTTCTCTGTGGCTTTGGAGCCTGTCCTGGAACTAGCACTGTAGACCAGGCTGGTCTCGAACTCACAGAGATCCGCCTACCTCTGCCTCCCGAGTACTGGGATTAAAGGCGTGCGCCACCATCGCCCGGCTCTCATTTTTTTTTCACGATTGCTTGCTTGCTTGCTTGCTTACTTACTTACTTACTTACTATCTGTTCAGCCCATCTCATTTACTTACTTCTTTAAAAAAAATGACCCACCTAGTTATTTACTTACTTACTTACTTACTTACTTGTTCATTCATTCCTTCACTTCCTTATCTTCTTTCATATATCTGTTTATTTATCTGCTGATTTAGCGTGACTCATTTACTTATTGAATGTTTCAATTATTATTTAGTTTTATTCATTTATTCATTCTTTATGTCTATTTTTATGTATGTATTTACTTACTTTCTTAATTTTTTTTTTACTTTTTAAAATTTACTTAATTTTTTTCTTTCTTTGGGAATGTAGATTCTTTCTTCCTTTCTTCCTTTCTTTCCTTCTTTCTGTCTCCTGACTGTCACTGGCTAAGAAAATGGTGGCCTCCATGTCACTGGTCAGCATAGCAGCTCCTAAAATGGAATTTGATGAAGGGATACATAGATAGATAGATAGATAGATAGATAGATAGATAGATAGATAGATAGATAGATAGATGGGATGCGCACACGCTCACACACACACACACACACACACACACATATGCACGCACGTGCATGACATGTACAGATGGGGGGCGATTCCAATGTTTTCAGAGGAAGGTGCTCGCTGGTAATAATAAATGTGCTGGTAAATAAGGCTGGAAATAGCTGAATATTAAATCATTAAAACTCTTCAAATAAATAAAAAGCAATTCCATTTCTCTCTCTCTCTCTTTCTCACCATATACCAGCACATCTGAACTGACTGCAACATACAAAAGAAGAAGAAACACGGAAAGAAGACATCCCTGCTGGACAGGATCTGAGATGAGAATAAATTCATCGAATGGCTGCCAACAGCATTTCATTGAGAAGAGATTCCACATTTTATGCTGTACAGTTACTTAGTTAGATAGATAGATAAAGAGAGGCCTGTGAACTGGGGTGGGCTGTGGCTTCTCAGGTCACCTCAGGTCAGGGAGGGGCTGAGGAGTGTCCCATTGGCCTTGACAATAGGCAGGAGTCAGAGGTTAATGTCAGGGCAGGGCCTGAGAGTTCCTCAAAGGGAATGAATGGAGACCCTTGCTTACCTAAGAAATGCCTGACCTTGGAAAAGGACTTGTGGAAAGCGGGCCCTTGAAACTGTGGTTTCACGTCTTACTAGAAAGCTCCCTCTTGGAAGGGAAAGTCATCGTGATATCTTACTCTTTTCCCAAGGATACCCTACCTACCCTTCTGATCATTCTTACTGAATTAAGTCTTCCACTGCAAATAAATAAATAAATAAATAATAAATGAAGTGGGTGAGTGAGTGAGTGAGTGAGTAAGTAAGTAAGTAAGTAAGTAAACAAGCAAATACGTGGATGGACAAATAAATACAAAGTTTGCTGTTGTTGACTGACTTTTGATTTCATAATGAATCTCTCTCTCTCTCTCTCTCTCTCTCTCTCTCTCACACACACACACACACACACACACACACACACACTAAATATACAATAAAAGGAAGCATAACACCTTTACTCAGGGGGCAGAGTGAACTCTGAAAGTTTTCCAGGCGGGGGGGGGGAGAGACAGAATATAAGAACAAAATGAGAAACAAGGAAAAATAGTGTTGGCTGGCTGGCCGGCTTTCAGTTCCCTGACAGAAATGAGCACATTGTGGAGGAAACACAAAGTTGTTACACTATGTGGGTGTGATGAGGAGAGATTGTGAGTGAGTGTCCTGTCAGAACAAAGTTAGTCCCATAGTTGATGAAATTCATTATCCCAAAACTTCAGCAGAATATATCCCAAGTTTGCAAATGTGTGATCAGCTTGTGACAGGTTGGGCTGGAGATGCTGAGAACTGGGGAGCCCTCAATGCAAGAGCAGACACTCATTCCCATGAAGAGGGAGAGAGGGAGGGAGGGAGGGAGGGAGGGATCATTCATTCCTATACTCAAGTTTAAAGAAAGATGAGTGGCTATCTATGGAGAGACCACTCACAGATATGAAAAATCATTTCCTAAAAATCAAATTTCTCAGTCAGTATGCAACTGCTATGGTGCTTCTCCTAGATAGAGCAAAACACACAAACAAACTGATTCCTTGATCTAGAGCCACAGTGCACATGCTGTGGAAAAGGGGACATGGCCAACTTGAATCACAATATTCATCAGAGCATGAAAAGAGCGTAAAAAGGACACAGAGGAGAGATAATTGTGGTCCTTCCTTCCTCCCTCCCTCCCTCCCTCCCTCCCTCCCTCCTTCCCTCAGGAAGTGACTGACAGATGAGACTTTGTCCAAGCAGGTTCTGTCTGAAATACCAGACTTGAGTTTCCCCCTCTGTGGGTATTAGCTAATCAGTCCTCCCTTCTTTCTGTAGGAAGGTGGTGCATGTCTCTCAGAACTTACCTGGTTTCCTCTGCACCAGGTGAACCAGGGAAAAGCTTTCTAAGCCTTATTCAGACCCATAGAGGCTGCGCTGTGTGTGACTTCAGAGACCTCAGGGAGTATAGGGGTGGGTGGGTGCTTGATGCTTCAGACTCATGTCATTGAAGGACATAACATAGTCTGGATTCACAGAGATTCACAACACAGAGCCATTGTCACTTACTAACAGCTCAGGACACCCAGAGCTAACAAGAAATTGCAGTCTCAGCCGGGCTTTAATCACAGCACACACACAGATCTCTGTGAATTCAAAGATGGCCTGATTTACAGAGTGAGTTTTAGGACAGCCCAAGATACAAAAAGAAACCCTTTCTTGAAAAACAAAGCAAAACAGCAAAAGAAAGAAAGACAAGGAAAAAGAAAAAAATGGCAGTCTCTTTCCACTCTCTCCTCCATTGGCTCTTAAAGAGCTCTCAAGCTGAACTGGAGACCATGGTGTCACTCAAAACTGGGAAGCCAGAAACCTTAGGGGGGTCACAGGAGTCGGACTGACTGCAGCACTTGATGCCTCAACCCTGCTAATGGCTGTGATATAAGGCATGGTAAAATACGGGCTTTGGCAGAGCACTACTCCCCTTTCTCTATTATTATTGCTACACAACGAAAAGGACCGGGGGGGGGGTGATGATGTGCAGTCAGTGCTGGTATTGAAATCTCACTGACTCCTTCCGCACTCCTTGTCAATTCCCGACTTTGTCAAATCAACTATCGTGAATCTTTGATGTGGGTTGGCCCTTTAGGAACTCAGAGAAACAAGACAGACAGACCTGTTTCATCCCAGAAACCTCCCAGTTCCTGAGCCCTAGCCCTGGAAGTCTCAAAGCCATCACATCCAGAAATCTCTCTAGTCCCTGCTAGTGGTGAACTCACTTCGTCTTCCCCAGGACCACTAATTATTTCTCCATGTTTTCCTGTGAGATCTGAGGCCAGCTTTCTTCTTCCTCCCTCTGGCCTCTCCACGAACGATCTCCATTCTCTAGACAACATGTCTAGAACCGAGTCTTATAGGCACCGAGAGAGTGTGTCTTGAGGGCAGTTGGCGTTTCTAGGACACGAGTGACATCACAAAATTCCGAGAGCTCTCTGGGATACCGTGGAATTTCCAGAGAAGGGACTGCTGATGTCGTGAGGCACGGCCTTTACCTCCTTGCTGATATTTCTCCCCGAACTGACCGACCGACCGACCGACCGACCAACCGGAACCTGAGGTTTCCTTTCCAGGAGTCTCTCCTCCGACACAGAGGGAGCCATTCAGGATTTCCTCCTTCCAAAACCAGAAATTTCTCTCTGCTTCATTAATATCTTCTCACTACTTCCTGAACCCATGGGGAGTTAGTTAGTTGAACACTCACTTTTTTCATGAATGACCCTTCCTCCCTCTCCTGAACATCTCATATTACTGATTCATACTCAGTAAAACAGTAATATGAGAAATTAGGCCAGGAGGACATGGAAGATGAGGGTTGAGTCTTCTGAAGTGAACAAGCACTTAGGGAAGGCTAAACTTAAGGGAATTTGACTCTGAGTGGCAAGACATGAATAGCTGCTGCCAAGGCACAGATACAGGCACCAACTGGGCCCTCGGCATCCTCCTGCATCATCAGAGCTGTGTGGGAAACTCAGCCCAAAGGAGGGGCCGTGTTCAAAGGGAGAGGGCATTTTCGAGGACAGCACTGTTTTCTTTTTCTTCTTTCTTTCTTTCTTTCTTTCTTTCTTTCTTTCTTTCTTTTTTTTCGAGACAGGGTTGTTCTGTAGTTTTTTTTTTTTTTGGAGCCTGTCCTGGAACTAGCTCTTGTAGACCAGGCTGGTCTTGAACTCACATGCTTTCTTTTTTTTTCTATTGGATATTTTTGACTTCTTTATCAAAGATCAGGTGTTCGAAGATGTGTGGATCGATATCCGGGTCTTCTATTCGGTTCCATTGGTCCTCCTGTCTGTTCTTATGCCAGGACCAGGCTGTTTTCAGAACTGTAGCTTACAGAGTGTTCTTGCAGGTGGGGCACAGAAGAGGTTAATTACGGTACCTTAGTTCTTCTGCTTTTCTAGCAGACCGGAGCCCAGCTGACAGGAATCCAGTAGAGATGGTGTCAAGGTTCACACTGACACTAACAGCTGTAACTTGAGCAGGATTTGTGATCCACATGAAATTTGCAATGAATTGCAGCAAATCTGTGACACTCTAACTTGCTCAGGCTCAGTATCTGAACATACAGATGTTTGCAATGATCACTGGCTTCAGGATTTTTTTTTTTTTGTTGTTGTTGTTGTTTTGTTTTTCCACGAGACAGGGTTTCCCTGTAGCTGAAGTTTAACGGCCTGGTGTTTTTGTGACTTACTGCTTCAAAGAACTTCTCCATTTCTTTATCCCTAAGGGAAAAGAAATATAATCACTAAATACATTTAAGTGTCTTTCAACCATTTTAGATCCCTCTGTTGAGAGTTCTCTGTTTAGGTCTGTACTCCATTTTTTAAAATTGGATTATTTGTTCTTTGGATGACCAATTTCTCGACTTCTTTGTGTATTTTGGAGATTAGTGAAGATCTTTTCCCATTCTGTAAGGCCGTCGTTTTGTCTTGTTGGCCATGTTCTTTGCTTTACAGAAGCTTTTCAGTTTCAGGAGGTCTCACTTATTAATTGTTTCTCTCAGTGTCTGTTTTTTTTTCTTTTTTTTTCTTTTTTCTTTCTTTTTTTTTCTTTTTTTTCTTTTTTTCTTTTTTTCTTCTTCTTCTTTTCTTTTTTTTTCTTTTTTTTCTCTCTTTAGTTTTTTTCTTTGTTCTTTTTTTTGTTTTGTTTTTCTTTTTTTTTCTTTTTTCTTTTTTTTCTTTTTCTCTCAGTGTCTGTGCTACTGGGGTTCTATTTAGCAAGCGTTCTCCTGTGCCAATGTGTTCAAGTGCATTTGATATTTTTATTTTTATATTCTTTTATTGTGGATGAAGTCAATTATTTGAACTCTCAAATATTTTTATTGTTATTATCTCTCTATTTGTTTGCTTATTTGTGGTTGTTCACCAACTTGACTATCTAGAGGAAGTAAAAGTCGTAACAAGGTTTCCGTAGGTGAACCTGCGGAAGGATCATTAACGTGAGAGAGCAGCGGCGGCGGCTCTGCCCGCCCGCTCGCCTGCCTCGCCCGAGTTCTCACCGGGAGGCGCGCTCCCCGGGTCGCACGTGTGTTGTGCGCACGGAAGTGTGCGTGCGCACGGGCGCGCGTGGCGGTCGTGAGAGAGAGGTCGAGAGAGGGGGAAGGGGGACGGGCGCCGGCTCGCCCGCCCTCCTCGCCCCGTCCGAGGACCCGTGTCTGGCTCTGCCGCTGGCGGCTCACGGCGGACGGCGGCTCTCTTCCCGCTCTCGCTCTCCTCCGTCCACTCCCGCTGCTTGCCTCACCGCACCGCAGCGGCCCGCGGGTGTGTCCCCTCTTTCCTGGGCGCGCGCCTTTCCCTCTCCATCCCTCTTCCCGGGGGAGGATGGGCGAGGGTCTGGCGGCGCCCCGGGCCCCCTCTCGCCACCGACCTCCGCTCGCGCGCCGTGGCGCCGCGGCGCGCCTGTCGGGGAGGCGGCGGAGGTTGAGCGCACTTTTTTTTCCCCCCTCTCCACCTCCTTCTCCAAAGGACCGGGGTAGACCAGTAGTACCTCCCACCGGGCAGGAGGCCATTTTTTTCCCCCGGGGATGCGGCGGGTCGACCAGATGTCCCGCTGGACTCTTTTTTTTTTTTTTTTAATGTATAATATATATTATATCTTCCTAGACCTGACGGGTCGACCAGTTGTCTCTGTGCACTTCCTTTTTTTTTGACGGACTGGAAGCGGGTCGACCAGTTGTCCGATTAAATATTTGGCCTTAAAATGCTAAGTACCGGGGTCGACCAGTTGGCCTTGTGAACTTGGGTCGACCAGTTGTCTTTTTCCATGTCTTGATTGAATGATGTCATTCTTCAATGTGTTGGTGGTTAGTTTATCTCTTTTGTTCTCTATGCCAACACGCCCCACTCACCAAACACTTTTTTTTTAATTTATTTATTTACTTAGTTTTATTTTACTTTTTTATTATTTATTTATTTATTTATACATACATACATACATCCTGTCTATCTGTCCAGATGGGGCAGGGGTAGAAGGGGCTAGCTATGAGAGGAAGGTGCTCGGTGGGCATCCAGTTGTAAATAAGGCTGGGAATAAATAGCTGAATATTAATTCATTTGAGTAATATTAAAACTGTTCAAGTAGAAAACAATTGCTTTCTTTTTCTGTTTGCCCAGAGATCTGACTGACTGCAACTTGGAAAGAAGACGGCCCTGCTGGACAGAGACCTCCCTCCTGCTTTGGGTGGGTCGACCAGTTTACATGTTTATTTCCACGTTTTGTCTTTTATGGATTGAATGGATGTGTCTCTCTCTTTTTTTTTTTTTGGTTTTTCGAGACAGGGTTTCTCTGTGGCTTTGGAGCCTGTCCTGGAACTAGCACTGTAGACCAGGCTGGTCTCGAACTCACAGAGATCCGCCTACCTCTGCCTCCCGAGTACTGGGATTAAAGGCGTGCGCCACCATCGCCCGGCTCTCATTTTTTTTTTCACGATTGCTTGCTTGCTTGCTTGCTTACTTACTTACTTACTTACTATCTGTTCAGCCCATCTCATTTACTTACTTCTTTAAAAAAAATGACCCACCTAGTTATTTACTTACTTACTTACTTACTTACTTGTTCATTCATTCCTTCACTTCCTTATCTTCTTTCATATATCTGTTTATTTATCTGCTGATTTAGCGTGACTCATTTACTTATTGAATGTTTCAATTATTATTTAGTTTTATTCATTTATTCATTCTTTATGTCTATTTTTATGTATGTATTTACTTACTTTCTTAATTTTTTTTTTACTTTTTAAAATTTACTTAATTTTTTTCTTTCTTTGGGAATGTAGATTCTTTCTTCCTTTCTTCCTTTCTTTCCTTCTTTCTGTCTCCTGACTGTCACTGGCTAAGAAAATGGTGGCCTCCATGTCACTGGTCAGCATAGCAGCTCCTAAAATGGAATTTGATGAAGGGATACATAGATAGATAGATAGATAGATAGATAGATAGATAGATAGATAGATAGATAGATAGATGGGATGCACACACGCTCACACACACACACACACACACACACACACACACATATGCACGCACGTGCATGACATGTACAGATGGGGGGCGATTCCAATGTTTTCAGAGGAAGGTGCTCGCTGGTAATAATAAATGTGCTGGTAAATAAGGCTGGAAATAGCTGAATATTAAATCATTAAAACTCTTCAAATAAATAAAAAGCAATTCCATTTCTCTCTCTCTCTCTTTCTCACCATATACCAGCACATCTGAACTGACTGCAACATACAAAAGAAGAAGAAACACGGAAAGAAGACATCCCTGCTGGACAGGATCTGAGATGAGAATAAATTCATCGAATGGCTGCCAACAGCATTTCATTGAGAAGAGATTCCACATTTTATGCTGTACAGTTACTTAGTTAGATAGATAGATAAAGAGAGGCCTGTGAACTGGGGTGGGCTGTGGCTTCTCAGGTCACCTCAGGTCAGGGAGGGGCTGAGGAGTGTCCCATTGGCCTTGACAATAGGCAGGAGTCAGAGGTTAATGTCAGGGCAGGGCCTGAGAGTTCCTCAAAGGGAATGAATGGAGACCCTTGCTTACCTAAGAAATGCCTGACCTTGGAAAAGGACTTGTGGAAAGCGGGCCCTTGAAACTGTGGTTTCACGTCTTACTAGAAAGCTCCCTCTTGGAAGGGAAAGTCATCGTGATATCTTACTCTTTTCCCAAGGATACCCTACCTACCCTTCTGATCATTCTTACTGAATTAAGTCTTCCACTGCAAATAAATAAATAAATAAATAATAAATGAAGTGGGTGAGTGAGTGAGTGAGTGAGTAAGTAAGTAAGTAAGTAAGTAAACAAGCAAATACGTGGATGGACAAATAAATACAAAGTTTGCTGTTGTTGACTGACTTTTGATTTCATAATGAATCTCTCTCTCTCTCTCTCTCTCTCTCTCACACACACACACACACACACACACACACACACTAAATATACAATAAAAGGAAGCATAACACCTTTACTCAGGGGGCAGAGTGAACTCTGAAAGTTTTCCAGGCGGGGGGGGGGGGAGAGACAGAATATAAGAACAAAATGAGAAACAAGGAAAAATAGTGTTGGCTGGCTGGCCGGCTTTCAGTTCCCTGACAGAAATGAGCACATTGTGGAGGAAACACAAAGTTGTTACACTATGTGGGTGTGATGAGGAGAGATTGTGAGTGAGTGTCCTGTCAGAACAAAGTTAGTCCCATAGTTGATGAAATTCATTATCCCAAAACTTCAGCAGAATATATCCCAAGTTTGCAAATGTGTGATCAGCTTGTGACAGGTTGGGCTGGAGATGCTGAGAACTGGGGAGCCCTCAATGCAAGAGCAGACACTCATTCCCATGAAGAGGGAGAGAGGGAGGGAGGGAGGGAGGGAGGGATCATTCATTCCTATACTCAAGTTTAAAGAAAGATGAGTGGCTATCTATGGAGAGACCACTCACAGATATGAAAAATCATTTCCTAAAAATCAAATTTCTCAGTCAGTATGCAACTGCTATGGTGCTTCTTCTAGATAGAGCAAAACACACAAACAAACTGATTCCTTGATCTAGAGCCACAGTGCACATGCTGTGGAAAAGGGGACATGGCCAACTTGAATCACAATATTCATCAGAGCATGAAAAGAGCGTAAAAAGGACACAGAGGAGAGATAATTGTGGTCCTTCCTTCCTCCCTCCCTCCCTCCCTCCCTCCTTCCCTCAGGAAGTGACTGACAGATGAGACTTTGTCCAAGCAGGTTCTGTCTGAAATACCAGACTTGAGTTTCCCCCTCTGTGGGTATTAGCTAATCAGTCCTCCCTTCTTTCTGTAGGAAGGTGGTGCATGTCTCTCAGAACTTACCTGGTTTCCTCTGCACCAGGTGAACCAGGGAAAAGCTTTCTAAGCCTTATTCAGACCCATAGAGGCTGCGCTGTGTGTGACTTCAGAGACCTCAGGGAGTATAGGGGTGGGTGGGTGCTTGATGCTTCAGACTCATGTCATTGAAGGACATAACATAGTCTGGATTCACAGAGATTCACAACACAGAGCCATTGTCACTTACTAACAGCTCAGGACACCCAGAGCTAACAAGAAATTGCAGTCTCAGCCGGGCTTTAATCACAGCACACACACAGATCTCTGTGAATTCAAAGATGGCCTGATTTACAGAGTGAGTTTTAGGACAGCCCAAGATACAAAAAGAAACCCTTTCTTGAAAAACAAAGCAAAACAGCAAAAGAAAGAAAGACAAGGAAAAAGAAAAAAATGGCAGTCTCTTTCCACTCTCTCCTCCATTGGCTCTTAAAGAGCTCTCAAGCTGAACTGGAGACCATGGTGTCACTCAAAACTGGGAAGCCAGAAACCTTAGGGGGGTCACAGGAGTCGGACTGACTGCAGCACTTGATGCCTCAACCCTGCTAATGGCTGTGATATAAGGCATGGTAAAATACGGGCTTTGGCAGAGCACTACTCCCCTTTCTCTATTATTATTGCTACACAACGAAAAGGACCGGGGGGGGGGGGGTGATGATGTGCAGTCAGTGCTGGTATTGAAATCTCACTGACTCCTTCCGCACTCCTTGTCAAATCCCGACTTTGTCAAATCAACTATCGTGAATCTTTGATGTGGGTTGGCCCTTTAGGAACTCAGAGAAACAAGACAGACAGACCTGTTTCATCCCAGAAACCTCCCAGTTCCTGAGCCCTAGCCCTGGAAGTCTCAAAGCCATCACATCCAGAAATCTCTCTAGTCCCTGCTAGTGGTGAACTCACTTCGTCTTCCCCAGGACCACTAATTATTTCTCCATGTTTTCCTGTGAGATCTGAGGCCAGCTTTCTTCTTCCTCCCTCTGGCCTCTCCACGAACGATCTCCATTCTCTAGACAACATGTCTAGAACCGAGTCTTATAGGCACCGAGAGAGTGTGTCTTGAGGGCAGTTGGCGTTTCTAGGACACGAGTGACATCACAAAATTCCGAGAGCTCTCTGGGATACCGTGGAATTTCCAGAGAAGGGACTGCTGATGTCGTGAGGCACGGCCTTTACCTCCTTGCTGATATTTCTCCCCGAACTGACCGACCGACCGACCGACCGACCAACCGGAACCTGAGGTTTCCTTTCCAGGAGTCTCTCCTCCGACACAGAGGGAGCCATTCAGGATTTCCTCCTTCCAAAACCAGAAATTTCTCTCTGCTTCATTAATATCTTCTCACTACTTCCTGAACCCATGGGGAGTTAGTTAGTTGAACACTCACTTTTTTCATGAATGACCCTTCCTCCCTCTCCTGAACATCTCATATTACTGATTCATACTCAGTAAAACAGTAATATGAGAAATTAGGCCAGGAGGACATGGAAGATGAGGGTTGAGTCTTCTGAAGTGAACAAGCACTTAGGGAAGGCTAAACTTAAGGGAATTTGACTCTGAGTGGCAAGACATGAATAGCTGCTGCCAAGGCACAGATACAGGCACCAACTGGGCCCTCGGCATCCTCCTGCATCATCAGAGCTGTGTGGGAAACTCAGCCCAAAGGAGGGGCCGTGTTCAAAGGGAGAGGGCATTTTCGAGGACAGCACTGTTTTCTTTTTCTTCTTTCTTTCTTTCTTTCTTTCTTTCTTTCTTTCTTTCTTTTTTTTCGAGACAGGGTTGTTCTGTAGTTTTTTTTTTTTTGGAGCCTGTCCTGGAACTAGCTCTTGTAGACCAGGCTGGTCTTGAACTCACATGCTTTCTTTTTTTTTCTATTGGATATTTTTGACTTCTTTATCAAAGATCAGGTGTTCGAAGATGTGTGGATCGATATCCGGGTCTTCTATTCGGTTCCATTGGTCCTCCTGTCTGTTCTTATGCCAGGACCAGGCTGTTTTCAGAACTGTAGCTTACAGAGTGTTCTTGCAGGTGGGGCACAGAAGAGGTTAATTACGGTACCTTAGTTCTTCTGCTTTTCTAGCAGACCGGAGCCCAGCTGACAGGAATCCAGTAGAGATGGTGTCAAGGTTCACACTGACACTAACAGCTGTAACTTGAGCAGGATTTGTGATCCACATGAAATTTGCAATGAATTGCAGCAAATCTGTGACACTCTAACTTGCTCAGGCTCAGTATCTGAACATACAGATGTTTGCAATGATCACTGGCTTCAGGATTTTTTTTTTGTTGTTGTTGTTGTTGTTTTGTTTTTCCACGAGACAGGGTTTCCCTGTAGCTGAAGTTTAACGGCCTGGTGTTTTTGTGACTTACTGCTTCAAAGAACTTCTCCATTTCTTTATCCCTAAGGGAAAAGAAATATAATCACTAAATACATTTAAGTGTCTTTCAACCATTTTAGATCCCTCTGTTGAGAGTTCTCTGTTTAGGTCTGTACTCCATTTTTTAAAATTGGATTATTTGTTCTTTGGATGACCAATTTCTCGACTTCTTTGTGTATTTTGGAGATTAGTGAAGATCTTTTCCCATTCTGTAAGGCCGTCGTTTTGTCTTGTTGGCCATGTTCTTTGCTTTACAGAAGCTTTTCAGTTTCAGGAGGTCTCACTTATTAATTGTTTCTCTCAGTGTCTGTTTTTTTTTTCTTTTTTTTTCTTTTTTCTTTCTTTTTTTTTCTTTTTTTTCTTTTTTTCTTTTTTTCTTTTTTTTCTTCTTCTTCTTTTCTTTTTTTTTCTTTTTTTTCTCTCTTTAGTTTTTTTCTTTGTTCTTTTTTTTGTTTTGTTTTTCTTTTTTTTTTCTTTTTTCTTTTTTTTCTTTTTCTCTCAGTGTCTGTGCTACTGGGGTTCTATTTAGCAAGCGTTCTCCTGTGCCAATGTGTTCAAGTGCATTTGATATTTTTATTTTTATATTCTTTTATTGTGGATGAAGTCAATTATTTGAACTCTCAAATATTTTTATTGTTATTATCTCTCTATTTGTTTGCTTATTTGTGGTTGTTCACCAACTTGACTATCTAGAGGAAGTAAAAGTCGTAACAAGGTTTCCGTAGGTGAACCTGCGGAAGGATCATTAACGTGAGAGAGCAGCGGCGGCGGCTCTGCCCGCCCGCTCGCCTGCCTCGCCCGAGTTCTCGCCGGGAGGCGCGCTCCCCGGGTCGCACGTGTGTTGTGCGCACGGAAGTGTGCGTGCGCACGGGCGCGCGTGGCGGTCGTGAGAGAGAGGTCGAGAGAGGGGGAAGGGGGACGGGCGCCGGCTCGCCCGCCCTCCTCGCCCCGTCCGAGGACCCGTGTCTGGCTCTGCCGCTGGCGGCTCACGGCGGACGGCGGCTCTCTTCCCGCTCTCGCTCTCCTCCGTCCACTCCCGCTGCTTGCCTCACCGCACCGCAGCGGCCCGCGGGTGTGTCCCCTCTTTCCTGGGCGCGCGCCTTTCCCTCTCCATCCCTCTTCCCGGGGGAGGATGGGCGAGGGTCTGGCGGCGCCCCGGGCCCCCTCTCGCCGCCGACCTCCGCTCGCGCGCCGTGGCGCCGCGGCGCGCCTGTCGGGGAGGCGGCGGAGGTTGGGCGCACTTTTTTTTCCCCCCTCTCCACCTCCTTCTCCAAAGGACCGGGGTAGACCAGTAGTCCCTCCCACCGGGCGGGAGGCCATTTTTTTCCCCCGGGGATGCGGCGGGTCGACCAGATGTCCCGCTGGACTCTTTTTTTTTTTTTTTTTTTTTTAAATGTATAATATATATTATATCTTCCTAGACCTGACGGGTCGACCAGTTGTCTCTGTGCACTTCCTTTTTTTTTGACGGACTGGAAGCGGGTCGACCAGTTGTCCGATTAAATATTTGGCCTTAAAATGCTAAGTACCGGGGTCGACCAGTTGGCCTTGTGAACTTGGGTCGACCAGTTGTCTTTTTCCATGTCTTGATTGAATGATGTCATTCTTCAATGTGTTGGTGGTTAGTTTATCTCTTTTGTTCTCTATGCCAACACGCCCCACTCACCAAACACTTTTTTTTTTAATTTATTTATTTACTTATTTTTATTTTACTTTTTTATTATTTATTTATTTATTTATACATACATACATACATCCTGTCTATCTGTCCAGATGGGGCAGGGGTAGAAGGGGCTAGCTATGAGAGGAAGGTGCTCGGTGGGCATCCAGTTGTAAATAAGGCTGGGAATAAATAGCTGAATATTAATTCATTTGAGTAATATTAAAACTGTTCAAGTAGAAAACAATTGCTTTCTTTTTCTGTTTGCCCAGAGATCTGACTGACTGCAACTTGGAAAGAAGACGGCCCTGCTGGACAGAGACCTCCCTCCTGCTTTGGGTGGGTCGACCAGTTTACATGTTTATTTCCACGTTTTGTCTTTTATGGATTGAATGGATGTGTCTCTCTCTTTTTTTTTTTTTTTGGTTTTTCGAGACAGGGTTTCTCTGTGGCTTTGGAGCCTGTCCTGGAACTAGCACTGTAGACCAGGCTGGTCTCGAACTCACAGAGATCCGCCTACCTCTGCCTCCCGAGTACTGGGATTAAAGGCGTGCGCCACCATCGCCCGGCTCTCATTTTTTTTTTCACGATTGCTTGCTTGCTTGCTTGCTTACTTACTTACTTACTTACTATCTGTTCAGCCCATCTCATTTACTTACTTCTTTAAAAAAAATGACCCACCTAGTTATTTACTTACTTACTTACTTACTTACTTGTTCATTCATTCCTTCACTTCCTTATCTTCTTTCATATATCTGTTTATTTATCTGCTGATTTAGCGTGACTCATTTACTTATTGAATGTTTCAATTATTATTTAGTTTTATTCATTTATTCATTCTTTATGTCTATTTTTATGTATGTATTTACTTACTTTCTTAATTTTTTTTTTACTTTTTAAAATTTACTTAATTTTTTTCTTTCTTTGGGAATGTAGATTCTTTCTTCCTTTCTTCCTTTCTTTCCTTCTTTCTGTCTCCTGACTGTCACTGGCTAAGAAAATGGTGGCCTCCATGTCACTGGTCAGCATAGCAGCTCCTAAAATGGAATTTGATGAAGGGATACATAGATAGATAGATAGATAGATAGATAGATAGATAGATAGATAGATAGATAGATAGATAGATGGGATGCACACACGCTCACACACACACACACACACACACACACACACACATATGCACGCACGTGCATGACATGTACAGATGGGGGGCGATTCCAATGTTTTCAGAGGAAGGTGCTCGCTGGTAATAATAAATGTGCTGGTAAATAAGGCTGGAAATAGCTGAATATTAAATCATTAAAACTCTTCAAATAAATAAAAAGCAATTCCATTTCTCTCTCTCTCTCTTTCTCACCATATACCAGCACATCTGAACTGACTGCAACATACAAAAGAAGAAGAAACACGGAAAGAAGACATCCCTGCTGGACAGGATCTGAGATGAGAATAAATTCATCGAATGGCTGCCAACAGCATTTCATTGAGAAGAGATTCCACATTTTATGCTGTACAGTTACTTAGTTAGATAGATAGATAAAGAGAGGCCTGTGAACTGGGGTGGGCTGTGGCTTCTCAGGTCACCTCAGGTCAGGGAGGGGCTGAGGAGTGTCCCATTGGCCTTGACAATAGGCAGGAGTCAGAGGTTAATGTCAGGGCAGGGCCTGAGAGTTCCTCAAAGGGAATGAATGGAGACCCTTGCTTACCTAAGAAATGCCTGACCTTGGAAAAGGACTTGTGGAAAGCGGGCCCTTGAAACTGTGGTTTCACGTCTTACTAGAAAGCTCCCTCTTGGAAGGGAAAGTCATCGTGATATCTTACTCTTTTCCCAAGGATACCCTACCTACCCTTCTGATCATTCTTACTGAATTAAGTCTTCCACTGCAAATAAATAAATAAATAAATAATAAATGAAGTGGGTGAGTGAGTGAGTGAGTGAGTAAGTAAGTAAGTAAGTAAGTAAACAAGCAAATACGTGGATGGACAAATAAATACAAAGTTTGCTGTTGTTGACTGACTTTTGATTTCATAATGAATCTCTCTCTCTCTCTCTCTCTCTCTCTCTCACACACACACACACACACACACACACACACTAAATATACAATAAAAGGAAGCATAACACCTTTACTCAGGGGGCAGAGTGAACTCTGAAAGTTTTCCAGGCGGGGGGGGGGGGGGAGAGACAGAATATAAGAACAAAATGAGAAACAAGGAAAAATAGTGTTGGCTGGCTGGCCGGCTTTCAGTTCCCTGACAGAAATGAGCACATTGTGGAGGAAACACAAAGTTGTTACACTATGTGGGTGTGATGAGGAGAGATTGTGAGTGAGTGTCCTGTCAGAACAAAGTTAGTCCCATAGTTGATGAAATTCATTATCCCAAAACTTCAGCAGAATATATCCCAAGTTTGCAAATGTGTGATCAGCTTGTGACAGGTTGGGCTGGAGATGCTGAGAACTGGGGAGCCCTCAATGCAAGAGCAGACACTCATTCCCATGAAGAGGGAGAGAGGGAGGGAGGGAGGGAGGGAGGGATCATTCATTCCTATACTCAAGTTTAAAGAAAGATGAGTGGCTATCTATGGAGAGACCACTCACAGATATGAAAAATCATTTCCTAAAAATCAAATTTCTCAGTCAGTATGCAACTGCTATGGTGCTTCTTCTAGATAGAGCAAAACACACAAACAAACTGATTCCTTGATCTAGAGCCACAGTGCACATGCTGTGGAAAAGGGGACATGGCCAACTTGAATCACAATATTCATCAGAGCATGAAAAGAGCGTAAAAAGGACACAGAGGAGAGATAATTGTGGTCCTTCCTTCCTCCCTCCCTCCCTCCCTCCCTCCTTCCCTCAGGAAGTGACTGACAGATGAGACTTTGTCCAAGCAGGTTCTGTCTGAAATACCAGACTTGAGTTTCCCCCTCTGTGGGTATTAGCTAATCAGTCCTCCCTTCTTTCTGTAGGAAGGTGGTGCATGTCTCTCAGAACTTACCTGGTTTCCTCTGCACCAGGTGAACCAGGGAAAAGCTTTCTAAGCCTTATTCAGACCCATAGAGGCTGCGCTGTGTGTGACTTCAGAGACCTCAGGGAGTATAGGGGTGGGTGGGTGCTTGATGCTTCAGACTCATGTCATTGAAGGACATAACATAGTCTGGATTCACAGAGATTCACAACACAGAGCCATTGTCACTTACTAACAGCTCAGGACACCCAGAGCTAACAAGAAATTGCAGTCTCAGCCGGGCTTTAATCACAGCACACACACAGATCTCTGTGAATTCAAAGATGGCCTGATTTACAGAGTGAGTTTTAGGACAGCCCAAGATACAAAAAGAAACCCTTTCTTGAAAAACAAAGCAAAACAGCAAAAGAAAGAAAGACAAGGAAAAAGAAAAAAATGGCAGTCTCTTTCCACTCTCTCCTCCATTGGCTCTTAAAGAGCTCTCAAGCTGAACTGGAGACCATGGTGTCACTCAAAACTGGGAAGCCAGAAACCTTAGGGGGGTCACAGGAGTCGGACTGACTGCAGCACTTGATGCCTCAACCCTGCTAATGGCTGTGATATAAGGCATGGTAAAATACGGGCTTTGGCAGAGCACTACTCCCCTTTCTCTATTATTATTGCTACACAACGAAAAGGACCGGGGGGGGGGGGTGATGATGTGCAGTCAGTGCTGGTATTGAAATCTCACTGACTCCTTCCGCACTCCTTGTCAAATCCCGACTTTGTCAAATCAACTATCGTGAATCTTTGATGTGGGTTGGCCCTTTAGGAACTCAGAGAAACAAGACAGACAGACCTGTTTCATCCCAGAAACCTCCCAGTTCCTGAGCCCTAGCCCTGGAAGTCTCAAAGCCATCACATCCAGAAATCTCTCTAGTCCCTGCTAGTGGTGAACTCACTTCGTCTTCCCCAGGACCACTAATTATTTCTCCATGTTTTCCTGTGAGATCTGAGGCCAGCTTTCTTCTTCCTCCCTCTGGCCTCTCCACGAACGATCTCCATTCTCTAGACAACATGTCTAGAACCGAGTCTTATAGGCACCGAGAGAGTGTGTCTTGAGGGCAGTTGGCGTTTCTAGGACACGAGTGACATCACAAAATTCCGAGAGCTCTCTGGGATACCGTGGAATTTCCAGAGAAGGGACTGCTGATGTCGTGAGGCACGGCCTTTACCTCCTTGCTGATATTTCTCCCCGAACTGACCGACCGACCGACCGACCGACCAACCGGAACCTGAGGTTTCCTTTCCAGGAGTCTCTCCTCCGACACAGAGGGAGCCATTCAGGATTTCCTCCTTCCAAAACCAGAAATTTCTCTCTGCTTCATTAATATCTTCTCACTACTTCCTGAACCCATGGGGAGTTAGTTAGTTGAACACTCACTTTTTTCATGAATGACCCTTCCTCCCTCTCCTGAACATCTCATATTACTGATTCATACTCAGTAAAACAGTAATATGAGAAATTAGGCCAGGAGGACATGGAAGATGAGGGTTGAGTCTTCTGAAGTGAACAAGCACTTAGGGAAGGCTAAACTTAAGGGAATTTGACTCTGAGTGGCAAGACATGAATAGCTGCTGCCAAGGCACAGATACAGGCACCAACTGGGCCCTCGGCATCCTCCTGCATCATCAGAGCTGTGTGGGAAACTCAGCCCAAAGGAGGGGCCGTGTTCAAAGGGAGAGGGCATTTTCGAGGACAGCACTGTTTTCTTTTTCTTCTTTCTTTCTTTCTTTCTTTCTTTCTTTCTTTCTTTCTTTCTTTTTTTTCGAGACAGGGTTGTTCTGTAGTTTTTTTTTTTTTGGAGCCTGTCCTGGAACTAGCTCTTGTAGACCAGGCTGGTCTTGAACTCACATGCTTTCTTTTTTTTTCTATTGGATATTTTTGACTTCTTTATCAAAGATCAGGTGTTCGAAGATGTGTGGATCGATATCCGGGTCTTCTATTCGGTTCCATTGGTCCTCCTGTCTGTTCTTATGCCAGGACCAGGCTGTTTTCAGAACTGTAGCTTACAGAGTGTTCTTGCAGGTGGGGCACAGAAGAGGTTAATTACGGTACCTTAGTTCTTCTGCTTTTCTAGCAGACCGGAGCCCAGCTGACAGGAATCCAGTAGAGATGGTGTCAAGGTTCACACTGACACTAACAGCTGTAACTTGAGCAGGATTTGTGATCCACATGAAATTTGCAATGAATTGCAGCAAATCTGTGACACTCTAACTTGCTCAGGCTCAGTATCTGAACATACAGATGTTTGCAATGATCACTGGCTTCAGGATTTTTTTTTTGTTGTTGTTGTTGTTGTTTTGTTTTTCCACGAGACAGGGTTTCCCTGTAGCTGAAGTTTAACGGCCTGGTGTTTTTGTGACTTACTGCTTCAAAGAACTTCTCCATTTCTTTATCCCTAAGGGAAAAGAAATATAATCACTAAATACACTTAAGTGTCTTTCAACCATTTTAGATCCCTCTGTTGAGAGTTCTCTGTTTAGGTCTGTACTCCATTTTTTAAAATTGGATTATTTGTTCTTTGGATGACCAATTTCTCGACTTCTTTGTGTATTTTGGAGATTAGTGAAGATCTTTTCCCATTCTGTAAGGCCGTCGTTTTGTCTTGTTGGCCATGTTCTTTGCTTTACAGAAGCTTTTCAGTTTCAGGAGGTCTCACTTATTAATTGTTTCTCTCAGTGTCTGTTTTTTTTTTCTTTTTTTTTCTTTTTTCTTTCTTTTTTTTTCTTTTTTTTCTTTTTTTCTTTTTTTCTTTTTTTTCTTCTTCTTCTTTTCTTTTTTTTTCTTTTTTTTCTCTCTTTAGTTTTTTTCTTTGTTCTTTTTTTTGTTTTGTTTTTCTTTTTTTTTTCTTTTTTCTTTTTTTTCTTTTTCTCTCAGTGTCTGTGCTACTGGGGTTCTATTTAGCAAGCGTTCTCCTGTGCCAATGTGTTCAAGTGCATTTGATATTTTTATTTTTATATTCTTTTATTGTGGATGAAGTCAATTATTTGAACTCTCAAATATTTTTATTGTTATTATCTCTCTATTTGTTTGCTTATTTGTGGTTGTTCACCAACTTGACTATCTAGAGGAAGTAAAAGTCGTAACAAGGTTTCCGTAGGTGAACCTGCGGAAGGATCATTAACGTGAGAGAGCAGCGGCGGCGGCTCTGCCCGCCCGCTCGCCTGCCTCGCCCGAGTTCTCGCCGGGAGGCGCGCTCCCCGGGTCGCACGTGTGTTGTGCGCACGGAAGTGTGCGTGCGCACGGGCGCGCGTGGCGGTCGTGAGAGAGAGGTCGAGAGAGGGGGAAGGGGGACGGGCGCCGGCTCGCCCGCCCTCCTCGCCCCGTCCGAGGACCCGTGTCTGGCTCTGCCGCTGGCGGCTCACGGCGGACGGCGGCTCTCTTCCCGCTCTCGCTCTCCTCCGTCCACTCCCGCTGCTTGCCTCACCGCACCGCAGCGGCCCGCGGGTGTGTCCCCTCTTTCCTGGGCGCGCGCCTTTCCCTCTCCATCCCTCTTCCCGGGGGAGGATGGGCGAGGGTCTGGCGGCGCCCCGGGCCCCCTCTCGCCGCCGACCTCCGCTCGCGCGCCGTGGCGCCGCGGCGCGCCTGTCGGGGAGGCGGCGGAGGTTGGGCGCACTTTTTTTTCCCCCCTCTCCACCTCCTTCTCCAAAGGACCGGGGTAGACCAGTAGTCCCTCCCACCGGGCGGGAGGCCATTTTTTTCCCCCGGGGATGCGGCGGGTCGACCAGATGTCCCGCTGGACTCTTTTTTTTTTTTTTTTTTTTTAAATGTATAATATATATTATATCTTCCTAGACCTGACGGGTCGACCAGTTGTCTCTGTGCACTTCCTTTTTTTTTGACGGACTGGAAGCGGGTCGACCAGTTGTCCGATTAAATATTTGGCCTTAAAATGCTAAGTACCGGGGGTCGACCAGTTGGCCTTGTGAACTTGGGTCGACCAGTTGTCTTTTTCCATGTCTTGATTGAATGATGTCATTCTTCAATGTGTTGGTGGTTAGTTTATCTCTTTTGTTCTCTATGCCAACACGCCCCACTCACCAAACACTTTTTTTTTTAATTTATTTATTTACTTATTTTTATTTTACTTTTTTATTATTTATTTATTTATTTATACATACATACATACATCCTGTCTATCTGTCCAGATGGGGCAGGGGTAGAAGGGGCTAGCTATGAGAGGAAGGTGCTCGGTGGGCATCCAGTTGTAAATAAGGCTGGGAATAAATAGCTGAATATTAATTCATTTGAGTAATATTAAAACTGTTCAAGTAGAAAACAATTGCTTTCTTTTTCTGTTTGCCCAGAGATCTGACTGACTGCAACTTGGAAAGAAGACGGCCCTGCTGGACAGAGACCTCCCTCCTGCTTTGGGTGGGTCGACCAGTTTACATGTTTATTTCCACGTTTTGTCTTTTATGGATTGAATGGATGTGTCTCTCTCTTTTTTTTTTTTTTTGGTTTTTCGAGACAGGGTTTCTCTGTGGCTTTGGAGCCTGTCCTGGAACTAGCACTGTAGACCAGGCTGGTCTCGAACTCACAGAGATCCGCCTACCTCTGCCTCCCGAGTACTGGGATTAAAGGCGTGCGCCACCATCGCCCGGCTCTCATTTTTTTTTTCACGATTGCTTGCTTGCTTGCTTGCTTACTTACTTACTTACTTACTATCTGTTCAGCCCATCTCATTTACTTACTTCTTTAAAAAAAATGACCCACCTAGTTATTTACTTACTTACTTACTTACTTACTTGTTCATTCATTCCTTCACTTCCTTATCTTCTTTCATATATCTGTTTATTTATCTGCTGATTTAGCGTGACTCATTTACTTATTGAATGTTTCAATTATTATTTAGTTTTATTCATTTATTCATTCTTTATGTCTATTTTTATGTATGTATTTACTTACTTTCTTAATTTTTTTTTTACTTTTTAAAATTTACTTAATTTTTTTCTTTCTTTGGGAATGTAGATTCTTTCTTCCTTTCTTCCTTTCTTTCCTTCTTTCTGTCTCCTGACTGTCACTGGCTAAGAAAATGGTGGCCTCCATGTCACTGGTCAGCATAGCAGCTCCTAAAATGGAATTTGATGAAGGGATACATAGATAGATAGATAGATAGATAGATAGATAGATAGATAGATAGATAGATAGATGGGATGCACACACGCTCACACACACACACACACACACACACACACACACATATGCACGCACGTGCATGACATGTACAGATGGGGGGCGATTCCAATGTTTTCAGAGGAAGGTGCTCGCTGGTAATAATAAATGTGCTGGTAAATAAGGCTGGAAATAGCTGAATATTAAATCATTAAAACTCTTCAAATAAATAAAAAGCAATTCCATTTCTCTCTCTCTCTCTTTCTCACCATATACCAGCACATCTGAACTGACTGCAACATACAAAAGAAGAAGAAACACGGAAAGAAGACATCCCTGCTGGACAGGATCTGAGATGAGAATAAATTCATCGAATGGCTGCCAACAGCATTTCATTGAGAAGAGATTCCACATTTTATGCTGTACAGTTACTTAGTTAGATAGATAGATAAAGAGAGGCCTGTGAACTGGGGTGGGCTGTGGCTTCTCAGGTCACCTCAGGTCAGGGAGGGGCTGAGGAGTGTCCCATTGGCCTTGACAATAGGCAGGAGTCAGAGGTTAATGTCAGGGCAGGGCCTGAGAGTTCCTCAAAGGGAATGAATGGAGACCCTTGCTTACCTAAGAAATGCCTGACCTTGGAAAAGGACTTGTGGAAAGCGGGCCCTTGAAACTGTGGTTTCACGTCTTACTAGAAAGCTCCCTCTTGGAAGGGAAAGTCATCGTGATATCTTACTCTTTTCCCAAGGATACCCTACCTACCCTTCTGATCATTCTTACTGAATTAAGTCTTCCACTGCAAATAAATAAATAAATAAATAATAAATGAAGTGGGTGAGTGAGTGAGTGAGTGAGTAAGTAAGTAAGTAAGTAAGTAAACAAGCAAATACGTGGATGGACAAATAAATACAAAGTTTGCTGTTGTTGACTGACTTTTGATTTCATAATGAATCTCTCTCTCTCTCTCTCTCTCTCTCTCACACACACACACACACACACACACACACACACTAAATATACAATAAAAGGAAGCATAACACCTTTACTCAGGGGGCAGAGTGAACTCTGAAAGTTTTCCAGGCGGGGGGGGGGGAGAGACAGAATATAAGAACAAAATGAGAAACAAGGAAAAATAGTGTTGGCTGGCTGGCCGGCTTTCAGTTCCCTGACAGAAATGAGCACATTGTGGAGGAAACACAAAGTTGTTACACTATGTGGGTGTGATGAGGAGAGATTGTGAGTGAGTGTCCTGTCAGAACAAAGTTAGTCCCATAGTTGATGAAATTCATTATCCCAAAACTTCAGCAGAATATATCCCAAGTTTGCAAATGTGTGATCAGCTTGTGACAGGTTGGGCTGGAGATGCTGAGAACTGGGGAGCCCTCAATGCAAGAGCAGACACTCATTCCCATGAAGAGGGAGAGAGGGAGGGAGGGAGGGAGGGAGGGATCATTCATTCCTATACTCAAGTTTAAAGAAAGATGAGTGGCTATCTATGGAGAGACCACTCACAGATATGAAAAATCATTTCCTAAAAATCAAATTTCTCAGTCAGTATGCAACTGCTATGGTGCTTCTTCTAGATAGAGCAAAACACACAAACAAACTGATTCCTTGATCTAGAGCCACAGTGCACATGCTGTGGAAAAGGGGACATGGCCAACTTGAATCACAATATTCATCAGAGCATGAAAAGAGCGTAAAAAGGACACAGAGGAGAGATAATTGTGGTCCTTCCTTCCTCCCTCCCTCCCTCCCTCCCTCCTTCCCTCAGGAAGTGACTGACAGATGAGACTTTGTCCAAGCAGGTTCTGTCTGAAATACCAGACTTGAGTTTCCCCCTCTGTGGGTATTAGCTAATCAGTCCTCCCTTCTTTCTGTAGGAAGGTGGTGCATGTCTCTCAGAACTTACCTGGTTTCCTCTGCACCAGGTGAACCAGGGAAAAGCTTTCTAAGCCTTATTCAGACCCATAGAGGCTGCGCTGTGTGTGACTTCAGAGACCTCAGGGAGTATAGGGGTGGGTGGGTGCTTGATGCTTCAGACTCATGTCATTGAAGGACATAACATAGTCTGGATTCACAGAGATTCACAACACAGAGCCATTGTCACTTACTAACAGCTCAGGACACCCAGAGCTAACAAGAAATTGCAGTCTCAGCCGGGCTTTAATCACAGCACACACACAGATCTCTGTGAATTCAAAGATGGCCTGATTTACAGAGTGAGTTTTAGGACAGCCCAAGATACAAAAAGAAACCCTTTCTTGAAAAACAAAGCAAAACAGCAAAAGAAAGAAAGACAAGGAAAAAGAAAAAAATGGCAGTCTCTTTCCACTCTCTCCTCCATTGGCTCTTAAAGAGCTCTCAAGCTGAACTGGAGACCATGGTGTCACTCAAAACTGGGAAGCCAGAAACCTTAGGGGGGTCACAGGAGTCGGACTGACTGCAGCACTTGATGCCTCAACCCTGCTAATGGCTGTGATATAAGGCATGGTAAAATACGGGCTTTGGCAGAGCACTACTCCCCTTTCTCTATTATTATTGCTACACAACGAAAAGGACCGGGGGGGGGGGGGTGATGATGTGCAGTCAGTGCTGGTATTGAAATCTCACTGACTCCTTCCGCACTCCTTGTCAAATCCCGACTTTGTCAAATCAACTATCGTGAATCTTTGATGTGGGTTGGCCCTTTAGGAACTCAGAGAAACAAGACAGACAGACCTGTTTCATCCCAGAAACCTCCCAGTTCCTGAGCCCTAGCCCTGGAAGTCTCAAAGCCATCACATCCAGAAATCTCTCTAGTCCCTGCTAGTGGTGAACTCACTTCGTCTTCCCCAGGACCACTAATTATTTCTCCATGTTTTCCTGTGAGATCTGAGGCCAGCTTTCTTCTTCCTCCCTCTGGCCTCTCCACGAACGATCTCCATTCTCTAGACAACATGTCTAGAACCGAGTCTTATAGGCACCGAGAGAGTGTGTCTTGAGGGCAGTTGGCGTTTCTAGGACACGAGTGACATCACAAAATTCCGAGAGCTCTCTGGGATACCGTGGAATTTCCAGAGAAGGGACTGCTGATGTCGTGAGGCACGGCCTTTACCTCCTTGCTGATATTTCTCCCCGAACTGACCGACCGACCGACCGACCGACCAACCGGAACCTGAGGTTTCCTTTCCAGGAGTCTCTCCTCCGACACAGAGGGAGCCATTCAGGATTTCCTCCTTCCAAAACCAGAAATTTCTCTCTGCTTCATTAATATCTTCTCACTACTTCCTGAACCCATGGGGAGTTAGTTAGTTGAACACTCACTTTTTTCATGAATGACCCTTCCTCCCTCTCCTGAACATCTCATATTACTGATTCATACTCAGTAAAACAGTAATATGAGAAATTAGGCCAGGAGGACATGGAAGATGAGGGTTGAGTCTTCTGAAGTGAACAAGCACTTAGGGAAGGCTAAACTTAAGGGAATTTGACTCTGAGTGGCAAGACATGAATAGCTGCTGCCAAGGCACAGATACAGGCACCAACTGGGCCCTCGGCATCCTCCTGCATCATCAGAGCTGTGTGGGAAACTCAGCCCAAAGGAGGGGCCGTGTTCAAAGGGAGAGGGCATTTTCGAGGACAGCACTGTTTTCTTTTTCTTCTTTCTTTCTTTCTTTCTTTCTTTCTTTCTTTCTTTCTTTCTTTCTTTTTTTTCGAGACAGGGTTGTTCTGTAGTTTTTTTTTTTTTGGAGCCTGTCCTGGAACTAGCTCTTGTAGACCAGGCTGGTCTTGAACTCACATGCTTTCTTTTTTTTTCTATTGGATATTTTTGACTTCTTTATCAAAGATCAGGTGTTCGAAGATGTGTGGATCGATATCCGGGTCTTCTATTCGGTTCCATTGGTCCTCCTGTCTGTTCTTATGCCAGGACCAGGCTGTTTTCAGAACTGTAGCTTACAGAGTGTTCTTGCAGGTGGGGCACAGAAGAGGTTAATTACGGTACCTTAGTTCTTCTGCTTTTCTAGCAGACCGGAGCCCAGCTGACAGGAATCCAGTAGAGATGGTGTCAAGGTTCACACTGACACTAACAGCTGTAACTTGAGCAGGATTTGTGATCCACATGAAATTTGCAATGAATTGCAGCAAATCTGTGACACTCTAACTTGCTCAGGCTCAGTATCTGAACATACAGATGTTTGCAATGATCACTGGCTTCAGGATTTTTTTTTTGTTGTTGTTGTTGTTGTTTTGTTTTTCCACGAGACAGGGTTTCCCTGTAGCTGAAGTTTAACGGCCTGGTGTTTTTGTGACTTACTGCTTCAAAGAACTTCTCCATTTCTTTATCCCTAAGGGAAAAGAAATATAATCACTAAATACATTTAAGTGTCTTTCAACCATTTTAGATCCCTCTGTTGAGAGTTCTCTGTTTAGGTCTGTACTCCATTTTTTAAAATTGGATTATTTGTTCTTTGGATGACCAATTTCTCGACTTCTTTGTGTATTTTGGAGATTAGTGAAGATCTTTTCCCATTCTGTAAGGCCGTCGTTTTGTCTTGTTGGCCATGTTCTTTGCTTTACAGAAGCTTTTCAGTTTCAGGAGGTCTCACTTATTAATTGTTTCTCTCAGTGTCTGTTTTTTTTTTCTTTTTTTTTCTTTTTTCTTTCTTTTTTTTTCTTTTTTTTCTTTTTTTCTTTTTTTCTTTTTTTTCTTCTTCTTCTTTTCTTTTTTTTTCTTTTTTTTCTCTCTTTAGTTTTTTTCTTTGTTCTTTTTTTTGTTTTGTTTTTCTTTTTTTTTTCTTTTTTCTTTTTTTTCTTTTTCTCTCAGTGTCTGTGCTACTGGGGTTCTATTTAGCAAGCGTTCTCCTGTGCCAATGTGTTCAAGTGCATTTGATATTTTTATTTTTATATTCTTTTATTGTGGATGAAGTCAATTATTTGAACTCTCAAATATTTTTATTGTTATTATCTCTCTATTTGTTTGCTTATTTGTGGTTGTTCACCAACTTGACTATCTAGAGGAAGTAAAAGTCGTAACAAGGTTTCCGTAGGTGAACCTGCGGAAGGATCATTAACGTGAGAGAGCAGCGGCGGCGGCTCTGCCCGCCCGCTCGCCTGCCTCGCCCGAGTTCTCGCCGGGAGGCGCGCTCCCCGGGTCGCACGTGTGTTGTGCGCACGGAAGTGTGCGTGCGCACGGGCGCGCGTGGCGGTCGTGAGAGAGAGGTCGAGAGAGGGGGAAGGGGGACGGGCGCCGGCTCGCCCGCCCTCCTCGCCCCGTCCGAGGACCCGTGTCTGGCTCTGCCGCTGGCGGCTCACGGCGGACGGCGGCTCTCTTCCCGCTCTCGCTCTCCTCCGTCCACTCCCGCTGCTTGCCTCACCGCACCGCAGCGGCCCGCGGGTGTGTCCCCTCTTTCCTGGGCGCGCGCCTTTCCCTCTCCATCCCTCTTCCCGGGGGAGGATGGGCGAGGGTCTGGCGGCGCCCCGGGCCCCCTCTCGCCGCCGACCTCCGCTCGCGCGCCGTGGCGCCGCGGCGCGCCTGTCGGGGAGGCGGCGGAGGTTGGGCGCACTTTTTTTTCCCCCCTCTCCACCTCCTTCTCCAAAGGACCGGGGTAGACCAGTAGTCCCTCCCACCGGGCGGGAGGCCATTTTTTCCCCCGGGGATGCGGCGGGTCGACCAGATGTCCCGCTGGACTCTTTTTTTTTTTTTTTTTTTTTAAATGTATAATATATATTATATCTTCCTAGACCTGACGGGTCGACCAGTTGTCTCTGTGCACTTCCTTTTTCTTTGACGGACTGGAAGCGGGTCGACCAGTTGTCCGATTAAATATTTGGCCTTAAAATGCTAAGTACCGGGGTCGACCAGTTGGCCTTGTGAACTTGGGTCGACCAGTTGTCTTTTTCCATGTCTTGATTGAATGATGTCATTCTTCAATGTGTTGGTGGTTAGTTTATCTCTTTTGTTCTCTATGCCAACACGCCCCACTCACCAAACACTTTTTTTTTTAATTTATTTATTTACTTATTTTTATTTTACTTTTTTATTATTTATTTATTTATTTATACATACATACATACATCCTGTCTATCTGTCCAGATGGGGCAGGGGTAGAAGGGGCTAGCTATGAGAGGAAGGTGCTCGGTGGGCATCCAGTTGTAAATAAGGCTGGGAATAAATAGCTGAATATTAATTCATTTGAGTAATATTAAAACTGTTCAAGTAGAAAACAATTGCTTTCTTTTTCTGTTTGCCCAGAGATCTGACTGACTGCAACTTGGAAAGAAGACGGCCCTGCTGGACAGAGACCTCCCTCCTGCTTTGGGTGGGTCGACCAGTTTACATGTTTATTTCCACGTTTTGTCTTTTATGGATTGAATGGATGTGTCTCTCTCTTTTTTTTTTTTTTTTGGTTTTTCGAGACAGGGTTTCTCTGTGGCTTTGGAGCCTGTCCTGGAACTAGCACTGTAGACCAGGCTGGTCTCGAACTCACAGAGATCCGCCTACCTCTGCCTCCCGAGTACTGGGATTAAAGGCGTGCGCCACCATCGCCCGGCTCTCATTTTTTTTTTTCACGATTGCTTGCTTGCTTGCTTGCTTACTTACTTACTTACTTACTATCTGTTCAGCCCATCTCATTTACTTACTTCTTTAAAAAAAATGACCCACCTAGTTATTTACTTACTTACTTACTTACTTACTTGTTCATTCATTCCTTCACTTCCTTATCTTCTTTCATATATCTGTTTATTTATCTGCTGATTTAGCGTGACTCATTTACTTATTGAATGTTTCAATTATTATTTAGTTTTATTCATTTATTCATTCTTTATGTCTATTTTTATGTATGTATTTACTTACTTTCTTAATTTTTTTTTTACTTTTTAAAATTTACTTAATTTTTTTCTTTCTTTGGGAATGTAGATTCTTTCTTCCTTTCTTCCTTTCTTTCCTTCTTTCTGTCTCCTGACTGTCACTGGCTAAGAAAATGGTGGCCTCCATGTCACTGGTCAGCATAGCAGCTCCTAAAATGGAATTTGATGAAGGGATACATAGATAGATAGATAGATAGATAGATAGATAGATAGATAGATAGATAGATAGATAGATGGGATGCACACACGCTCACACACACACACACACACACACACACACACATATGCACGCACGTGCATGACATGTACAGATGGGGGGCGATTCCAATGTTTTCAGAGGAAGGTGCTCGCTGGTAATAATAAATGTGCTGGTAAATAAGGCTGGAAATAGCTGAATATTAAATCATTAAAACTCTTCAAATAAATAAAAAGCAATTCCATTTCTCTCTCTCTCTCTTTCTCACCATATACCAGCACATCTGAACTGACTGCAACATACAAAAGAAGAAGAAACACGGAAAGAAGACATCCCTGCTGGACAGGATCTGAGATGAGAATAAATTCATCGAATGGCTGCCAACAGCATTTCATTGAGAAGAGATTCCACATTTTATGCTGTACAGTTACTTAGTTAGATAGATAGATAAAGAGAGGCCTGTGAACTGGGGTGGGCTGTGGCTTCTCAGGTCACCTCAGGTCAGGGAGGGGCTGAGGAGTGTCCCATTGGCCTTGACAATAGGCAGGAGTCAGAGGTTAATGTCAGGGCAGGGCCTGAGAGTTCCTCAAAGGGAATGAATGGAGACCCTTGCTTACCTAAGAAATGCCTGACCTTGGAAAAGGACTTGTGGAAAGCGGGCCCTTGAAACTGTGGTTTCACGTCTTACTAGAAAGCTCCCTCTTGGAAGGGAAAGTCATCGTGATATCTTACTCTTTTCCCAAGGATACCCTACCTACCCTTCTGATCATTCTTACTGAATTAAGTCTTCCACTGCAAATAAATAAATAAATAAATAATAAATGAAGTGGGTGAGTGAGTGAGTGAGTGAGTAAGTAAGTAAGTAAGTAAGTAAACAAGCAAATACGTGGATGGACAAATAAATACAAAGTTTGCTGTTGTTGACTGACTTTTGATTTCATAATGAATCTCTCTCTCTCTCTCTCTCTCTCTCTCTCTCTCTCTCTCTCTCACACACACACACACACACACACTAAATATACAATAAAAGGAAGCATAACACCTTTAATCAGGGGGCAGAGTGAACTCTGAAAGTTTTCCAGGCGGGGGGGCGGGGAGAGACAGAATATAAGAACAAAATGAGAAACAAGGAAAAATAGTGTTGGCTGGCTGGCCGGCTTTCAGTTCCCTGACAGAAATGAGCACATTGTGGAGGAAACACAAAGTTGTTACACTATGTGGGTGTGATGAGGAGAGATTGTGAGTGAGTGTCCTGTCAGAACAAAGTTAGTCCCATAGTTGATGAAATTCATTATCCCAAAACTTCAGCAGAATATATCCCAAGTTTGCAAATGTGTGATCAGCTTGTGACAGGTTGGGCTGGAGATGCTGAGAACTGGGGAGCCCTCAATGCAAGAGCAGACACTCATTCCCATGAAGAGGGAGAGAGGGAGGGAGGGAGGGAGGGAGGGATCATTCATTCCTATACTCAAGTTTAAAGAAAGATGAGTGGCTATCTATGGAGAGACCACTCACAGATATGAAAAATCATTTCCTAAAAATCAAATTTCTCAGTCAGTATGCAACTGCTATGGTGCTTCTCCTAGATAGAGCAAAACACACAAACAAACTGATTCCTTGATCTAGAGCCACAGTGCACATGCTGTGGAAAAGGGGACATGGCCAACTTGAATCACAATATTCATCAGAGCATGAAAAGAGCGTAAAAAGGACACAGAGGAGAGATAATTGTGGTCCTTCCTTCCTCCCTCCCTCCCTCCCTCCCTCCCTCCCTCCCTCCCTCCCTCCCTCCTTCCCTCAGGAAGTGACTGACAGATGAGACTTTGTCCAAGCAGGTTCTGTCTGAAATACCAGACTTGAGTTTCCCCCTCTGTGGGTATTAGCTAATCAGTCCTCCCTTCTTTCTGTAGGAAGGTGGTGCATGTCTCTCAGAACTTACCTGGTTTCCTCTGCACCAGGTGAACCAGGGAAAAGCTTTCTAAGCCTTATTCAGACCCATAGAGGCTGCGCTGTGTGTGACTTCAGAGACCTCAGGGAGTATAGGGGTGGGTGGGTGCTTGATGCTTCAGACTCATGTCATTGAAGGACATAACATAGTCTGGATTCACAGAGATTCACAACACAGAGCCATTGTCACTTACTAACAGCTCAGGACACCCAGAGCTAACAAGAAATTGCAGTCTCAGCCGGGCTTTAATCACAGCACACACACAGATCTCTGTGAATTCAAAGATGGCCTGATTTACAGAGTGAGTTTTAGGACAGCCCAAGATACAAAAAGAAACCCTTTCTTGAAAAACAAAGCAAAACAGCAAAAGAAAGAAAGACAAGGAAAAAGAAAAAAATGCCAGTCTCTTTCCACTCTCTCCTCCATTGGCTCTTAAAGAGCTCTCAAGCTGAACTGGAGACCATGGTGTCACTCAAAACTGGGAAGCCAGAAACCTTAGGGGGGTCACAGGAGTCGGACTGACTGCAGCACTTGATGCCTCAACCCTGCTAATGGCTGTGATATAAGGCATGGTAAAATACAGGCTTTGGCAGAGCACTACTCCCCTTTCTCTATTATTATTGCTACACAACGAAAAGGACCGGGGGGGGGGGTGATGATGTGCAGTCAGTGCTGGTATTGAAATCTCACTGACTCCTTCCGCACTCCTTGTCAATTCCCGACTTTGTCAAATCAACTATCGTGAATCTTTGATGTGGGTTGGCCCTTTAGGAACTCAGAGAAACAAGACAGACAGACCTGTTTCATCCCAGAAACCTCCCAGTTCCTGAGCCCTAGCCCTGGAAGTCTCAAAGCCATCACATCCAGAAATCTCTCTAGTCCCTGCTAGTGGTGAACTCACTTCGTCTTCCCCAGGACCACTAATTATTTCTCCATGTTTTCCTGTGAGATCTGAGGCCAGCTTTCTTCTTCCTCCCTCTGGCCTCTCCACGAACGATCTCCATTCTCTAGACAACATGTCTAGAACCGAGTCTTATAGGCACCGAGAGAGTGTGTCTTGAGGGCAGTTGGCGTTTCTAGGACACGAGTGACATCACAAAATTCCGAGAGCTCTCTGGGATACCGTGGAATTTCCAGAGAAGGGACTGCTGATGTCGTGAGGCACGGCCTTTACCTCCTTGCTGATATTTCTCCCCGAACTGACCGACCGACCAACCGACCGACCAACCGGAACCTGAGGTTTCCTTTCCAGGAGTCTCTCCTCCGACACAGAGGGAGCCATTCAGGATTTCCTCCTTCCAAAACCAGAAATTTCTCTCTGCTTCATTAATATCTTCTCACTACTTCCTGAACCCATGGGGAGTTAGTTAGTTGAACACTCACTTTTTTCATGAATGACCCTTCCTCCCTCTCCTGAACATCTCATATTACTGATTCATACTCAGTAAAACAGTAATATGAGAAATTAGGCCAGGAGGACATGGAAGATGAGGGTTGAGTCTTCTGAAGTGAACAAGCACTTAGGGAAGGCTAAACTTAAGGGAATTTGACTCTGAGTGGCAAGACATGAATAGCTGCTGCCAAGGCACAGATACAGGCACCAACTGGGCCCTCGGCATCCTCCTGCATCATCAGAGCTGTGTGGGAAACTCAGCCCAAAGGAGGGGCCGTGTTCAAAGGGAGAGGGCATTTTCGAGGACAGCACTGTTATCTTTTTCTTCTTTCTTTCTTTCTTTCTTTCTTTCTTTCTTTTTTTTTTTCGAGACAGGGTTGTTCTGTAGTTTTTTTTTTTTTTTTTGGAGCCTGTCCTGGAACTAGCTCTTGTAGAACAGACTGGTCTTGAACTCACATGCTTTCTTTTTTTTTCTATTGGATATTTTTGACTTCTTTATCAAAGATCAGGTGTTCGAAGATGTGTGGATCGATATCCGGGTCTTCTATTCGGTTCCATTGGTCCTCCTGTCTGTTCTTATGCCAGGACCAGGCTGTTTTCAGAACTGTAGCTTACAGAGTGTTCTTGCAGGTGGGGCACAGAAGAGGTTAATTACGGTACCTTAGTTCTTCTGCTTTTCTAGCAGACCGGAGCCCAGCTGACAGGAATCCAGTAGAGATGGTGTCAAGGTTCACACTGACACTAACAGCTGTAACTTGAGCAGGATTTGTGATCCACATGAAATTTGCAATGAATTGCAGCAAATCTGTGACACTCTAACTTGCTCAGGCTCAGTATCTGAACATACAGATGTTTGCAATGATCACTGGCTTCAGGATTTTTTTTTTGTTGTTGTTGTTGTTGTTTTGTTTTTCCACGAGACAGGGTTTCCCTGTAGCTGAAGTTTAACGGCCTGGTGTTTTTGTGACTTACTGCTTCAAAGAACTTCTCCATTTCTTTATCCCTAAGGGAAAAGAAATATAATCACTAAATACATTTAAGTGTCTTTCAACCATTTTAGATCCCTCTGTTGAGAGTTCTCTGTTTAGGTCTGTACTCCATTTTTTAAAATTGGATTATTTGTTCTTTGGATGACCAATTTCTCGACTTCTTTGTGTATTTTGGAGATTAGTGAAGATCTTTTCCCATTCTGTAAGGCCGTCGTTTTGTCTTCTTGGCCATGTTCTTTGCTTTACAGAAGCTTTTCAGTTTCAGGAGGTCTCACTTATTAATTGTTTCTCTCAGTGTCTGTTTTTTTTCTTTTTTTTCTATTTTCTTTCTTTTTTTTTTCTTTTTTTCTTTTTTTTCTTCTTCTTCTTTTCTTTTTTTTTCTTTTTTTTCTCTCTTTAGTTTTTTTCTTTGTTCTTTTTTTTTTGTTTTGTTTTTCTCTTTTTTTTCTTTTTTCTTTTTTTTCTTTTTCTCTCAGTGTCTGTGCTACTGGGGTTCTATTTAGCAAGCGTTCTCCTGTGCCAATGTGTTCAAGTGCATTTGATATTTTTATTTTTATATTCTTTTATTGTGGATGAAGTCAATTATTTGAACTCTCAAATATTTTTATTGTTATTATCTCTCTATTTGTTTGCTTATTTGTGGTTGTTCACCAACTTGACTATCTAGAGGAAGTAAAAGTCGTAACAAGGTTTCCGTAGGTGAACCTGCGGAAGGATCATTAACGTGAGAGAGCAGCGGCGGCGGCTCTGCCCGCCCGCTCGCCTGCCTCGCCCGAGTTCTCGCCGGGAGGCGCGCTCCCCGGGTCGCACGTGTGTTGTGCGCACGGAAGTGTGCGTGCGCACGGGCGCGCGTGGCGGTCGTGAGAGAGAGGTCGAGAGAGGGGGAAGGGGGACGGGCGCCGGCTCGCCCGTCCTCCTCGCCCCGTCCGAGGACCCGTGTCTGGCTCTGCCGCTGGCGGCTCACGGCGGACGGCGGCTCTCTTCCCGCTCTCGCTCTCCTCCGTCCACTCCCGCTGCTTGCCTCACCGCACCGCAGCGGCCCGCGGGTGTGTCCCCTCTTTCCCGGGCGCGCGCCTTTCCCTCTCCATCCCTCTTCCCGGGGGAGGATGGGCGAGGGTCTGGCGGCGCCCCGGGCCCCCTCTCGCCGCCGACTTCCGCTCGCGCGCCGTGGCGCCGCGGCGCGCCTGTCGGGGAGGCGGCGGAGGTTGGGCGCACTTTTTTTCCCCCCCTCCACCTCCTTATCCAAAGGACCGGGGTAGACCAGTAGTCCCTCCCACCGGGCGGGAGGCCATTTTTTTCCCCCGGGGATGCGGCGGGTCGACCAGATGTCCCGCTGGACTCTTTTTTTTTTTTTTTTTTTTTAATGTATAATATATATTATATCTTCCTAGACCTGACGGGTCGACCAGTTGTCTCTGTGCACTTCCTTTTTTTTTGACGGACTGGAAGCGGGTCGACCAGTTGTCCGATTAAATATTTGGCCTTAAAATGCTAAGTACCGGGGTCGACCAGTTGGCCTTGTGAACTTGGGTCGACCAGTTGTCTTTTTCCATGTCTTGATTGAATGATGTCATTCTTCAATGTGTTGGTGGTTAGTTTATCTCTTTTGTTCTCTATGCCAACACGCCCCACTCACCAAACACTTTTTTTTTAATTTATTTATTTACTTAGTTTTATTTTACTTTTTTATTATTTATTTATTTATTTATACATACATACATACATCCTGTCTATCTGTCCAGATGGGGCAGGGGTAGAAGGGGCTAGCTATGAGAGGAAGGTGCTCGGTGGGCATCCAGTTGTAAATAAGGCTGGGAATAAATAGCTGAATATTAATTCATTTGAGTAATATTAAAACTGTTCAAGTAGAAAACAATTGCTTTCTTTTTCTGTTTGCCCAGAGATCTGACTGACTGCAACTTGGAAAGAAGACGGCCCTGCTGGACAGAGACCTCCCTCCTGCTTTGGGTGGGTCGACCAGTTTACATGTTTATTTCCACGTTTTGTCTTTTATGGATTGAATGGATGTGTCTCTCTCTTTTTTTTTTTTTTTGGTTTTTCGAGACAGGGTTTCTCTGTGGCTTTGGAGCCTGTCCTGGAACTAGCACTGTAGACCAGGCTGGTCTCAAACTCACAGAGATCCGCCTACCTCTGCCTCCCGAGTACTGGGATTAAAGGCGTGCGCCACCATCGCCCGGCTCTCATTTTTTTTTTCACGATTGCTTGCTTGCTTGCTTGCTTACTTACTTACTTACTTACTATCTGTTCAGCCCATCTCATTTACTTACTTCTTTAAAAAAAATGACCCACCTAGTTATTTTTTTATTTTTTTTTTTTTTTTATTTTTTGGTTTTTCGAGACAGGGTTTCTCTGCGGCTTTGGAGCCTGTCCTGGAACTAGCTCTGTAGACCAGGCTGGTCTCGAACTCACAGAGATCCGCCTGCCTCTGCCTCCCGAGTGCTGGGATTAAAGGCGTGCGCCACCACCGCCCGGCCGACCCACCTAGTTATTTACTTACTTACTTACTTACTTGTTCATTCATTCCTTCACTTCCTTATCTTCTTTCATATATCTGTTTATTTATCTGCTGATTTAGCGTGACTCATTTACTTATTGAATGTTTCAATTATTATTTAGTTTTATTCATTTATTCATTCTTTATGTCTATTTTTATGTATGTATTTACTTACTTTCTTAATTTTTTTTTTACTTTTTAAAATTTACTTAATTTTTTTCTTTCTTTGGGAATGTAGATTCTTTCTTCCTTTCTTCCTTTCTTTCCTTCTTTCTGTCTCCTGACTGTCACTGGCTAAGAAAATGGTGGCCTCCATGTCACTGGTCAGCATAGCAGCTCCTAAAATGGAATTTGATGAAGGGATAGATAGATAGATAGATAGATAGATAGATAGATAGATAGATAGATAGATAGATAGATAGATGGGATGCACACACGCTCACACACACACACACACACACACACACACACACACATATGCACGCACGTGCATGACATGTACAGATGGGGGGCGATTCCAATGTTTTCAGAGGAAGGTGCTCGCTGGTAATAATAAATGTGCTGGTAAATAAGGCTGGAAATAGCTGAATATTAAATCATTAAAACTCTTCAAATAAATAAAAAGCAATTCCATTTCTCTCTCTCTCTCTTTCTCACCATATACCAGCACATCTGAACTGACTGCAACATACAAAAGAAGAAGAAACACGGAAAGAAGACATCCCTGCTGGACAGGATCTGAGATGAGAATAAATTCATCGAATGGCTGCCAACAGCATTTCATTGAGAAGAGATTCCACATTTTATGCTGTACAGTTACTTAGTTAGATAGATAGATAAAGAGAGGCCTGTGAACTGGGGTGGGCTGTGGCTTCTCAGGTCACCTCAGGTCAGGGAGGGGCTGAGGAGTGTCCCATTGGCCTTGACAATAGGCAGGAGTCAGAGGTTAATGTCAGGGCAGGGCCTGAGAGTTCCTCAAAGGGAATGAATGGAGACCCTTGCTTACCTAAGAAATGCCTGACCTTGGAAAAGGACTTGTGGAAAGCGGGCCCTTGAAACTGTGGTTTCACGTCTTACTAGAAAGCTCCCTCTTGGAAGGGAAAGTCATCGTGATATCTTACTCTTTTCCCAAGGATACCCTACCTACCCTTCTGATCATTCTTACTGAATTAAGTCTTCCACTGCAAATAAATAAATAAATAAATAATAAATGAAGTGGGTGAGTGAGTGAGTGAGTGAGTAAGTAAGTAAGTAAGTAAGTAAACAAGCAAATACGTGGATGGACAAATAAATACAAAGTTTGCTGTTGTTGACTGACTTTTGATTTCATAATGAATCTCTCTCTCTCTCTCTCTCTCTCTCACACACACACACACACACACGCACACTAAATATACAATAAAAGGAAGCATAACACCTTTACTCAGGGGGCAGAGTGAACTCTGAAAGTTTTCCCGGCGGGGGGGGGGGGGAGAGACAGAATATAAGAACAAAATGAGAAACAAGGAAAAATAGTGTTGGCTGGCTGGCCGGCTTTCAGTTCCCTGACAGAAATGAGCACATTGTGGAGGAAACACAAAGTTGTTACACTATGTGGGTGTGATGAGGAGAGATTGTGAGTGAGTGTCCTGTCAGAACAAAGTTAGTCCCATAGTTGATGAAATTCATTATCCCAAAACTTCAGCAGAATATATCCCAAGTTTGCAAATGTGTGATCAGCTTGTGACAGGTTGGGCTGGAGATGCTGAGAACTGGGGAGCCCTCAATGCAAGAGCAGACACTCATTCCCATGAAGAGGGAGAGAGGGAGGGAGGGAGGGAGGGAGGGAGGGATCATTCATTCCTATACTCAAGTTTAAAGAAAGATGAGTGGCTATCTATGGAGAGACCACTCACAGATATGAAAAATCATTTCCTAAAAATCAAATTTCTCAGTCAGTATGCAACTGCTATGGTGCTTCTCCTAGATAGAGCAAAACACACAAACAAACTGATTCCTTGATCTAGAGCCACAGTGCACATGCTGTGGAAAAGGGGACATGGCCAACTTGAATCACAATATTCATCAGAGGATGAAAAGAGCGTAAAAAGGACACAGAGGAGAGATAATTGTGGTCCTTCCTTCCTCCCTCCCTCCCTCCCTCCCTCCCTCCCTCCTTCCCTCAGGAAGTGACTGACAGATGAGACTTTGTCCAAGCAGGTTCTGTCTGAAATACCAGACTTGAGTTTCCCCCTCTGTGGGTATTAGCTAATCAGTCCTCCCTTCTTTCTGTAGGAAGGTGGTGCATGTCTCTCAGAACTTACCTGGTTTCCTCTGCACCAGGTGAACCAGGGAAAAGCTTTCTAAGCCTTATTCAGACCCATAGAGGCTGCGCTGTGTGTGACTTCAGAGACCTCAGGGAGTATAGGGGTGGGTGGGTGCTTGATGCTTCAGACTCATGTCATTGAAGGACATAACATAGTCTGGATTCACAGAGATTCACAACACAGAGCCATTGTCACTTACTAACAGCTCAGGACACCCAGAGCTAACAAGAAATTGCAGTCTCAGCCGGGCTTTAATCACAGCACACACACAGATCTCTGTGAATTCAAAGATGGCCTGATTTACAGAGTGAGTTTTAGGACAGCCCAAGATACAAAAAGAAACCCTTTCTTGAAAAACAAAGCAAAACAGCAAAAGAAAGAAAGACAAGGAAAAAGAAAAAAATGGCAGTCTCTTTCCACTCTCTCCTCCATTGGCTCTTAAAGAGCTCTCAAGCTGAACTGGAGACCATGGTGTCACTCAAAACTGGGAAGCCAGAAACCTTAGGGGGGTCACAGGAGTCGGACTGACTGCAGCACTTGATGCCTCAACCCTGCTAATGGCTGTGATATAAGGCATGGTAAAATACGGGCTTTGGCAGAGCACTACTCCCCTTTCTCTATTATTATTGCTACACAACGAAAAGGACCGGGGGGGGGGGGGGGTGATGATGTGCAGTCAGTGCTGGTATTGAAATCTCACTGACTCCTTCCGCACTCCTTGTCAATTCCCGACTTTGTCAAATCAACTATCGTGAATCTTTGATGTGGGTTGGCCCTTTAGGAACTCAGAGAAACAAGACAGACAGACCTGTTTCATCCCAGAAACCTCCCAGTTCCTGAGCCCTAGCCCTGGAAGTCTCAAAGCCATCACATCCAGAAATCTCTCTAGTCCCTGCTAGTGGTGAACTCACTTCGTCTTCCCCAGGACCACTAATTATTTCTCCATGTTTTCCTGTGAGATCTGAGGCCAGCTTTCTTCTTCCTCCCTCTGGCCTCTCCACGAACGATCTCCATTCTCTAGACAACATGTCTAGAACCGAGTCTTATAGGCACCGAGAGAGTGTGTCTTGAGGGCAGTTGGCGTTTCTAGGACACGAGTGACATCACAAAATTCCGAGAGCTCTCTGGGATACCGTGGAATTTCCAGAGAAGGGACTGCTGATGTCGTGAGGCACGGCCTTTACCTCCTTGCTGATATTTCTCCCCGAACTGACCGACCGACCGACCGACCGACCGACCAACCGGAACCTGAGGTTTCCTTTCCAGGAGTCTCTCCTCCGACACAGAGGGAGCCATTCAGGATTTCCTCCTTCCAAAACCAGAAATTTCTCTCTGCTTCATTAATATCTTCTCACTACTTCCTGAACCCATGGGGAGTTAGTTAGTTGAACACTCACTTTTTTCATGAATGACCCTTCCTCCCTCTCCTGAACATCTCATATTACTGATTCATACTCAGTAAAACAGTAATATGAGAAATTAGGCCAGGAGGACATGGAAGATGAGGGTTGAGTCTTCTGAAGTGAACAAGCACTTAGGGAAGGCTAAACTTAAGGGAATTTGACTCTGAGTGGCAAGACATGAATAGCTGCTGCCAAGGCACAGATACAGGCACCAACTGGGCCCTCGGCATCCTCCTGCATCATCAGAGCTGTGTGGGAAACTCAGCCCAAAGGAGGGGCCGTGTTCAAAGGGAGAGGGCATTTTCGAGGACAGCACTGTTTTCTTTTTCTTCTTTCTTTCTTTCTTTCTTTCTTTCTTTCTTTCTTTCTTTCTTTTTTTTTCGAGACAGGGTTGTTCTGTAGTTTTTTTTTTTTTTGGAGCCTGTCCTGGAACTAGCTCTTGTAGACCAGGCTGGTCTTGAACTCACATGCTTTCTTTTTTTTTCTATTGGATATTTTTGACTTCTTTATCAAAGATCAGGTGTTCGAAGATGTGTGGATCGATATCCGGGTCTTCTATTCGGTTCCATTGGTCCTCCTGTCTGTTCTTATGCCAGGACCAGGCTGTTTTCAGAACTGTAGCTTACAGAGTGTTCTTGCAGGTGGGGCACAGAAGAGGTTAATTACGGTACCTTAGTTCTTCTGCTTTTCTAGCAGACCGGAGCCCAGCTGACAGGAATCCAGTAGAGATGGTGTCAAGGTTCACACTGACACTAACAGCTGTAACTTGAGCAGGATTTGTGATCCACATGAAATTTGCAATGAATTGCAGCAAATCTGTGACACTCTAACTTGCTCAGGCTCAGTATCTGAACATACAGATGTTTGCTGTATCTGAACATACAGATGATCACTGGCTTCAGGATTTTTTTCTTGTTGTTGTTGTTGTTGTTTTGTTTTTCCACGAGACAGGGTTTCCCTGTAGCTGAAGTTTAACGGCCTGGTGTTTTTGTGACTTACTGCTTCAAAGAACTTCTCCATTTCTTTATCCCTAAGGGAAAAGAAATATAATCACTAAATACATTTAAGTGTCTTTCAACCATTTTAGATCCCTCTGTTGAGAGTTCTCTGTTTAGGTCTGTACTCCATTTTTTAAAATTGGATTATTTGTTCTTTGGATGACCAATTTCTCGACTTCTTTGTGTATTTTGGAGATTAGTGAAGATCTTTTCCCATTCTGTAAGGCCGTCGTTTTGTCTTGTTGGCCATGTTCTTTGCTTTACAGAAGCTTTTCAGTTTCAGGAGGTCTCACTTATTAATTGTTTCTCTCAGTGTCTGTTTTTTTTTCTTTTTTTTTCTTTTTTCTTTCTTTTTTTTTCTTTTTTTTCTTTTTTTCTTTTTTTTCTTCTTCTTCTTTTCTTTTTTTTTCTTTTTTTTCTCTTTAGTTTTTTTCTTTGTTCTTTTTTTTGTTTTGTTTTTCTTTTTTTTTTTCTTTTTTTTCTTTTTCTCTCAGTGTCTGTGCTACTGGGGTTCTATTTAGCAAGCGTTCTCCTGTGCCAATGTGTTCAAGTGCATTTGATATTTTTATTTTTATATTCTTTTATTGTGGATGAAGTCAATTATTTGAACTCTCAAATATTTTTATTGTTATTATCTCTCTATTTGTTTGCTTATTTGTGGTTGTTCACCAACTTGACTATCTAGAGGAAGTAAAAGTCGTAACAAGGTTTCCGTAGGTGAACCTGCGGAAGGATCATTAACGTGAGAGAGCAGCGGCGGCGGCTCTGCCCGCCCGCTCGCCTGCCTCGCCCGAGTTCTCGCCGGGAGGCGCGCTCCCCGGGTCGCACGTGTGTTGTGCGCACGGAAGTGTGCGTGCGCACGGGCGCGCGTGGCGGTCGTGAGAGAGAGGTCGAGAGAGGGGGAAGGGGGACGGGCACCGGCTCGCCCGCCCTCCTCTCCCTGTCCGAGGACCCGTGTCTGGCTCTGCCGCTGGCGGCTCACGGCGGACAGCGGCTCTCTTCCCGCTCTTGCTCTCCTCCGTCCACTCCCGCTGCTTGCCTCACCACACCGCAGCGGCCCGCGGGTGTGTCCCCTCTTTCCCGGGCGCGCGCCTTTCCCTCTCCATCCCTCTTCCCGGGGGAGGATGGGCGAGGGTCTGGCGGCGCCCCGGGCCCCCTCTCGCCGCCGACCTCCGCTCGCGCGCCGTGGCGCCGCGGCGCGCCTGTCGGGGAGGCGGCGGAGGTTGGGCGCACTTTTTTTCCCCCCTCTCCACCTCCTTCTCCAAAGGACTGGGGTAGACCAGTAGTCCCTCCCACCGGGCGGGAGGCCATTTTTTTCCCCCGGGGATGCGGCGGGTCGACCAGATGTCCCGCTGGACTCTTTTTTTTTTTTTTTTTTTTAATGTATAATATATATTATATCTTCCTAGACCTGACGGGTCGACCAGTTGTCTCTGTGCACTTCCTTTTTTTTTGACGGACTGGAAGCGGGTCGACCAGTTGTCCGATTAAATATTTGGCCTTAAAATGCTAAGTACCGGGGTCGACCAGTTGGCCTTGTGAACTTGGGTCGACCAGTTGTCACTTTCCATGTCTTGATTGAATGATGTCATTCTTCAATGTGTTGGTGGTTAGTTTATCTCTTTTGTTCTCTAAGCCAACACGCCCCACTCACCAAACACTTTTTTTTTAATTTATTTATTTACTTATTTTTATTTTACTTTTTTATTATTTATTTATTTATTTATACATACATACATACATCCTGTCTATCTGTCCAGATGGGGCAGGGGTAGAAGGGGCTAGCTATGAGAGGAAGGTGCTCGGTGGGCATCCAGTTGTAAATAAGGCTGGGAATAAATAGCTGAATATTAATTCATTTGAGTAATATTAAAACTGTTCAAGTAGAAAACAATTGCTTTCTTTTTCTGTTTGCCCAGAGATCTGACTGACTGCAACTTGGAAAGAAGACGGCCCTGCTGGACAGAGACCTCCCTCCTGCTTTGGGTGGGTCGACCAGTTTACATGTTTATTTCCACGTTTTGTCTTTTATGGATTGAATGGATGTGTCTCTCTCTTTTTTTTTTTTTTTGGTTTTTCGAGACAGGGTTTCTCTGTGGCTTTGGAGCCTGTCCTGGAACTAGCACTGTAGACCAGGCTGGTCTCGAACTCACAGAGATCCGCCTACCTCTGCCTCCCGAGTACTGGGATTAAAGGCGTGCGCCACCATCTCCCGGCTCTCATTTTTTTTTTCACGATTGCTTGCTTGCTTGCTTGCTTACTTACTTACTTACTTACTATCTGTTCAGCCCATCTCATTTACTTACTTCTTTAAAAAAAATGACCCACCTAGTTATTTACTTACTTACTTACTTGTTCATTCATTCCTTCACTTCCTTATCTTCTTTCATATATCTGTTTATTTATCTGCTGATTTAGCGTGACTCATTTACTTATTGAATGTTTCAATTATTATTTAGTTTTATTCATTTATTCATTCTTTATGTCTATTTTTATGTATGTATTTACTTACTTTCTTAATTTTTTTTTTACTTTTTAAAATTTACTTAATTTTTTTCTTTCTTTGGGAATGTAGATTCTTTCTTCCTTTCTTCCTTTCTTTCCTTCTTTCTGTCTCCTGACTGTCACTGGCTAAGAAAATGGTGGCCTCCATGTCACTGGTCAGCATAGCAGCTCCTAAAATGGAATTTGATGAAGGGATACATAGATAGATAGATAGATAGATAGATAGATAGATAGATAGATAGATAGATAGATAGATAGATGGGATGCGCACACGCTCACACACACACACACACACACACACATATGCACGCACGTGCATGACATGTACAGATGGGGGGCGATTCCAATGTTTTCAGAGGAAGGTGCTCGCTGGTAATAATAAATGTGCTGGTAAATAAGGCTGGAAATAGCTGAATATTAAATCATTAAAACTCTTCAAATAAATAAAAAGCAATTCCATTTCTCTCTCTCTCTCTTTCTCACCATATACCAGCACATCTGAACTGACTGCAACATACAAAAGAAGAAGAAACACGGAAAGAAGACATCCCTGCTGGACAGGATCTGAGATGAGAATAAATTCATCGAATGGCTGCCAACAGCATTTCATTGAGAAGAGATTCCACATTTTATGCTGTACAGTTACTTAGTTAGATAGATAGATAAAGAGAGGCCTGTGAACTGGGGTGGGCTGTGGCTTCTCAGGTCACCTCAGGTCAGGGAGGGGCTGAGGAGTGTCCCATTGGCCTTGACAATAGGCAGGAGTCAGAGGTTAATGTCAGGGCAGGGCCTGAGAGTTCCTCAAAGGGAATGAATGGAGACCCTTGCTTACCTAAGAAATGCCTGACCTTGGAAAAGGACTTGTGGAAAGCGGGCCCTTGAAACTGTGGTTTCACGTCTTACTAGAAAGCTCCCTCTTGGAAGGGAAAGTCATCGTGATATCTTACTCTTTTCCCAAGGATACCCTACCTAACCTTCTGATCATTCTTACTGAATTAAGTCTTCCACTGCAAATAAATAAATAAATAAATAATAAATGAAGTGGGTGAGTGAGTGAGTGAGTGAGTGAGTAAGTAAGTAAGTAAGTAAACAAGCAAATACGTGGATGGACAAATAAATACAAAGTTTGCTGCTGTTGACTGACTTTTGATTTCATAATGAATCTCTCTCTCTCTCTCTCTCTCTCTCTCTCTCTCTCACACACACACACACACACACACACTAAATATACAATAAAAGGAAGCATAACACCTTTACTCAGGGGGCAGAGTGAACTCTGAAAGTTTTCCAGGCGGGGGGGGGGGGGAGAGACAGAATATAAGAACAAAATGAGAAACAAGGAAAAATAGTGTTGGCTGGCTGGCCGGCTTTCAGTTCCCTGACAGAAATGAGCACATTGTGGAGGAAACACAAAGTTGTTACACTATGTGGGTGTGATGAGGAGAGATTGTGAGTGAGTGTCCTGTCAGAACAAAGTTAGTCCCATAGTTGATGAAATTCATTATCCCAAAACTTCAGCAGAATATATCCCAAGTTTGCAAATGTGTGATCAGCTTGTGACAGGTTGGGCTGGAGATGCTGAGAACTGGGGAGCCCTCAATGCAAGAGCAGACACTCATTCCCATGAAGAGGGAGAGAGGGAGGGAGGGAGGGAGGGAGGGATCATTCATTCCTATACTCAAGTTTAAAGAAAGATGAGTGGCTATCTATGGAGAGACCACTCACAGATATGAAAAATCATTTCCTAAAAATCAAATTTCTCAGTCAGTATGCAACTGCTATGGTGCTTCTCCTAGATAGAGCAAAACACACAAACAAACTGATTCCTTGATCTAGAGCCACAGTGCACATGCTGTGGAAAAGGGGACATGGCCAACTTGAATCACAATATTCATCAGAGCATGAAAAGAGCGTAAAAAGGACACAGAGGAGAGATAATTGTGGTCCTTCCTTCCTCCCTCCCTCCCTCCCTCCCTCCCTCCCTCCTTCCCTCAGGAAGTGACTGACAGATGAGACTTTGTCCAAGCAGGTTCTGTCTGAAATACCAGACTTGAGTTTCCCCCTCTGTGGGTATTAGCTAATCAGTCCTCCCTTCTTTCTGTAGGAAGGTGGTGCATGTCTCTCAGAACTTACCTGGTTTCCTCTGCACCAGGTGAACCAGGGAAAAGCTTTCTAAGCCTTATTCAGACCCATAGGGCTGCGCTGTGTGTGACTTCAGAGACCTCAGGGAGTATAGGGGTGGGTGGGTGCTTGATGCTTCAGACTCATGTCATTGAAGGACATAACATAGTCTGGATTCACAGAGATTCACAACACAGAGCCATTGTCACTTATTAACAGCTCAGGACACCCAGAGCTAACAAGAAATTGCAGTCTCAGCCGGGCTTTAATCACAGCACACACACAGATCTCTGTGAATTCAAAGATGGCCTGATTTACAGAGTGAGTTTTAGGACAGCCCAAGATACAAAAAGAAACCCTTTCTTGAAAAACAAAGCAAAACAGCAAAAGAAAGAAAGACAAGGAAAAAGAAAAAAATGGCAGTCTCTTTCCACTCTCTCCTCCATTGGCTCTTAAAGAGCTCTCAAGCTGAACTGGAGACCATGGTGTCACTCAAAACTGGGAAGCCAGAAACCTTAGGGGGGTCAAAGGATTCGGACTGACTGCAGCACTTGATGCCTCAACCCTGCTAATGGCTGTGATATAAGGCATGGTAAAATACGGGCTTTGGCAGAGCACTACTCCCCTTTCTCTATTATTATTGCTACACAACGAAAAGGACCGGGGGGGGGGGTGATGATGTGCAGTCAGTGCTGGTATTGAAATCTCACTGACTCCTTCCGCACTCCTTGTCAATTCCCGACTTTGTCAAATCAACTATCGTGAATCTTTGATGTGGGTTGGCCCTTTAGGAACTCAGAGAAACAAGACAGACAGACCTGTTTCATCCCAGAAACCTCCCAGTTCCTGAGCCCTAGCCCTGGAAGTCTCAAAGCCATCACATCCAGAAATCTCTCTAGTCCCTGCTAGTGGTGAACTCACTTCGTCTTCCCCAGGACCACTAATTATTTCTCCATGTTTTCCTGTGAGATCTGAGGCCAGCTTTCTTCTTCCTCCCTCTGGCCTCTCCACGAACGATCTCCATTCTCTAGACAACATGTCTAGAACCGAGTCTTATAGGCACCGAGAGAGTGTGTCTTGAGGGCAGTTGGCGTTTCTAGGACACGAGTGACATCACAAAATTCCGAGAGCTCTCTGGGATACCGTGGAATTTCCAGAGAAGGGACTGCTGATGTCGTGAGGCACGGCCTTTACCTCCTTGCTGATATTTCTCCCCGAACTGACCGACCGACCGACCGACCAACCGACCAACCGGAACCTGAGGTTTCCTTTCCAGGAGTCTCTCCTCCGACACAGAGGGAGCCATTCAGGATTTCCTCCTTCCAAAACCAGAAATTTCTCTCTGCTTCATTAATATCTTCTCACTACTTCCTGAACCCATGGGGAGTTAGTTAGTTGAACACTCACTTTTTTCATGAATGACCCTTCCTCCCTCTCCTGAACATCTCATATTACTGATTCATACTCAGTAAAACAGTAATATGAGAAATTAGGCCAGGAGGACATGGAAGATGAGGGTTGAGTCTTCTGAAGTGAACAAGCACTTAGGGAAGGCTAAACTTAAGGGAATTTGACTCTGAGTGGCAAGACATGAATAGCTGCTGCCAAGGCACAGATACAGGCACCAACTGGGCCCTCGGCATCCTCCTGCATCATCAGAGCTGTGTGGGAAACTCAGCCCAAAGGAGGGGCCGTGTTCAAAGGGAGAGGGCATTTTCGAGGACAGCACTGTTTTCTTTTTCTTCTTTCTTTCTTTCTTTCTTTCTTTCTTTCTTTCTTTCTTTTTTTTTTTTCGAGACAGGGTTGTTCTGTAGTTTTTTTTTTTTGGAGCCTGTCCTGGAACTAGCTCTTGTAGACCAGGCTGGTCTTGAACTCACATGCTTTCTTTTTTTTTCTATTGGATATTTTTGACTTCTTTATCAAAGATCAGGTGTTCGAAGATGTGTGGATCGATATCCGGGTCTTCTATTCGGTTCCATTGGTCCTCCTGTCTGTTCTTATGCCAGGACCAGGCTGTTTTCAGAACTGTAGCTTACAGAGTGTTCTTGCAGGTGGGGCACAGAAGAGGTTAATTACGGTACCTTAGTTCTTCTGCTTTTCTAGCAGACCGGAGCCCAGCTGACAGGAATCCAGTAGAGATGGTGTCAAGGTTCACACTGACACTAACAGCTGTAACTTGAGCAGGATTTGTGATCCACATGAAATTTGCAATGAATTGCAGCAAATCTGTGGCACTCTAACTTGCTCAGGCTCAGTATCTGAACATACAGATGTTTGCAATGATCACTGGCTTCAGGATTTTTTTTTGTTGTTGTTGTTGTTGTTGTTTTGTTTTTCCACGTGACAGGGTTTCCCCGTAGCTGAAGTTTAACGGCCTGGTGTTTTTGTGACTTACTGCTTCAAAGAACTTCTCCATTTCTTTATCCCTAAGGGAAAAGAAATATAATCACTAAATACATTTAAGTGTCTTTCAACCATTTTAGATCTCTCTGTTGAGAGTTCTCTGTTTAGGTCTGTACTCCATTTTTAAAAATTGGATTATTTGTTCTTTGGATGACCAATTTCTCGACTTCTTTGTGTATTTTGGAGATTAGTGAAGATCTTTTACCATTCTGTAAGGCCGTCGTTTTGTCTTGTTGGCCATGTTCTTTGCTTTACAGAAGCTTTTCACTTTCAGGAGGTCTCACTTATTAATTGTTTCTCTCAGTGTCTGTTTTTTTTTCTTTTTTTTTTTCTTTTTTCTTTCTTTTTTTTCTTTTTTTTCTTTTTTTTTTCTTCTTCTTTTCTTTTTTTTTCTTTTTTTTCTCTCTTTAGTATTTTTCTTTGTTCTTTTTTTTGTTTTGTTTTTCTTTTTTTTTTCTTTTTTCTTTTTTTTCTTTTTCTCTCAGTGTCTGTGCTACTGGGGTTCTATTTAGCAAGCGTTCTCCTGTGCCAATGTGTTCAAGTGCATTTGATATTTTTATTTTTATATTCTTTTATTGTGGATGAAGTCAATTATTTGAACTCTCAAATATTTTTATTGTTATTATCTCTCTATTTGTTTGCTTATTTGTGGTTGTTCACCAACTTGACTATCTAGAGGAAGTAAAAGTCGTAACAAGGTTTCCGTAGGTGAACCTGCGGAAGGATCATTAACGTGAGAGAGCAGCGGAGGCGGCTCTGCCCGCCCGCTCGCCTGCCTCGCCCGAGTTCTCGCCGGGAAGCGCGCTCCCCGGGTCGCACGTGTGTTGTGCGCACGGAAGTGTGCGTGCGCACGGGCGCGCGTGGCGGTCGTGAGAGAGAGGTCGAGAGAGGGGGAAGGGGGACGGGCGCCGGCTCGCCCGCCCTCCTCGCCCCGTCCGAGGACCCGTGTCTGGCTCTGCCGCTGGCGGCTCACGGCGGACGGCGGCTCTCTTCCCGCTCTCGCTCTCCTCCGTCCACTCCCGCTGCTTGCCTCACCGCACCGCAGCGGCCCGCGGGTGTGTCCCCTCTTTCCCGGGCGCGCGCCTTTCCCTCTCCATCCCTCTTCCCGGGGGAGGATGGGCGAGGGTCTGGCGGCGCCCCGGGCCCCCTCTCGCCGCCGACCTCCGCTCGCGCGCCTTGGCGCCGCGGCGCGCCTGTCGGGGAGGCCGCGGAGGTTGGGCGCACTTTTTTTTCCCTCCTCTCCACCTCCTTCTCCAAAGGACCGGGGTAGACCAGTAGTCCCTCCCACCGGGCGGGAGGCCATTTTTTTCCCCCGGGGATGCGGCGGGTCGACCAGATGTCCCGCTGGACTCTTTTTTTTTTTTTTTTTTTTTAATGTATAATATATATTATATCTTCCTAGACCTGACGGGTCGACCAGTTGTCTCTGTGCACTTCCTTTTTTTTTGACGGACTGGAAGCGGGTCGACCAGTTGTCCGATTAAATATTTGGCCTTAAAATGCTAAGTACCGGGGTCGACCAGTTGGCCTTGTGAACTTGGGTCGACCAGTTGTCTTTTTCCATGTCTTGATTGAATGATGTCATTCTTCAATGTGTTGGTGGTTAGTTTATCTCTTTTGTTCTCTATGCCAACACGCCCCACTCACCAAACACTTTTTTTTTAATTTATTTATTTACTTATTTTTATTTTACTTTTTTATTATTTATTTATTTATTTATACATACATACATACATCCTGTCTATCTGTCCAGATGGGGCAGGGGTAGAAGGGGCTAGCTATGAGAGGAAGGTGCTCGGTGGGCATCCAGTTGTAAATAAGGCTGGGAATAAATAGCTGAATATTAATTCATTTGAGTAATATTAAAACTGTTCAAGTAGAAAACAATTGCTTTCTTTTTCTGTTTGCCCAGAGATCTGACTGACTGCAACTTGGAAAGAAGACGGCCCTGCTGGACAGAGACCTCCCTCCTGCTTTGGGTGGGTCGACCAGTTTACATGTTTATTTCCACGTTTTGTCTTTTATGGATTGAATGGATGTGTCTCTCTCTCTTTTTTTTTTTTTTGGTTTTTCGAGACAGGGTTTCTCTGTGGCTTTGGAGCCTGTCCTGGAACTAGCACTGTAGACCAGGCTGGTCTCGAACTCACAGAGATCCGCCTACCTCTGCCTCCCGAGTACTGGGATTAAAGGCGTGCGCCACCATCTCCCGGCTCTCATTTTTTTTTTCACGATTGCTTGCTTGCTTGCTTGCTTACTTACTTACTTACTTACTATCTGTTCAGCCCATCTCATTTACTTACTTCTTTAAAAAAAATGACCCACCTAGTTATTTACTTACTTACTTACTTACTTACTTGTTCATTCATTCCTTCACTTCCTTATCTTCTTTCATATATCTGTTTATTTATCTGCTGATTTAGCGTGACTCATTTACTTATTGAATGTTTCAATTATTATTTAGTTTTATTCATTTATTCATTCTTTATGTCTATTTTTATGTATGTATTTACTTACTTTCTTAATTTTTTTTTTACTTTTTAAAATTTACTTAATTTTTTTCTTTCTTTGGGAATGTAGATTCTTTCTTCCTTTCTTCCTTTCTTTCCTTCTTCCTGTCTCCTGACTGTCACTGGCCAAGAAAATGGTGGCCTCCATGTCACTGGTCAGCATAGCAGCTCCTAAAATGGAATTTGATGAAGGGATACATAGATAGATAGATAGATAGATAGATAGATAGATAGATAGATAGATAGATAGATAGATAGATAGATGGGATGCGCACACGCTCACACACACACACACACACACATATGCACGCACGTGCATGACATGTACAGATGGGGGGCGATTCCAATGTTTTCAGAGGAAGGTGCTCGCTGGTAATAATAAATGTGCTGGTAAATAAGGCTGGAAATAGCTGAATATTAAATCATTAAAACTCTTCAAATAAATAAAAAGCAATTCCATTTCTCTCTCTCTCTCTTTCTCACCATATACCAGCACATCTGAACTGACTGCAACATACAAAAGAAGAAGAAACACGGAAAGAAGACATCCCTGCTGGACAGGATCTGAGATGAGAATAAATTCATCGAATGGCTGCCAACAGCATTTCATTGAGAAGAGATTCCACATTTTATGCTGTACAGTTACTTAGTTAGATAGATAGATAAAGAGAGGCCTGTGAACTGGGGTGGGCTGTGGCTTCTCAGGTCACCTCAGGTCAGGGAGGGGCTGAGGAGTGTCCCATTGGCCTTGACAATAGGCAGGAGTCAGAGGTTAATGTCAGGGCAGGGCCTGAGAGTTCCTCAAAGGGAATGAATGGAGACCCTTGCTTACCTAAGAAATGCCTGACCTTGGAAAAGGACTTGTGGAAAGCGGGCCCTTGAAACTGTGGTTTCACGTCTTACTAGAAAGCTCCCTCTTGGAAGGGAAAGTCATCGTGATATCTTACTCTTTTCCCAAGGATACCCTACCTACCCTTCTGATCATTCTTACTGAATTAAGTCTTCCACTGCAAATAAATAAATAAATAAATAATAAATGAAGTGGGTGAGTGAGTGAGTGAGTGAGTAAGTAAGTAAGTAAGTAAACAAGCAAATACGTGGATGGACAAATAAATACAAAGTTTGCTGTTGTTGACTGACTTTTGATTTCATAATGAATCTCTCTCTCTCTCTCTCTCTCTCTCACACACACACACACACACACACACACTAAATATACAATAAAAGGAAGCATAACACCTTTACTCAGGGGGCAGAGTGAACTCTGAAAGTTTTCCAGGCGGGGGAGGGGGGGAGAGACAGAATATAAGAACAAAATGAGAAACAAGGAAAAATAGTGTTGGCTGGCTGGCCGGCTTTCAGTTCCCTGACAGAAATGAGCACATTGTGGAGGAAACACAAAGTTGTTACACTATGTGGGTGTGATGAGGAGAGATTGTGAGTGAGTGTCCTGTCAGAACAAAGTTAGTCCCATAGTTGATGAAATTCATTATCCCAAAACTTCAGCAGAATATATCCCAAGTTTGCAAATGTGTGATCAGCTTGTGACAGGTTGGGCTGGAGATGCTGAGAACTGGGGAGCCCTCAATGCAAGAGCAGACACTCATTCCCATGAAGAGGGAGAGAGGGAGGGAGGGAGGGAGGGAGGGATCATTCATTCCTATACTCAAGTTTAAAGAAAGATGAGTGGCTATCTATGGAGAGACCACTCACAGATATGAAAAATCATTTCCTAAAAATCAAATTTCTCAGTCAGTATGCAACTGCTATGGTGCTTCTCCTAGATAGAGCAAAACACACAAACAAACTGATTCCTTGATCTAGAGCCACAGTGCACATGCTGTGGAAAAGGGGACATGGCCAACTTGAATCACAATATTCATCAGAGCATGAAAAGAGCGTAAAAAGGACACAGAGGAGAGATAATTGTGGTCCTTCCTTCCTCCCTCCCTCCCTCCCTCCCTCCCTCCCTCCCTCCTTCCCTCAGGAAGTGACTGACAGATGAGACTTTGTCCAAGCAGGTTCTGTCTGAAATACCAGACTTGAGTTTCCCCCTCTGTGGGTATTAGCTAATCAGTCCTCCCTTCTTTCTGTAGGAAGGTGGTGCATGTCTCTCAGAACTTACCTGGTTTCCTCTGCACCAGGTGAACCAGGGAAAAGCTTTCTAAGCCTTATTCAGACCCATAGAGGCTGCGCTGTGTGTGACTTCAGAGACCTCAGGGAGTATAGGGGTGGGTGGGTGCTTGATGCTTCAGACTCATGTCATTGAAGGACATAACATAGTCTGGATTCACAGAGATTCACAACACAGAGCCATTGTCACTTACTAACAGCTCAGGACACCCAGAGCTAACAAGAAATTGCAGTCTCAGCCGGGCTTTAATCACAGCACACACACAGATCTCTGTGAATTCAAAGATGGCCTGATTTACAGAGTGAGTTTTAGGACAGCCCAAGATACAAAAAGAAACCCTTTCTTGAAAAACAAAGCAAAACAGCAAAAGAAAGAAAGACAAGGAAAAAGAAAAAAATGGCAGTCTCTTTCCACTCTCTCCTCCATTGGCTCTTAAAGAGCTCTCAAGCTGAACTGGAGACCATGGTGTCACTCAAAACTGGGAAGCCAGAAACCTTAGGCGGGTCACAGGAGTCGGACTGACTGCAGCACTTGATGCCTCAACCCTGCTAATGGCTGTGATATAAGGCATGGTAAAATACGGGCTTTGGCAGAGCACTACTCCCCTTTCTCTATTATTATTGCTACACAACGAAAAGGACCGGGGGGGGGGGGGGTGATGATGTGCAGTCAGTGCTGGTATTGAAATCTCACTGACTCCTTCCGCACTCCTTGTCAATTCCCGACTTTGTCAAATCAACTATCGTGAATCTTTGATGTGGGTTGGCCCTTTAGGAACTCAGAGAAACAAGACAGACAGACCTGTTTCATCCCAGAAACCTCCCAGTTCCTGAGCCCTAGCCCTGGAAGTCTCAAAGCCATCACATCCAGAAATCTCTCTAGTCCCTGCTAGTGGTGAACTCACTTCGTCTTCCCCAGGACCACTAATTATTTCTCCATGTTTTCCTGTGAGATCTGAGGCCAGCTTTCTTCTTCCTCCCTCTGGCCTCTCCACGAACGATCTCCATTCTCTAGACAACATGTCTAGAACCGAGTCTTATAGGCACCGAGAGAGTGTGTCTTGAGGGCAGTTGGCGTTTCTAGGACACGAGTGACATCACAAAATTCCGAGAGCTCTCTGGGATACCGTGGAATTTCCAGAGAAGGGACTGCTGATGTCGTGAGGCACGGCCTTTACCTCCTTGCTGATATTTCTCCCCGAACTGACCGACCGACCGACCGACCGACCGACCAACCGGAACCTGAGGTTTCCTTTCCAGGAGTCTCTCCTCCGACACAGAGGGAGCCATTCAGGATTTCCTCCTTCCAAAACCAGAAATTTCTCTCTGCTTCATTAATATCTTCTCACTACTTCCTGAACCCATGGGGAGTTAGTTAGTTGAACACTCACTTTTTTCATGAATGACCCTTCCTCCCTCTCCTGAACATCTCATATTACTGATTCATACTCAGTAAAACAGTAATATGAGAAATTAGGCCAGGAGGACATGGAAGATGAGGGTTGAGTCTTCTGAAGTGAACAAGCACTTAGGGAAGGCTAAACTTAAGGGAATTTGACTCTGAGTGGCAAGACATGAATAGCTGCTGCCAAGGCACAGATACAGGCACCAACTGGGCCCTCGGCATCCTCCTGCATCATCAGAGCTGTGTGGGAAACTCAGCCCAAAGGAGGGGCCGTGTTCAAAGGGAGAGGGCATTTTCGAGGACAGCACTGTTTTCTTTTTCTTCTTTCTTTCTTTCTTTCTTTCTTTCTTTCTTTCTTTCTTTCTTTTTTTTTTTTCGAGACAGGGTTGTTCTGTAGTTTTTTTTTTTTTGGAGCCTGTCCTGGAACTAGCTCTTGTAGACCAGGCTGGTCTTGAACTCACATGCTTTCTTTTTTTTTCTATTGGATATTTTTGACTTCTTTATCAAAGATCAGGTGTTCGAAGATGTGTGGATCGATATCCGGGTCTTCTATTCGGTTCCATTGGTCCTCCTGTCTGTTCTTATGCCAGGACCAGGCTGTTTTCAGAACTGTAGCTTACAGAGTGTTCTTGCAGGTGGGGCACAGAAGAGGTTAATTACGGTACCTTAGTTCTTCTGCTTTTCTAGCAGACCGGAGCCCAGCTGACAGGAATCCAGTAGAGATGGTGTCAAGGTTCACACTGACACTAACAGCTGTAACTTGAGCAGGATTTGTGATCCACATGAAATTTGCAATGAATTGCAGCAAATCTGTGACACTCTAACTTGCTCAGGCTCAGTATCTGAACATACAGATGTTTGCAATGATCACTGGCTTCAGGATTTTTTTTTGTTGTTGTTGTTGTTGTTTTGTTTTTCCACGAGACAGGGTTTCCCTGTAGCTGAAGTTTAACGGCCTGGTGTTTTTGTGACTTACTGCTTCAAAGAACTTCTCCATTTCTTTATCCCTAAGGGAAAAGAAATATAATCACTAAATACATTTAAGTGTCTTTCATCCATTTTAGATCCCTCTGTTGAGAGTTCTCTGTTTAGGTCTGTACTGCATTTTTTAAAATTGGATTATTTGTTCTTTGGATGACCAATTTCTCGACTTCTTTGTGTATTTTGGAGATTAGTGAAGATCTTTTCCCATTCTGTAAGGCCGTCGTTTTGTCTTGTTGGCCATGTTCTTTGCTTTACAGAAGCTTTTCAGTTTCAGGAGGTCTCACTTATTAATTGTTTCTCTCAGTGTCTGTTTTTTTTTCTTTTTTTTTCTTTTTTCTTTCTTTTTTTTTCTTTTTTTTCTTTTTTTCTTTTTTTTCTTCTTCTTCTTTTCTTTTTTTTCTTTTTTTTCTCTCTTTAGTTTTTTTCTTTGTTCTTTTTTTTTTGTTTTGTTTTTCTTTTTTTTTTCTTTTTTCTTTTTTTTCTTTTTCTCTCAGTGTCTGTGCTACTGGGGTTCTATTTAGCAAGCGTTCTCCTGTGCCAATGTGTTCAAGTGCATTTGATATTTTTATTTTTATATTCTTTTATTGTGGATGAAGTCAATTATTTGAACTCTCAAATATTTTTATTGTTATTATCTCTCTATTTGTTTGCTTATTTGTGGTTGTTCACCAACTTGACTATCTAGAGGAAGTAAAAGTCGTAACAAGGTTTCCGTAGGTGAACCTGCGGAAGGATCATTAACGTGAGAGAGCAGCGGAGGCGGCTCTGCCCGCCCGCTCACCTGCCTCGCCCGAGTTCTCGCCGGGAGGCGCGCTCCCCGGGTCGCACGTGTGTTGTGCGCACGGAAGTGTGCGTGCGCACGGGCGCGCGTGGCGGTCGTGAGAGAGAGGTCGAGAGAGGGGGAAGGGGGACGGGCGCCGGCTCGCCCGCCCTCCTCGCCCCGTCCGAGGACCCGTGTCTGGCTCTGCCGCTGGCGGCTCACGGCGGACGGCGGCTCTCTTCCCGCTCTCGCTCTCCTCCGTCCACTCCCGCTGCTTGCCTCACCGCACCGCAGCGGCCCGCGGGTGTGTCCCCTCTTTCCCGGGCGCGCGCCTTTCCCTCTCCATCCCTCTTCCCGGGGGAGGATGGGCGAGGGTCTGGCGGCGCCCCGGGCCCCCTCTCGCCGCCGACCTCCGCTCGCGCGCCGTGCCGCCGCGGCGCGCCTGTCGGGGAGGCGGCGGAGGTTGGGCGCACTTTTTTTTCCCTCCTCTCCACCTCCTTCTCCAAAGGACCGGGGTAGACCAGTAGTCCCTCCCACCGGGCGGGAGGCCATTTTTTTCCCCCGGGGATGCGGCGGGTCGACCAGATGTCCCGCTGGACTCTTTTTTTTTTTTTTTTTTTTTAATGTATAATATATATTATATCTTCCTAGACCTGACGGGTCGACCAGTTGTCTCTGTGCACTTCCTTTTTTTTTGACGGACTGGAAGCGGGTCGACCAGTTGTCCGATTAAATATTTGGCCTTAAAATGCTAAGTACCGGGGTCGACCAGTTGGCCTTGTGAACTTGGGTCGACCAGTTGTCTTTTTCCATGTCTTGATTGAATGATGTCATTCTTCAATGTGTTGGTGGTTAGTTTATCTCTTTTGTTCTCTATGCCAACACGCCCCACTCACCAAACACTTTTTTTTTAATTTATTTATTTACTTATTTTTATTTTACTTTTTTATTATTTATTTATTTATTTATACATACATACATACATCCTGTCTATCTGTCCAGATGGGGCAGGGGTAGAAGGGGCTAGCTATGAGAGGAAGGTGCTCGGTGGGCATCCAGTTGTAAATAAGGCTGGGAATAAATAGCTGAATATTAATTCATTTGAGTAATATTAAAACTGTTCAAGTAGAAAACAATTGCTTTCTTTTTCTGTTTGCCCAGAGATCTGACTGACTGCAACTTGGAAAGAAGACGGCCCTGCTGGACAGAGACCTCCCTCCTGCTTTGGGTGGGTCGACCAGTTTACATGTTTATTTCCACGTTTTGTCTTTTATGGATTGAATGGATGTGTCTCTCTCTCTTTTTTTTTTTTTTGGTTTTTCGAGACAGGGTTTCTCTGTGGCTTTGGAGCCTGTCCTGGAACTAGCACTGTAGACCAGGCTGGTCTCGAACTCACAGAGATCCGCCTACCTCTGCCTCCCGAGTACTGGGATTAAAGGCGTGCGCCACCATCTCCCGGCTCTCATTTTTTTTTTCACGATTGCTTGCTTGCTTGCTTGCTTACTTACTTACTTACTTACTATCTGTTCAGCCCATCTCATTTACTTACTTCTTTAAAAAAAATGACCCACCTAGTTATTTACTTACTTACTTACTTACTTACTTGTTCATTCATTCCTTCACTTCCTTATCTTCTTTCATATATCTGTTTATTTATCTGCTGATTTAGCGTGACTCATTTACTTATTGAATGTTTCAATTATTATTTAGTTTTATTCATTTATTCATTCTTTATGTCTATTTTTATGTATGTATTTACTTACTTTCTTAATTTTTTTTTTACTTTTTAAAATTTACTTAATTTTTTTCTTTCTTTGGGAATGTAGATTCTTTCTTCCTTTCTTCCTTTCTTTCCTTCTTCCTGTCTCCTGACTGTCACTGGCCAAGAAAATGGTGGCCTCCATGTCACTGGTCAGCATAGCAGCTCCTAAAATGGAATTTGATGAAGGGATACATAGATAGATAGATAGATAGATAGATAGATAGATAGATAGATAGATAGATGGGATGCGCACACGCTCACACACACACACACACACACATATGCACGCACGTGCATGACATGTACAGATGGGGGGCGATTCCAATGTTTTCAGAGGAAGGTGCTCGCTGGTAATAATAAATGTGCTGGTAAATAAGGCTGGAAATAGCTGAATATTAAATCATTAAAACTCTTCAAATAAATAAAAAGCAATTCCATTTCTCTCTCTCTCTCTTTCTCACCATATACCAGCACATCTGAACTGACTGCAACATACAAAAGAAGAAGAAACATGGAAAGAAGACATCCCTGCTGGACAGGATCTGAGATGAGAATAAATTCATCGAATGGCTGCCAACAGCATTTCATTGAGAAGAGATTCCACATTTTATGCTGTACAGTTACTTAGTTAGATAGATAGATAAAGAGAGGCCTGTGAACTGGGGTGGGCTGTGGCTTCTCAGGTCACCTCAGGTCAGGGAGGGGCTGAGGAGTGTCCCATTGGCCTTGACAATAGGCAGGAGTCAGAGGTTAATGTCAGGGCAGGGCCTGAGAGTTCCTCAAAGGGAATGAATGGAGACCCTTGCTTACCTAAGAAATGCCTGACCTTGGAAAAGGACTTGTGGAAAGCGGGCCCTTGAAACTGTGGTTTCACGTCTTACTAGAAAGCTCCCTCTTGGAAGGGAAAGTCATCGTGATATCTTACTCTTTTCCCAAGGATACCCTACCTACCCTTCTGATCATTCTTACTGAATTAAGTCTTCCACTGCAAATAAATAAATAAATAAATAATAAATGAAGTGGGTGAGTGAGTGAGTGAGTGAGTAAGTAAGTAAGTAAGTAAGTAAACAAGCAAATACGTGGATGGACAAATAAATACAAAGTTTGCTGTTGTTGACTGACTTTTGATTTCATAATGAATCTCTCTCTCTCTCTCTCTCTCTCACACACACACACACACACTAAATATACAATAAAAGGAAGCATAACACCTTTACTCAGGGGGCAGAGTGAACTCTGAAAGTTTTCCAGGCGGGGGAGGGGGGGAGAGACAGAATATAAGAACAAAATGAGAAACAAGGAAAAATAGTGTTGGCTGGCTGGCCGGCTTTCAGTTCCCTGACAGAAATGAGCACATTGTGGAGGAAACACAAAGTTGTTACACTATGTGGGTGTGATGAGGAGAGATTGTGAGTGAGTGTCCTGTCAGAACAAAGTTAGTCCCATAGTTGATGAAATTCATTATCCCAAAACTTCAGCAGAATATATCCCAAGTTTGCAAATGTGTGATCAGCTTGTGACAGGTTGGGCTGGAGATGCTGAGAACTGGGGAGCCCTCAATGCAAGAGCAGACACTCATTCCCATGAAGAGGGAGAGAGGGAGGGAGGGAGGGAGGGAGGGATCATTCATTCCTATACTCAAGTTTAAAGAAAGATGAGTGGCTATCTATGGAGAGACCATTCACAGATATGAAAAATCATTTCCTAAAAATCAAATTTCTCAGTCAGTATGCAACTGCTATGGTGCTTCTCCTAGATAGAGCAAAACACACAAACAAACTGATTCCTTGATCTAGAGCCACAGTGCACATGCTGTGGAAAAGGGGACATGGCCAACTTGAATCACAATATTCATCAGAGCATGAAAAGAGCGTAAAAAGGACACAGAGGAGAGATAATTGTGGTCCTTCCTTCCTCCCTCCCTCCCTCCCTCCCTCCCTCCCTCCCTCCCTCCCTCCTTCCCTCAGGAAGTGACTGACAGATGAGACTTTGTCCAAGCAGGTTCTGTCTGAAATACCAGACTTGAGTTTCCCCCTCTGTGGGTATTAGCTAATCAGTCCTCCCTTCTTTCTGTAGGAAGGTGGTGCATGTCTCTCAGAACTTACCTGGTTTCCTCTGCACCAGGTGAACCAGGGAAAAGCTTTCTAAGCCTTATTCAGACCCATAGAGGCTGCGCTGTGTGTGACTTCAGAGACCTCAGGGAGTATAGGGGTGGGTGGGTGCTTGATGCTTCAGACTCATGTCATTGAAGGACATAACATAGTCTGGATTCACAGAGATTCACAACACAGAGCCATTGTCACTTACTAACAGCTCAGGACACCCAGAGCTAACAAGAAATTGCAGTCTCAGCCGGGCTTTAATCACAGCACACACACAGATCTCTGTGAATTCAAAGATGGCCTGATTTACAGAGTGAGTTTTAGGACAGCCCAAGATACAAAAAGAAACCCTTTCTTGAAAAACAAAGCAAAACAGCAAAAGAAAGAAAGACAAGGAAAAAGAAAAAAATGGCAGTCTCTTTCCACTCTCTCCTCCATTGGCTCTTAAAGAGCTCTCAAGCTGAACTGGAGACCATGGTGTCACTCAAAACTGGGAAGCCAGAAACCTTAGGGGGGTCACAGGAGTCGGACTGACTGCAGCACTTGATGCCTCAACCCTGCTAATGGCTGTGATATAAGGCATGGTAAAATACGGGCTTTGGCAGAGCACTACTCCCCTTTCTCTATTATTATTGCTACACAACGAAAAGGACCGGGGGGGGGTGATGATGTGCAGTCAGTGCTGGTATTGAAATCTCACTGACTCCTTCCGCACTCCTTGTCAATTCCCGACTTTGTCAAATCAACTATCGTGAATCTTTGATGTGGGTTGGCCCTTTAGGAACTCAGAGAAACAAGACAGACAGACCTGTTTCATCCCAGAAACCTCCCAGTTCCTGAGCCCTAGCCCTGGAAGTCTCAAAGCCATCACATCCAGAAATCTCTCTAGTCCCTGCTAGTGGTGAACTCACTTCGTCTTCCCCAGGACCACTAATTATTTCTCCATGTTTTCCTGTGAGATCTGAGGCCAGCTTTCTTCTTCCTCCCTCTGGCCTCTCCACGAACGATCTCCATTCTCTAGACAACATGTCTAGAACCGAGTCTTATAGGCACCGAGAGAGTGTGTCTTGAGGGCAGTTGGCGTTTCTAGGACACGAGTGACATCACAAAATTCCGAGAGCTCTCTGGGATACCGTGGAATTTCCAGAGAAGGGACTGCTGATGTCGTGAGGCACGGCCTTTACCTCCTTGCTGATATTTCTCCCCGAACTGACCGACCGACCGACCGACCGACCGACCAACCGGAACCTGAGGTTTCCTTTCCAGGAGTCTCTCCTCCGACACAGAGGGAGCCATTCAGGATTTCCTCCTTCCAAAACCAGAAATTTCTCTCTGCTTCATTAATATCTTCTCACTACTTCCTGAACCCATGGGGAGTTAGTTAGTTGAACACTCACTTTTTTCATGAATGACCCTTCCTCCCTCTCCTGAACATCTCATATTACTGATTCATACTCAGTAAAACAGTAATATGAGAAATTAGGCCAGGAGGACATGGAAGATGAGGGTTGAGTCTTCTGAAGTGAACAAGCACTTAGGGAAGGCTAAACTTAAGGGAATTTGACTCTGAGTGGCAAGACATGAATAGCTGCTGCCAAGGCACAGATACAGGCACCAACTGGGCCCTCGGCATCCTCCTGCATCATCAGAGCTGTGTGGGAAACTCAGCCCAAAGGAGGGGCCGTGTTCAAAGGGAGAGGGCATTTTCGAGGACAGCACTGTTTTCTTTTTCTTCTTTCTTTCTTTCTTTCTTTCTTTCTTTCTTTCTTTCTTTCTTTCTTTTTTTTATTCGAGACAGGGTTGTTCTGTAGTTTTTTTTTTTTTTGGAGCCTGTCCTGGAACTAGCTCTTGTAGACCAGGCTGGTCTTGAACTCACATGCTTTCTTTTTTTTTCTATTGGATATTTTTGACTTCTTTATCAAAGATCAGGTGTTCGAAGATGTGTGGATCGATATCCGGGTCTTCTATTCGGTTCCATTGGTCCTCCTGTCTGTTCTTATGCCAGGACCAGGCTGTTTTCAGAACTGTAGCTTACAGAGTGTTCTTGCAGGTGGGGCACAGAAGAGGTTAATTACGGTACCTTAGTTCTTCTGCTTTTCTAGCAGACCGGAGCCCAGCTGACAGGAATCCAGTAGAGATGGTGTCAAGGTTCACACTGACACTAACAGCTGTAACTTGAGCAGGATTTGTGATCCACATGAAATTTGCAATGAATTGCAGCAAATCTGTGACACTCTAACTTGCTCAGGCTCAGTATCTGAACATACAGATGTTTGCAATGATCACTGGCTTCAGGATTTTTTTTTGTTGTTGTTGTTGTTGTTTTGTTTTTCCACGAGACAGGGTTTCCCTGTAGCTGAAGTTTAACGGCCTGGTGTTTTTGTGACTTACTGCTTCAAAGAACTTCTCCATTTCTTTATCCCTAAGGGAAAAGAAATATAATCACTAAATACATTTAAGTGTCTTTCATCCATTTTAGATCCCTCTGTTGAGAGTTCTCTGTTTAGGTCTGTACTGCATTTTTTAAAATTGGATTATTTGTTCTTTGGATGACCAATTTCTCGACTTCTTTGTGTATTTTGGAGATTAGTGAAGATCTTTTCCCATTCTGTAAGGCCGTCGTTTTGTCTTGTTGGCCATGTTCTTTGCTTTACAGAAGCTTTTCAGTTTCAGGAGGTCTCACTTATTAATTGTTTCTCTCAGTGTCTGTTTTTTTTTCTTTTTTTTTCTTTTTTCTTTCTTTTTTTTTCTTTTTTTTCTTTTTTTCTTTTTTTTCTTCTTCTTCTTTTCTTTTTTTTCTTTTTTTTCTCTCTTTAGTTTTTTTCTTTGTTCTTTTTTTTTGTTTTGTTTTTCTTTTTTTTTTCTTTTTTTTTTTTTTTCTTTTTCTCTCAGTGTCTGTGCTACTGGGGTTCTATTTAGCAAGCGTTCTCCTGTGCCAATGTGTTCAAGTGCATTTGATATTTTTATTTTTATATTCTTTTATTGTGGATGAAGTCAATTATTTGAACTCTCAAATATTTTTATTGTTATTATCTCTCTATTTGTTTGCTTATTTGTGGTTGTTCACCAACTTGACTATCTAGAGGAAGTAAAAGTCGTAACAAGGTTTCCGTAGGTGAACCTGCGGAAGGATCATTAACGTGAGAGAGCAGCGGCGGCGGCTCTGCCCGCCCGCTCGCCTCCCTCGCCCGAGTTCTCGCCGGGAGGCGCGCTCCCCGGGTCGCACGTGTGTTGTGCGCACGGAAGTGTGCGTGCGCACGGGCGCGCGTGGCGGTCGTGAGAGAGAGGTCGAGAGAGGGGGAAGGGGGACGGGCGCCGGCTCGCCTGCCCTCCTCGCCCCGTCCGAGGACCCGTGTCTGGCTCTGCCGCTGGCGGCTCACGGCGGACGGCGGCTCTCTTCCCGCTCTCGCTCTCCTCCGTCCACTCCCGCTGCTTGCCTCACCGCACCGCAGCGGCCCGCGGGTGTGTCCCCTCTTTCCCGGGCACGCGCCTTTCCCTCTCCATCCCTCTTCCCGGGGGAGGATGGGCGAGGGTCTGGCGGCGCCCCGGGCCCCCTCTCGCCGCCGACCTCCGCTCGCGCGCCGTGGCGCCGCGGCGCGCCTGTCGGGGAGGCGGCGGAGGTTGGGCGCACTTTTTTTTCCCCCCTCTCCACCTCCTTCTCCAAAGGACCGGGGTAGACCAGTAGTCCCTCCCACCGGGCGGGAGGCCATTTTTTTCCCCCGGGGATGCGGCGGGTCGACCAGATGTCCCGCTGGACTCTTTTTTTTTTTTTTTTAATGTATAATATATATTATATCTTCCTAGACCTGACGGGTCGACCAGTTGTCTTTGTGCACTTCCTTTTTTTTTGACGGACTGGAAGCGGGTCGACCAGTTGTCCGATTAAATATTTGGCCTTAAAATGCTAAGTACCGGGGTCGACCAGTTGGCCTTGTGAACTTGGGTCGACCAGTTGTCTTTTTCCATGTCTTGATTGAATGATGTCATTCTTCAATGTGTTGGTGGTTAGTTTATCTCTTTTGTTCTCTGTGCCAACACGCCCCACTCACCAAACACTTTTTTTTTAACTTATTTATTTACTTATTTTTATTTTACTTTTTTATTATTTATTTATTTATTTATACATACATACATACATCCTGTCTATCTGTCCAGATGGGGCAGGGGTAGAAGGGGCTAGCTATGAGAGGAAGGTGCTCGGTGGGCATCCAGTTGTAAATAAGGCTGGGAATAAATAGCTGAATATTAATTCATTTGAGTAATATTAAAACTGTTCAAGTAGAAAACAATTGCTTTCTTTTTCTGTTTGCCCAGAGATCTGACTGACTGCAACTTGGAAAGAAGACGGCCCTGCTGGACAGAGACCTCCCTCCTGCTTTGGGTGGGTCGACCAGTTTACATGTTTATTTCCACGTTTTGTCTTTTATGGATTGAATGGATGTGTCTCTCTCTTTTTTTTTTTTTTTTTTTTGGTTTTTCGAGACAGGGTTTCTCTGTGGCTTTGGAGCCTGTCCTGGAACTAGCACTGTAGACCAGGCTGGTCTCGAACTCACAGAGATCCGCCTACCTCTGCCTCCCGAGTACTGGGATTAAAGGCGTGCGCCACCATTGCCCGGCTCTCATTTTTTTTTCACGATTGCTTGCTTGCTTGCTTGCTTACTTACTTACTTACTTACTATCTGTTCAGCCCATCTCATTTACTTACTTCTTTAAAAAAAATGACCCACCTAGTTATTTACTTACTTACTTACTTACTTACTTGTTCATTCATTCCTTCACTTCCTTATCTTCTTTCATATATCTGTTTATTTATCTGCTGATTTAGCGTGACTCATTTACTTATTGAATGTTTCAATTATTATTTAGTTTTATTCATTTATTCATTCTTTATGTCTATTTTTATGTATGTATTTACTTACTTTCTTAATTTTTTTTTTACTTTTTAAAATTTACTTAATTTTTTTCTTTCTTTGGGAATGTAGATTCTTTCTTCCTTTCTTCCTTTCTTTCCTTCTTTCTGTCTCCTGACTGTCACTGGCTAAGAAAATGGTGGCCTCCATGTCACTGGTCAGCATAGCAGCTCCTAAAATGGAATTTGATGAAGGGATACATAGATAGATAGATAGATAGATAGATAGATAGATAGATAGATAGATAGATAGATAGATAGATGGGATGCGCACACGCTCACACACACACACACACACACACACATATGCACGCACGTGCATGACATGTACAGATGGGGGGCGATTCCAATGTTTTCAGAGGAAGGTGCTCGCTGGTAATAATAAATGTGCTGGTAAATAAGGCTGGAAATAGCTGAATATTAAATCATTAAAACTCTTCAAATAAATAAAAAGCAATTCCATTTCTCTCTCTCTCTCTTTCTCACCATATACCAGCACATCTGAACTGACTGCAACATACAAAAGAAGAAGAAACACGGAAAGAAGACATCCCTGCTGGACAGGATCTGAGATGAGAATAAATTCATCGAATGGCTGCCAACAGCATTTCATTGAGAAGAGATTCCACATTTTATGCTGTACAGTTACTTAGTTAGATAGATAGATAAAGAGAGGCCTGTGAACTGGGGTGGGCTGTGGCTTCTCAGGTCACCTCAGGTCAGGGAGGGGCTGAGGAGTGTCCCATTGGCCTTGACAATAGGCAGGAGTCAGAGGTTAATGTCAGGGCAGGGCCTGAGAGTTCCTCAAAGGGAATGAATGGAGACCCTTGCTTACCTAAGAAATGCCTGACCTTGGAAAAGGACTTGTGGAAAGCGGGCCCTTGAAACTGTGGTTTCACGTCTTACTAGAAAGCTCCCTCTTGGAAGGGAAAGTCATCGTGATATCTTACTCTTTTCCCAAGGATACCCTACCTACCCTTCTGATCATTCTTACTGAATTAAGTCTTCCACTGCAAATACATAAATAAATAAATAATAAATGAAGTGGGTGAGTGAGTGAGTGAGTGAGTAAGTAAGTAAGTAAGTAAGTAAACAAGCAAATACGTGGATGGACAAATAAATACAAAGTTTGCTGTTGTTGACTGACTTTTGATTTCATAATGAATCTCTCTCTCTCTCTCTCTCTCTCTCTCACACACACACACACACACACACACACACACTAAATATACAATAAAAGGAAGCATAACACCTTTACTCAGGGGGCAGAGTGAACTCTGAAAGTTTTCCAGGCGGGGGGGGGGGAGAGACAGAATATAAGAACAAAATGAGAAACAAGGAAAAATAGTGTTGGCTGGCTGGCCGGCTTTCAGTTCCCTGACAGAAATGAGCACATTGTGGAGGAAACACAAAGTTGTTACACTATGTGGGTGTGATGAGGAGAGATTGTGAGTGAGTGTCCTGTCAGAACAAAGTTAGTCCCATAGTTGATGAAATTCATTATCCCAAAACTTCAGCAGAATATATCCCAAGTTTGCAAATGTGTGATCAGCTTGTGACAGGTTGGGCTGGAGATGCTGAGAACTGGGGAGCCCTCAATGCAAGAGCAGACACTCATTCCCATGAAGAGGGAGAGAGGGAGGGAGGGAGGGAGGGAGGGATCATTCATTCCTATACTCAAGTTTAAAGAAAGATGAGTGGCTATCTATGGAGAGATCACTCACAGATATGAAAAATCATTTCCTAAAAATCAAATTTCTCAGTCAGTATGCAACTGCTATGGTGCTTCTCCTAGATAGAGCAAAACACACAAACAAACTGATTCCTTGATCTAGAGCCACAGTGCACATGCTGTGGAAAAGGGGACATGGCCAACTTGAATCACAATATTCATCAGAGCATGAAAAGAGCGTAAAAGGACACAGAGGAGAGATAATTGTGGTCCTTCCTTCCTCCCTCCCTCCCTCCCTCCCTCCCTCCCTCCCTCCCTCCCTCCCTCCTTCCCTCAGGAAGTGACTGACAGATGAGACTTTGTCCAAGCAGGTTCTGTCTGAAATACCAGACTTGAGTTTCCCCCTCTGTGGGTATTAGCTAATCAGTCCTCCCTTCTTTCTGTAGGAAGGTGGTGCATGTCTCTCAGAACTTACCTGGTTTCCTCTGCACCAGGTGAACCAGGGAAAAGCTTTCTAAGCCTTATTCAGACCCATAGAGGCTGCGCTGTGTGTGACTTCAGAGACCTCAGGGAGTATAGGGGTGGGTGGGTGCTTGATGCTTCAGACTCATGTCATTGAAGGACATAACATAGTCTGGATTCACAGAGATTCACAACACAGAGCCATTGTCACTTACTAACAGCTCAGGACACCCAGAGCTAACAAGAAATTGCAGTCTCAGCCGGGCTTTAATCACAGCACACACACAGATCTCTGTGAATTCAAAGATGGCCTGATTTACAGAGTGAGTTTTAGGACAGCCCAAGATACAAAAAGAAACCCTTTCTTGAAAAACAAAGCAAAACAGCAAAAGAAAGAAAGACAAGGAAAAAGAAAAAAATGGCAGTCTCTTTCCACTCTCTCCTCCATTGGCTCTTAAAGAGCTCTCAAGCTGAACTGGAGACCATGGTGTCACTCAAAACTGGGAAGCCAGAAACCTTAGGGGGGTCACAGGAGTCGGACTGACTGCAGCACTTGATGCCTCAACCCTGCTAATGGCTGTGATATAAGGCATGGTAAAATACGGGCTTTGGCAGAGCACTACTCCCCTTTCTCTATTATTATTGCTACACAACGAAAAGGACCGGGGGGGGTGATGATGTGCAGTCAGTGCTGGTATTGAAATCTCACTGACTCCTTCCGCACTCCTTGTCAATTCCCGACTTTGTCAAATCAACTATCGTGAATCTTTGATGTGGGTTGGCCCTTTAGGAACTCAGAGAAACAAGACAGACAGACCTGTTTCATCCCAGAAACCTCCCAGTTCCTGAGCCCTAGCCCTGGAAGTCTCAAAGCCATCACATCCAGAAATCTCTCTAGTCCCTGCTAGTGGTGAACTCACTTCGTCTTCCCCAGGACCACTAATTATTTCTCCATGTTTTCCTGTGAGATCTGAGGCCAGCTTTCTTCTTCCTCCCTCTGGCCTCTCCACGAACGATCTCCATTCTCTAGACAACATGTCTAGAACCGAGTCTTATAGGCACCGAGAGAGTGTGTCTTGAGGGCAGTTGGCGTTTCTAGGACACGAGTGACATCACAAAATTCCGAGAGCTCTCTGGGATACCGTGGAATTTCCAGAGAAGGGACTGCTGATGTCGTGAGGCACGGCCTTTACCTCCTTGCTGATATTTCTCCCCGAACTGACCGACCGACCGACCGACCGACCGACCAACCGGAACCTGAGGTTTCCTTTCCAGGAGTCTCTCCTCCGACACAGAGGGAGCCATTCAGGATTTCCTCCTTCCAAAACCAGAAATTTCTCTCTGCTTCATTAATATCTTCTCACTACTTCCTGAACCCATGGGGAGTTAGTTAGTTGAACACTCACTTTTTTCATGAATGACCCTTCCTCCCTCTCCTGAACATCTCATATTACTGATTCATACTCAGTAAAACAGTAATATGAGAAATTAGGCCAGGAGGACATGGAAGATGAGGGTTGAGTCTTCTGAAGTGAACAAGCACTTAGGGAAGGCTAAACTTAAGGGAATTTGACTCTGAGTGGCAAGACATGAATAGCTGCTGCCAAGGCACAGATACAGGCACCAACTGGGCCCTCGGCATCCTCCTGCATCATCAGAGCTGTGTGGGAAACTCAGCCCAAAGGAGGGGCCGTGTTCAAAGGGAGAGGGCATTTTCGAGGACAGCACTGTTTTCTTTTTCTTCTTTCTTTCTTTCTTTCTTTCTTTCTTTCTTTCTTTCTTTCTTTTTTTTATTCGAGACAGGGTTGTTCTGTAGTTTTTTTTTTTTTTGGAGCCTGTCCTGGAACTAGCTCTTGTAGACCAGGCTGGTCTTGAACTCACATGCTTTCTTTTTTTTTCTATTGGATATTTTTGACTTCTTTATCAAAGATCAGGTGTTCGAAGATGTGTGGATCGATATCCGGGTCTTCTATTCGGTTCCATTGGTCCTCCTGTCTGTTCTTATGCCAGGACCAGGCTGTTTTCAGAACTGTAGCTTACAGAGTGTTCTTGCAGGTGGGGCACAGAAGAGGTTAATTACGGTACCTTAGTTCTTCTGCTTTTCTAGCAGACCGGAGCCCAGCTGACAGGAATCCAGTAGAGATGGTGTCAAGGTTCACACTGACACTAACAGCTGTAACTTGAGCAGGATTTGTGATCCACATGAAATTTGCAATGAATTGCAGCAAATCTGTGACACTCTAACTTGCTCAGGCTCAGTATCTGAACATACAGATGTTTGCAATGATCACTGGCTTCAGGATTTTTTTTTGTTGTTGTTGTTGTTGTTTTGTTTTTCCACGAGACAGGGTTTCCCTGTAGCTGAAGTTTAACGGCCTGGTGTTTTTGTGACTTACTGCTTCAAAGAACTTCTCCATTTCTTTATCCCTAAGGGAAAAGAAATATAATCACTAAATACATTTAAGTGTCTTTCATCCATTTTAGATCCCTCTGTTGAGAGTTCTCTGTTTAGGTCTGTACTGCATTTTTTAAAATTGGATTATTTGTTCTTTGGATGACCAATTTCTCGACTTCTTTGTGTATTTTGGAGATTAGTGAAGATCTTTTCCCATTCTGTAAGGCCGTCGTTTTGTCTTGTTGGCCATGTTCTTTGCTTTACAGAAGCTTTTCAGTTTCAGGAGGTCTCACTTATTAATTGTTTCTCTCAGTGTCTGTTTTTTTTTCTTTTTTTTTCTTTTTTCTTTCTTTTTTTTTCTTTTTTTTCTTTTTTTCTTTTTTTTCTTCTTCTTCTTTTCTTTTTTTTCTTTTTTTTCTCTCTTTAGTTTTTTTCTTTGTTCTTTTTTTTTGTTTTGTTTTTCTTTTTTTTTTCTTTTTTTTTTTTTTTCTTTTTCTCTCAGTGTCTGTGCTACTGGGGTTCTATTTAGCAAGCGTTCTCCTGTGCCAATGTGTTCAAGTGCATTTGATATTTTTATTTTTATATTCTTTTATTGTGGATGAAGTCAATTATTTGAACTCTCAAATATTTTTATTGTTATTATCTCTCTATTTGTTTGCTTATTTGTGGTTGTTCACCAACTTGACTATCTAGAGGAAGTAAAAGTCGTAACAAGGTTTCCGTAGGTGAACCTGCGGAAGGATCATTAACGTGAGAGAGCAGCGGCGGCGGCTCTGCCCGCCCGCTCGCCTGCCTCGCCCGAGTTCTCGCCGGGAGGCGTGCTCCCCGGGTCGCACGTGTGTTGTGCGCACGGAAGTGTGCGTGCGCACGGGCGCGCGTGGCGGTCGTGAGAGAGAGGTCGAGAGAGGGGGAAGGGGGACGGGCGCCGGCTCGCCTGCCCTCCTCGCCCCGTCCGAGGACCCGTGTCTGGCTCTGCCGCTGGCGGCTCACGGCGGACGGCGGCTCTCTTCCCGCTCTCGCTCTCCTCCGTCCACTCCCGCTGCTTGCCTCACCGCACCGCAGCGGCCCGCGGGTGTGTCCCCTCTTTCCCGGGCACGCGCCTTTCCCTCTCCATCCCTCTTCCCGGGGGAGGATGGGCGAGGGTCTGGCGGCGCCCCGGGCCCCCTCTCGCCGCCGACCTCCGCTCGCGTGCCGTGGCGCCGCGGCGCGCCTGTCGGGGAGGCGGCGGAGGTTGGGCGCACTTTTTTTTCCCCCCTCTCCACCTCCTTCTCCAAAGGACCGGGGTAGACCAGTAGTCCCTCCCACCGGGCGGGAGGCCATTTTTTTCCCCCGGGGATGCGGCGGGTCGACCAGATGTCCCGCTGGACTCTTTTTTTTTTTTTTTTAATGTATAATATATATTATATCTTCCTAGACCTGACGGGTCGACCAGTTGTCTTTGTGCACTTCCTTTTTTTTTGACGGACTGGAAGCGGGTCGACCAGTTGTCCGATTAAATATTTGGCCTTAAAATGCTAAGTACCGGGGTCGACCAGTTGGCCTTGTGAACTTGGGTCGACCAGTTGTCTTTTTCCATGTCTTGATTGAATGATGTCATTCTTCAATGTGTTGGTGGTTAGTTTATCTCTTTTGTTCTCTGTGCCAACACGCCCCACTCACCAAACACTTTTTTTTTAACTTATTTATTTACTTATTTTTATTTTACTTTTTTATTATTTATTTATTTATTTATACATACATACATACATCCTGTCTATCTGTCCAGATGGGGCAGGGGTAGAAGGGGCTAGCTATGAGAGGAAGGTGCTCGGTGGGCATCCAGTTGTAAATAAGGCTGGGAATAAATAGCTGAATATTAATTCATTTGAGTAATATTAAAACTGTTCAAGTAGAAAACAATTGCTTTCTTTTTCTGTTTGCCCAGAGATCTGACTGACTGCAACTTGGAAAGAAGACGGCCCTGCTGGACAGAGACCTCCCTCCTGCTTTGGGTGGGTCGACCAGTTTACATGTTTATTTCCACGTTTTGTCTTTTATGGATTGAATGGATGTGTCTCTCTCTTTTTTTTTTTTTTTTTTGGTTTTTCGAGACAGGGTTTCTCTGTGGCTTTGGAGCCTGTCCTGGAACTAGCACTGTAGACCAGGCTGGTCTCGAACTCACAGAGATCCGCCTACCTCTGCCTCCCGAGTACTGGGATTAAAGGCGTGCGCCACCATTGCCCGGCTCTCATTTTTTTTTCACGATTGCTTGCTTGCTTGCTTGCTTACTTACTTACTTACTTACTATCTGTTCAGCCCATCTCATTTACTTACTTCTTTAAAAAAAATGACCCACCTAGTTATTTACTTACTTACTTACTTACTTACTTGTTCATTCATTCCTTCACTTCCTTATCTTCTTTCATATATCTGTTTATTTATCTGCTGATTTAGCGTGACTCATTTACTTATTGAATGTTTCAATTATTATTTAGTTTTATTCATTTATTCATTCTTTATGTCTATTTTTATGTATGTATTTACTTACTTTCTTAATTTTTTTTTTACTTTTTAAAATTTACTTAATTTTTTTCTTTCTTTGGGAATGTAGATTCTTTCTTCCTTTCTTCCTTTCTTTCCTTCTTTCTGTCTCCTGACTGTCACTGGCTAAGAAAATGGTGGCCTCCATGTCACTGGTCAGCATAGCAGCTCCTAAAATGGAATTTGATGAAGGGATACATAGATAGATAGATAGATAGATAGATAGATAGATAGATAGATAGATAGATAGATAGATAGATGGGATGCGCACACGCTCACACACACACACACACACACACACATATGCACGCACGTGCATGACATGTACAGATGGGGGGCGATTCCAATGTTTTCAGAGGAAGGTGCTCGCTGGTAATAATAAATGTGCTGGTAAATAAGGCTGGAAATAGCTGAATATTAAATCATTAAAACTCTTCAAATAAATAAAAAGCAATTCCATTTCTCTCTCTCTCTCTTTCTCACCATATACCAGCACATCTGAACTGACTGCAACATACAAAAGAAGAAGAAACACGGAAAGAAGACATCCCTGCTGGACAGGATCTGAGATGAGAATAAATTCATCGAATGGCTGCCAACAGCATTTCATTGAGAAGAGATTCCACATTTTATGCTGTACAGTTACTTAGTTAGATAGATAGATAAAGAGAGGCCTGTGAACTGGGGTGGGCTGTGGCTTCTCAGGTCACCTCAGGTCAGGGAGGGGCTGAGGAGTGTCCCATTGGCCTTGACAATAGGCAGGAGTCAGAGGTTAATGTCAGGGCAGGGCCTGAGAGTTCCTCAAAGGGAATGAATGGAGACCCTTGCTTACCTAAGAAATGCCTGACCTTGGAAAAGGACTTGTGGAAAGCGGGCCCTTGAAACTGTGGTTTCACGTCTTACTAGAAAGCTCCCTCTTGGAAGGGAAAGTCATCGTGATATCTTACTCTTTTCCCAAGGATACCCTACCTACCCTTCTGATCATTCTTACTGAATTAAGTCTTCCACTGCAAATACATAAATAAATAAATAATAAATGAAGTGGGTGAGTGAGTGAGTGAGTGAGTAAGTAAGTAAGTAAGTAAGTAAACAAGCAAATACGTGGATGGACAAATAAATACAAAGTTTGCTGTTGTTGACTGACTTTTGATTTCATAATGAATCTCTCTCTCTCTCTCTCTCTCTCTCTCACACACACACACACACACACACACACACTAAATATACAATAAAAGGAAGCATAACACCTTTACTCAGGGGGCAGAGTGAACTCTGAAAGTTTTCCAGGCGGGGGGGGGGGAGAGACAGAATATAAGAACAAAATGAGAAACAAGGAAAAATAGTGTTGGCTGGCTGGCCGGCTTTCAGTTCCCTGACAGAAATGAGCACATTGTGGAGGAAACACAAAGTTGTTACACTATGTGGGTGTGATGAGGAGAGATTGTGAGTGAGTGTCCTGTCAGAACAAAGTTAGTCCCATAGTTGATGAAATTCATTATCCCAAAACTTCAGCAGAATATATCCCAAGTTTGCAAATGTGTGATCAGCTTGTGACAGGTTGGGCTGGAGATGCTGAGAACTGGGGAGCCCTCAATGCAAGAGCAGACACTCATTCCCATGAAGAGGGAGAGAGGGAGGGAGGGAGGGAGGGAGGGATCATTCATTCCTATACTCAAGTTTAAAGAAAGATGAGTGGCTATCTATGGAGAGACCACTCACAGATATGAAAAATCATTTCCTAAAAATCAAATTTCTCAGTCAGTATGCAACTGCTATGGTGCTTCTCCTAGATAGAGCAAAACACACAAACAAACTGATTCCTTGATCTAGAGCCACAGTGCACATGCTGTGGAAAAGGGGACATGGCCAACTTGAATCACAATATTCATCAGAGCATGAAAAGAGCGTAAAAAGGACACAGAGGAGAGATAATTGTGGTCCTTCCTTCCTCCCTCCCTCCCTCCCTCCCTCCTTCCCTCAGGAAGTGACTGACAGATGAGACTTTGTCCAAGCAGGTTCTGTCTGAAATACCAGACTTGAGTTTCCCCCTCTGTGGGTATTAGCTAATCAGTCCTCCCTTCTTTCTGTAGGAAGGTGGTGCATGTCTCTCAGAACTTACCTGGTTTCCTCTGCACCAGGTGAACCAGGGAAAAGCTTTCTAAGCCTTATTCAGACCCATAGAGGCTGCGCTGTGTGTGACTTCAGAGACCTCAGGGAGTATAGGGGTGGGTGGGTGCTTGATGCTTCAGACTCATGTCATTGAAGGACATAACATAGTCTGGATTCACAGAGATTCACAACACAGAGCCATTGTCACTTACTAACAGCTCAGGACACCCAGAGCTAACAAGAAATTGCAGTCTCAGCCGGGCTTTAATCACAGCACACACACAGATCTCTGTGAATTCAAAGATGGCCTGATTTACAGAGTGAGTTTTAGGACAGCCCAAGATACAAAAAGAAACCCTTTCTTGAAAAACAAAGCAAAACAGCAAAAGAAAGAAAGACAAGGAAAAAGAAAAAAATGGCAGTCTCTTTCCACTCTCTCCTCCATTGGCTCTTAAAGAGCTCTCAAGCTGAACTGGAGACCATGGTGTCACTCAAAACTGGGAAGCCAGAAACCTTAGGGGGGTCACAGGAGTCGGACTGACTGCAGCACTTGATGCCTCAACCCTGCTAATGGCTGTGATATAAGGCATGGTAAAATACGGGCTTTGGCAGAGCACTACTCCCCTTTCTCTATTATTATTGCTACACAACGAAAAGGACCGGGGGGGGGTGATGATGTGCAGTCAGTGCTGGTATTGAAATCTCACTGACTCCTTCCGCACTCCTTGTCAATTCCCGACTTTGTCAAATCAACTATCGTGAATCTTTGATGTGGGTTGGCCCTTTAGGAACTCAGAGAAACAAGACAGACAGACCTGTTTCATCCCAGAAACCTCCCAGTTCCTGAGCCCTAGCCCTGGAAGTCTCAAAGCCATCACATCCAGAAATCTCTCTAGTCCCTGCTAGTGGTGAACTCACTTCGTCTTCCCCAGGACCACTAATTATTTCTCCATGTTTTCCTGTGAGATCTGAGGCCAGCTTTCTTCTTCCTCCCTCTGGCCTCTCCACGAACGATCTCCATTCTCTAGACAACATGTCTAGAACCGAGTCTTATAGGCACCGAGAGAGTGTGTCTTGAGGGCAGTTGGCGTTTCTAGGACACGAGTGACATCACAAAATTCCGAGAGCTCTCTGGGATACCGTGGAATTTCCAGAGAAGGGACTGCTGATGTCGTGAGGCACGGCCTTTACCTCCTTGCTGATATTTCTCCCCGAACTGACCGACCGACCGACCGACCGACCGACCAACCGGAACCTGAGGTTTCCTTTCCAGGAGTCTCTCCTCCGACACAGAGGGAGCCATTCAGGATTTCCTCCTTCCAAAACCAGAAATTTCTCTCTGCTTCATTAATATCTTCTCACTACTTCCTGAACCCATGGGGAGTTAGTTAGTTGAACACTCACTTTTTTCATGAATGACCCTTCCTCCCTCTCCTGAACATCTCATATTACTGATTCATACTCAGTAAAACAGTAATATGAGAAATTAGGCCAGGAGGACATGGAAGATGAGGGTTGAGTCTTCTGAAGTGAACAAGCACTTAGGGAAGGCTAAACTTAAGGGAATTTGACTCTGAGTGGCAAGACATGAATAGCTGCTGCCAAGGCACAGATACAGGCACCAACTGGGCCCTCGGCATCCTCCTGCATCATCAGAGCTGTGTGGGAAACTCAGCCCAAAGGAGGGGCCGTGTTCAAAGGGAGAGGGCATTTTCGAGGACAGCACTGTTTTCTTTTTCTTCTTTCTTTCTTTCTTTCTTTCTTTCTTTCTTTCTTTCTTTCTTTCTTTTTTTTTTTCGAGACAGGGTTGTTCTGTAGTTTTTTTTTTTTTTGGAGCCTGTCCTGGAACTAGCTCTTGTAGACCAGGCTGGTCTTGAACTCACATGCTTTCTTTTTTTTTCTATTGGATATTTTTGACTTCTTTATCAAAGATCAGGTGTTCGAAGATGTGTGGATCGATATCCGGGTCTTCTATTCGGTTCCATTGGTCCTCCTGTCTGTTCTTATGCCAGGACCAGGCTGTTTTCAGAACTGTAGCTTACAGAGTGTTCTTGCAGGTGGGGCACAGAAGAGGTTAATTACGGTACCTTAGTTCTTCTGCTTTTCTAGCAGACCGGAGCCCAGCTGACAGGAATCCAGTAGAGATGGTGTCAAGGTTCACACTGACACTAACAGCTGTAACTTGAGCAGGATTTGTGATCCACATGAAATTTGCAATGAATTGCAGCAAATCTGTGACACTCTAACTTGCTCAGGCTCAGTATCTGAACATACAGATGTTTGCAATGATCACTGGCTTCAGGATTTTTTTTTTTTTGTTGTTGTTGTTGTTTTGTTTTTCCACGAGACAGGGTTTCCCTGTAGCTGAAGTTTAACGGCCTGGTGTTTTTGTGACTTACTGCTTCAAAGAACTTCTCCATTTCTTTATCCCTAAGGGAAAAGAAATATAATCACTAAATACATTTAAGTGTCTTTCAACCATTTTAGATCCCTCTGTTGAGAGTTCTCTGTTTAGGTCTGTACTCCATTTTTTAAAATTGGATTATTTGTTCTTTGGATGACCAATTTCTCGACTTCTTTGTGTATTTTGGAGATTAGTGAAGATCTTTTCCCATTCTGTAAGGCCGTCGTTTTGTCTTGTTGGCCATGTTCTTTGCTTTACAGAAGCTTTTCAGTTTCAGGAGGTCTCACTTATTAATTGTTTCTCTCAGTGTCTGTTTTTTTTTCTTTTTTCTTTCTTTTTTTTTCTTTTTTTTCTTTTTTTCTTTTTTTCTTTTTTTTCTTCTTCTTCTTTTCTTTTTTTTTCTTTTTTTTCTCTCTTTAGTTTTTTTCTTTGTTCTTTTTTTTTGTTTTGTTTTTCTTTTTTTTTTCTTTTTTCTTTTTTTTCTTTTTCTCTCAGTGTCTGTGCTACTGGGGTTCTATTTAGCAAGCGTTCTCCTGTGCCAATGTGTTCAATTGCATTTGATATTTTTATTTTTATATTCTTTTATTGTGGATGAAGTCAATTATTTGAACTCTCAAATATTTTTATTGTTATTATCTCTCTATTTGTTTGCTTATTTGTGGTTGTTCACCATCTTGACTATCTAGAGGAAGTAAAAGTCGTAACAAGGTTTCCGTAGGTGAACCTGTGGAAGGATCATTAACGTGAGAGAGCAGCGGCGGCGGCTCTGCCCGCCCGCTCGCCTGCCTCGCCCGAGTTCTCGCCGGGAGGCGCGCTCCCCGGGTCGCACGTGTGTTGTGCGCACGGAAGTGTGCGTGCGCACGGGCGCGCGTGGCGGTCGTGAGAGAGTGGTCGAGAGAGGGGGAAGGGGGACGGGCGCCGGCTCGCCCGCCCTCCTCGCCCCGTCCGAGGACCCGTGTCTGGCTCTGCCGCTGGCGGCTCACGGTGGACGGCGGCTCTCTTCCCGCTCTCGCTCTCCTCCGTCCACTCCCGCTGCTTGCCTCACCGCACCGCAGCGGCCCGCGGGTGTGTCCCCTCTTTCCCGGGCGCGCGCCTTTCCCTCTCCATCCCTCTTCCCGGGGGAGGATGGGCGAGGGTCTGGCGGCGCCCCGGGCCCCCTCTCGCCGCCGACCTCTGCTCACGCGCCGTGGTGCCGCGGCGCGCCTGTCGGGGAGGCGGCGGAGGTTGGGCGCACTTTTTTTTCCCCCCTCTCCACCTCCTTCTCCAAAGGACCGGGGTAGACCAGTAGTCCCTCCCACCGGGCGGGAGGCCATTTTTTTCCCCCGGGGATGCGGCGGGTCGACCAGATGTCCCGCTGGACTCTTTTTTTTTTTTTTTTTTTAATGTATAATATATATTATATCTTCCTAGACCTGACGGGTTGACCAGTTGCCTCTGTGCACTTCCTTTTTTTTTGACGGACTGGAAGCGGGTCGACCAGTTGTCCGATTAAATATTTGGCCTTAAAATGCTAAGTACCGGGGTCGACCAGTTGGCCTTGTGAACTTGGGTCGACCAGTTGTCTTTTTCCATGTCTTGATTGAATGATGTCATTCTTCAATGTGTTGGTGGTTAGTTTATCTCTTTTGTTCTCTATGCCAACACGCCCCACTCACCAAACACTTTTTTTTTTAATTTATTTATTTACTTATTTTTATTTTACTTTTTTATTATTTATTTATTTATTTATACATACATACATACATCCTGTCTATCTGTCCAGATGGGGCAGGGGTAGAAGGGGCTAGCTATGAGAGGAAGGTGCTCGGTGGGCATCCAGTTGTAAATAAGGCTGGGAATAAATAGCTGAATATTAATTCATTTGAGTAATATTAAAACTGTTCAAGTAGAAAACAATTGCTTTCTTTTTCTGTTTGCCCAGAGATCTGACTGACTGCAACTTGGAAAGAAGACGGCCCTGCTGGACAGAGACCTCCCTCCTGCTTTGGGTGGGTCGACCAGTTTACATGTTTATTTCCACGTTTTGTCTTTTATGGATTGAATGGATGTGTCTCTCTCTTTTTTTTTTTTTTTTTTGGTTTTTCGAGACAGGGTTTCTCTGTGGCTTTGGAGCCTGTCCTGGAACTAGCACTGTAGACCAGGCTGGTCTCAAACTCACAGAGATCCGCCTACCTCTGCCTCCCGAGTACTGGGATTAAAGGCGTGCGCCACCATCGCCCGGCTCTCATTTTTTTTTTCACGATTGCTTGCTTGCTTGCTTGCTTACTTACTTACTTACTATCTGTTCAGCCCATCTCATTTACTTACTTCTTTAAAAAAAATGACCCACCTAGTTATTTACTTACTTACTTACTTACTTACTTGTTCATTCATTCCTTCACTTCCTTATCTTCTTTCATATATCTGTTTATTTATCTGCTGATTTAGCGTGACTCATTTACTTATTGAATGTTTCAATTATTATTTAGTTTTATTCATTTATTCATTCTTTATGTCTATTTTTATGTATGTATTTACTTACTTTCTTATTTTTTTTTTTACTTTTTAAAATTTACTTAATTTTTTTCTTTCTTTGGGAATGTAGATTCTTTCTTCCTTTCTTCCTTTCTTTCCTTCTTTCTGTCTCCTGACTGTCACTGGCTAAGAAAATGGTGGCCTCCATGTCACTGGTCAGCATAGCAGCTCCTAAAATGGAATTTGATGAAGGGATACATAGATAGATAGATAGATAGATAGATAGATAGATAGATAGATAGATAGATAGATAGATAGATAGATGGGATGCGCACACGCTCACACACACACACACACACACACACATATGCACGCACGTGCATGACATGTACAGATGGGGGGGCGATTCCAATGTTTTCAGAGGAAGGTGCTCGCTGGTAATAATAAATGTGCTGGTAAATAAGGCTGGAAATAGCTGAATATTAAATCATTAAAACTCTTCAAATAAATAAAAAGCAATTCCATTTCTCTCTCTCTCTCTTTCTCACCATATACCAGCACATCTGAACTGACTGCAACATACAAAAGAAGAAGAAACACGGAAAGAAGACATCCCTGCTGGACAGGATCTGAGATGAGAATAAATTCATCGAATGGCTGCCAACAGCATTTCATTGAGAAGAGATTCCACATTTTATGCTGTACAGTTACTTAGTTAGATAGATAGATAAAGAGAGGCCTGTGAACTGGGGTGGGCTGTGGCTTCTCAGGTCACCTCAGGTCAGGGAGGGGCTGAGGAGTGTCCCATTGGCCTTGACAATAGGCAGGAGTCAGAGGTTAATGTCAGGGCAGGGCCTGAGAGTTCCTCAAAGGGAATGAATGGAGACCCTTGCTTACCTAAGAAATGCCTGACCTTGGAAAAGGACTTGTGGAAAGCGGGCCCTTGAAACTGTGGTTTCACGTCTTACTAGAAAGCTCCCTCTTGGAAGGGAAAGTCATCGTGATATCTTACTCTTTTCCCAAGGATACCCTACCTACCCTTCTGATCATTCTTACTGAATTATGTCTTCCACTGCAAATAAATAAATAAATAAATAATAAATGAAGTGGGTGAGTGAGTGAGTGAGTGAGTAAGTAAGTAAGTAAGTAAGTAAACAAGCAAATACGTGGATGGACAAATAAATACAAAGTTTGCTGTTGTTGACTGACTTTTGATTTCATAATGAATCTCTCTCTCTCTCTCTCTCTCTCTCACACACACACACACACACACTAAATATACAATAAAAGGAAGCATAACACCTTTACTCAGGGGGCAGAGTGAACTCTGAAAGTTTTCCAGGCGGGGGGGGGGGAGAGACAGAATATAAGAACAAAATGAGAAACAAGGAAAAATAGTGTTGGCTGGCCGGCCGGCTTTCAGTTCCCTGACAGAAATGAGCACATTGTGGAGGAAACACAAAGTTGTTACACTATGTGGGTGTGATGAGGAGAGATTGTGAGTGAGTGTCCTGTCAGAACAAAGTTAGTCCCATAGTTGATGAAATTCATTATCCCAAAACTTCAGCAGAATATATCCCAAGTTTGCAAATGTGTGATCAGCTTGTGACAGGTTGGGCTGGAGATGCTGAGAACTGGGGAGCCCTCAATGCAAGAGCAGACACTCATTCCCATGAAGAGGGAGAGAGGGAGGGAGGGAGGGAGGGAGGGATCATTCATTCCTATACTCAAGTTTAAAGAAAGATGAGTGGCTATCTATGGAGAGACCACTCACAGATATGAAAAATCATTTCCTAAAAATCAAATTTCTCAGTCAGTATGCAACTGCTATGGTGCTTCTCCTAGATAGAGCAAAACACACAAACAAACTGATTCCTTGATCTAGAGCCACAGTGCACATGCTGTGGAAAAGGGGACATGGCCAACTTGAATCACAGTATTCATCAGAGCATGAAAAGAGCGTAAAAAGGACACAGAGGAGAGATAATTGTGGTCCTTCCTTCCTCCCTCCCTCCCTCCCTCCCTCCTTCCCTCAGGAAGTGACTGACAGATGAGACTTTGTCCAAGCAGGTTCTGTCTGAAATACCAGACTTGAGTTTCCCCCTCTGTGGGTATTAGCTAATCAGTCCTCCCTTCTTTCTGTAGGAAGGTGGTGCATGTCTCTCAGAACTTACCTGGTTTCCTCTGCACCAGGTGAACCAGGGAAAAGCTTTCTAAGCCTTATTCAGACCCATAGAGGCTGCGCTGTGTGTGACTTCAGAGACCTCAGGGAGTATAGGGGTGGGTGGGTGCTTGATGCTTCAGACTCATGTCATTGAAGGACATAACATAGTCTGGATTCACAGAGATTCACAACACAGAGCCATTGTCACTTACTAACAGCTCAGGACACCCAGAGCTAACAAGAAATTGCAGTCTCAGCCGGGCTTTAATCACAGCACACACACAGATCTCTGTGAATTCAAAGATGGCCTGATTTACAGAGTGAGTTTTAGGACAGCCCAAGATACAAAAAGAAACCCTTTCTTGAAAAACAAAGCAAAACAGCAAAAGAAAGAAAGACAAGGAAAAAGAAAAAAATGGCAGTCTCTTTCCACTCTCTCCTCCATTGGCTCTTAAAGAGCTCTCAAGCTGAACTGGAGACCATGGTGTCACTCAAAACTGGGAAGCCAGAAACCTTAGGGGGGTCACAGGAGTCGGACTGACTGCAGCACTTGATGCCTCAACCCTGCTAATGGCTGTGATATAAGGCATGGTAAAATACGGGCTTTGGCAGAGCACTACTCCCCTTTCTCTATTATTATTGCTACACAACGAAAAGGACCGGGGGGGGGGGGGTGATGATGTGCAGTCAGTGCTGGTATTGAAATCTCACTGACTCCTTCCGCACTCCTTGTCAAATCCCGACTTTGTCAAATCAACTATCGTGAATCTTTGATGTGGGTTGGCCCTTTAGGAACTCAGAGAAACAAGACAGACAGACCTGTTTCATCCCAGAAACCTCCCAGTTCCTGAGCCCTAGCCCTGGAAGTCTCAAAGCCATCACATCCAGAAATCTCTCTAGTCCCTGCTAGTGGTGAACTCACTTCGTCTTCCCCAGGACCACTAATTATTTCTCCATGTTTTCCTGTGAGATCTGAGGCCAGCTTTCTTCTTCCTCCCTCTGGCCTCTCCACGAACGATCTCCATTCTCTAGACAACATGTCTAGAACCGAGTCTTATAGGCACCGAGAGAGTGTGTCTTGAGGGCAGTTGGCGTTTCTAGGACACGAGTGACATCACAAAATTCCGAGAGCTCTCTGGGATACCGTGGAATTTCCAGAGAAGGGACTGCTGATGTCGTGAGGCACGGCCTTTACCTCCTTGCTGATATTTCTCCCCGAACTGACCGACCGACCGACCGACCGACCGACCAACCGGAACCTGAGGTTTCCTTTCCAGGAGTCTCTCCTCCGACACAGAGGGAGCCATTCAGGATTTCCTCCTTCCAAAACCAGAAATTTCTCTCTGCTTCATTAATATCTTCTCACTACTTCCTGAACCCATGGGGAGTTAGTTAGTTGAACACTCACTTTTTTCATGAATGACCCTTCCTCCCTCTCCTGAACATCTCATATTACTGATTCATACTCAGTAAAACAGTAATATGAGAAATTAGGCCAGGAGGACATGGAAGATGAGGGTTGAGTCTTCTGAAGTGAACAAGCACTTAGGGAAGGCTAAACTTAAGGGAATTTGACTCTGAGTGGCAAGACATGAATAGCTGCTGCCAAGGCACAGATACAGGCACCAACTGGGCCCTCGGCATCCTCCTGCATCATCAGAGCTGTGTGGGAAACTCAGCCCAAAGGAGGGGCCGTGTTCAAAGGGAGAGGGCATTTTCGAGGACAGCACTGTTTTCTTTTTCTTCTTTCTTTCTTTCTTTCTTTCTTTCTTTCTTTCTTTCTTTCTTTCTTTATTTCTTTCTTTCTTTTTTTTTTTCGAGACAGGGTTGTTCTGTAGTTTTTTTTTTTTTGGAGCCTGTCCTGGAACTAGCTCTTGTAGACCAGGCTGGTCTTGAACTCACATGCTTTCTTTTTTTTTCTATTGGATATTTTTGACTTCTTTATCAAAGATCAGGTGTTCGAAGATGTGTGGATCGATATCCGGGTCTTCTATTCGGTTCCATTGGTCCTCCTGTCTGTTCTTATGCCAGGACCAGGCTGTTTTCAGAACTGTAGCTTACAGAGTGTTCTTGCAGGTGGGGCACAGAAGAGGTTAATTACGGTACCTTAGTTCTTCTGCTTTTCTAGCAGACCGGAGCCCAGCTGACAGGAATCCAGTAGAGATGGTGTCAAGGTTCACACTGACACTAACAGCTGTAACTTGAGCAGGATTTGTGATCCACATGAAATTTGCAATGAATTGCAGCAAATCTGTGACACTCTAACTTGCTCAGGCTCAGTATCTGAACATACAGATGTTTGCAATGATCACTGGCTTCAGGATTTTTTTTTTTTGTTGTTGTTGTTGTTTTGTTTTTCCACGAGACAGGGTTTCCCTGTAGCTGAAGTTTAACGGCCTGGTGTTTTTGTGACTTACTGCTTCAAAGAACTTCTCCATTTCTTTATCCCTAAGGGAAAAGAAATATAATCACTAAATACATTTAAGTGTCTTTCAACCATTTTAGATCCCTCTGTTGAGAGTTCTCTGTTTAGGTCTGTACTCCATTTTTTAAAATTGGATTATTTGTTCTTTGGATGACCAATTTCTCGACTTCTTTGTGTATTTTGGAGATTAGTGAAGATCTTTTCCCATTCTGTAAGGCCGTCGTTTTGTCTTGTTGGCCATGTTCTTTGCTTTACAGAAGCTTTTCAGTTTCAGGAGGTCTCACTTATTAATTGTTTCTCTCAGTGTCTGTTTTTTTTTCTTTTTTCTTTCTTTTTTTTTCTTTTTTTTCTTTTTTTCTTTTTTTCTTTTTTTTCTTCTTCTTCTTTTCTTTTTTTTTCTTTTTTTTCTCTCTTTAGTTTTTTTCTTTGTTCTTTTTTTTTGTTTTGTTTTTCTTTTTTTTTTCTTTTTTCTTTTTTTTCTTTTTCTCTCAGTGTCTGTGCTACTGGGGTTCTATTTAGCAAGCGTTCTCCTGTGCCAATGTGTTCAAGTGCATTTGATATTTTTATTTTTATATTCTTTTATTGTGGATGAAGTCAATTATTTGAACTCTCAAATATTTTTATTGTTATTATCTCTCTATTTGTTTGCTTATTTGTGGTTGTTCACCAACTTGACTATCTAGAGGAAGTAAAAGTCGTAACAAGGTTTCCGTAGGTGAACCTGCGGAAGGATCATTAACGTGAGAGAGCAGCGGCGGCGGCTCTGCCCGCCCGCTCGCCTGCCTCGCCCGAGTTCTCGCCGGGAGGCGCGCTCCCCGGGTCGCACGTGTGTTGTGCGCACGGAAGTGTGCGTGCACACGGGCGCGCATGGCGGTCGTGAGAGAGAGGTCGAGAGAGGGGGAAGGGGGACGGGCGCCGGCTCGCCCGCCCTCCTCGCCCCGTCCGAGGACCCGTGTCTGGCTCTGCCGCTGGCGGCTCACGGCGGACGGCGGCTCTCTTCCCGCTCTCGCTCTCCTCCGTCCACTCCCGCTGCTTGCCTCACCGCACCGCAGCGGCCCGCGGGTGTGTCCCCTCTTTCCCGGGCGCGCGCCTTTCCCTCTCCATCCCTCTTCCCGGGGGAGGATGGGCGAGGGTCTGGCGGCGCCCCGGGACCCCTCTCGCCGCCGACCTCCGCTCGCGCGCCGTGGCGCCGCGGCGCGCCTGTCGGGGAGGCGGCGGAGGTTGGGCGCACTTTTTTTTCCCCCCTCTCCACCTCCTTCTCCAAAGGACCGGGGTAGACCAGTAGTCCCTCCCACCGGGCGGGAGGCCATTTTTTTCCCCCGGGGAAGCGGCGGGTCGACCAGATGTCCCGCTGGACTCTTTTTTTTTTTTTTTTTTTTAATGTATAATATATATTATATCTTCCTAGACCTGACGGGTCGACCAGTTGTCTCTGTGCACTTCCTTTTTTTTTGACGGACTGGAAGCGGGTCGACCAGTTGTCCGATTAAATATTTGGCCTTAAAATGCTAAGTACCGGGGTCGACCAGTTGGCCTTGTGAACTTGGGTCGACCAGTTGTCTTTTTCCATGTCTTGATTGAATGATGTCATTCTTCAATGTGTTGGTGGTTAGTTTATCTCTTTTGTTCTCTATGCCAACACGCCCCACTCACCAAACACTTTTTTTTTTAATTTATTTATTTACTTATTTTTATTTTACTTTTTTATTATTTATTTATTTATTTATACATACATACATACATCCTGTCTATCTGTCCAGATGGGGCAGGGGTAGAAGGGGCTAGCTATGAGAGGAAGGTGCTCGGTGGGCATCCAGTTGTAAATAAGGCTGGGAATAAATAGCTGAATATTAATTCATTTGAGTAATATTAAAACTGTTCAAGTAGAAAACAATTGCTTTCTTTTTCTGTTTGCCCAGAGATCTGACTGACTGCAACTTGGAAAGAAGACGGCCCTGCTGGACAGTGACCTCCCTCCTGCTTTGGGTGGGTCGACCAGTTTACATGTTTATTTCCACGTTTTGTCTTTTATGGATTGAATGGATGTGTCTCTCTCTTTTTTTTTTTTTTTTTTGGTTTTTCGAGACAGGGTTTCTCTGTGGCTTTGGAGCCTGTCCTGGAACTAGCACTGTAGACCAGGCTGGTCTCAAACTCACAGAGATCCGCCTACCTCTGCCTCCCGAGTACTGGGATTAAAGGCGTGCGCCACCATCGCCCGGCTCTCATTTTTTTTTTCACGATTGCTTGCTTGCTTGCTTGCTTACTTACTTACTTACTTACTATCTGTTCAGCCCATCTCATTTACTTACTTCTTTAAAAAAAATGACCCACCTAGTTATTTACTTACTTACTTACTTACTTACTTGTTCATTCATTCCTTCACTTCCTTATCTTCTTTCATATATCTGTTTATTTATCTGCTGATTTAGCGTGACTCATTTACTTATTGAATGTTTCAATTATTATTTAGTTTTATTCATTTATTCATTCTTTATGTCTATTTTTATGTATGTATTTACTTACTTTCTTAATTTTTTTTTTACTTTTTAAAATTTACTTAATTTTTTTCTTTCTTTGGGAATGTAGATTCTTTCTTCCTTTCTTCCTTTCTTTCCTTCTTTCTGTCTCCTGACTGTCACTGGCTAAGAAAATGGTGGCCTCCATGTCACTGGTCAGCATAGCAGCTCCTAAAATGGAATTTGATGAAGGGATACATAGATAGATAGATAGATAGATAGATAGATAGATAGATAGATAGATAGATAGATAGATAGATGGGATGCGCACACGCTCACACACACACACACACACACACACATATGCACGCACGTGCATGACATGTACAGATGGGGGGGCGATTCCAATGTTTTCAGAGGAAGGTGCTCGCTGGTAATAATAAATGTGCTGGTAAATAAGGCTGGAAATAGCTGAATATTAAATCATTAAAACTCTTCAAATAAATAAAAAGCAATTCCATTTCTCTCTCTCTCTCTTTCTCACCATATACCAGCACATCTGAACTGACTGCAACATACAAAAGAAGAAGAAACACGGAAAGAAGACATCCCTGCTGGACAGGATCTGAGATGAGAATAAATTCATCGAATGGCTGCCAACAGCATTTCATTGAGAAGAGATTCCACATTTTATGCTGTACAGTTACTTAGTTAGATAGATAGATAAAGAGAGGCCTGTGAACTGGGGTGGGCTGTGGCTTCTCAGGTCACCTCAGGTCAGGGAGGGGCTGAGGAGTGTCCCATTGGCCTTGACAATAGGCAGGAGTCAGAGGTTAATGTCAGGGCAGGGCCTGAGAGTTCCTCAAAGGGAATGAATGGAGACCCTTGCTTACCTAAGAAATGCCTGACCTTGGAAAAGGACTTGTGGAAAGCGGGCCCTTGAAACTGTGGTTTCACGTCTTACTAGAAAGCTCCCTCTTGGAAGGGAAAGTCATCGTGATATCTTACTCTTTTCCCAAGGATACCCTACCTACCCTTCTGATCATTCTTACTGAATTAAGTCTTCCACTGCAAATAAATAAATAAATAAATAATAAATGAAGTGGGTGAGTGAGTGAGTGAGTGAGTAAGTAAGTAAGTAAGTAAGTAAACAAGCAAATACGTGGATGGACAAATAAATACAAAGTTTGCTGTTGTTGACTGACTTTTGATTTCATAATGAATCTCTCTCTCTCTCTCTCTCTCACACACACACACACACACACACACACTAAATATACAATAAAAGGAAGCATAACACCTTTACTCAGGGGGCAGAGTGAACTCTGAAAGTTTTCCAGGCGGGGGGGGGGGGAGAGACAGAATATAAGAACAAAATGAGAAACAAGGAAAAATAGTGTTGGCTGGCCGGCCGGCTTTCAGTTCCCTGACAGAAATGAGCACATTGTGGAGGAAACACAAAGTTGTTACACTATGTGGGTGTGATGAGGAGAGATTGTGAGTGAGTGTCCTGTCAGAACAAAGTTAGTCCCATAGTTGATGAAATTCATTATCCCAAAACTTCAGCAGAATATATCCCAAGTTTGCAAATGTGTGATCAGCTTGTGACAGGTTGGGCTGGAGATGCTGAGAACTGGGGAGCCCTCAATGCAAGAGCAGACACTCATTCCCATGAAGAGGGAGAGAGGGAGGGAGGGAGGGAGGGAGGGATCATTCATTCCTATACTCAAGTTTAAAGAAAGATGAGTGGCTATCTATGGAGAGACCACTCACAGATATGAAAAATCATTTCCTAAAAATCAAATTTCTCAGTCAGTATGCAACTGCTATGGTGCTTCTCCTAGATAGAGCAAAACACACAAACAAACTGATTCCTTGATCTAGAGCCACAGTGCACATGCTGTGGAAAAGGGGACATGGCCAACTTGAATCACAGTATTCATCAGAGCATGAAAAGAGCGTAAAAAGGACACAGAGGAGAGATAATTGTGGTCCTTCCTTCCTCCCTCCCTCCCTCCCTCCCTCCTTCCCTCAGGAAGTGACTGACAGATGAGACTTTGTCCAAGCAGGTTCTGTCTGAAATACCAGACTTGAGTTTCCCCCTCTGTGGGTATTAGCTAATCAGTCCTCCCTTCTTTCTGTAGGAAGGTGGTGCATGTCTCTCAGAACTTACCTGGTTTCCTCTGCACCAGGTGAACCAGGGAAAAGCTTTCTAAGCCTTATTCAGACCCATAGAGGCTGCGCTGTGTGTGACTTCAGAGACCTCAGGGAGTATAGGGGTGGGTGGGTGCTTGATGCTTCAGACTCATGTCATTGAAGGACATAACATAGTCTGGATTCACAGAGATTCACAACACAGAGCCATTGTCACTTACTAACAGCTCAGGACACCCAGAGCTAACAAGAAATTGCAGTCTCAGCCGGGCTTTAATCACAGCACACACACAGATCTCTGTGAATTCAAAGATGGCCTGATTTACAGAGTGAGTTTTAGGACAGCCCAAGATACAAAAAGAAACCCTTTCTTGAAAAACAAAGCAAAACAGCAAAAGAAAGAAAGACAAGGAAAAAGAAAAAAATGGCAGTCTCTTTCCACTCTCTCCTCCATTGGCTCTTAAAGAGCTCTCAAGCTGAACTGGAGACCATGGTGTCACTCAAAACTGGGAAGCCAGAAACCTTAGGGGGGTCACAGGAGTCGGACTGACTGCAGCACTTGATGCCTCAACCCTGCTAATGGCTGTGATATAAGGCATGGTAAAATACGGGCTTTGGCAGAGCACTACTCCCCTTTCTCTATTATTATTGCTACACAACGAAAAGGACCGGGGGGGGTGATGATGTGCAGTCAGTGCTGGTATTGAAATCTCACTGACTCCTTCCGCACTCCTTGTCAATTCCCGACTTTGTCAAATCAACTATCGTGAATCTTTGATGTGGGTTGGCCCTTTAGGAACTCAGAGAAACAAGACAGACAGACCTGTTTCATCCCAGAAACCTCCCAGTTCCTGAGCCCTAGCCCTGGAAGTCTCAAAGCCATCACATCCAGAAATCTCTCTAGTCCCTGCTAGTGGTGAACTCACTTCGTCTTCCCCAGGACCACTAATTATTTCTCCATGTTTTCCTGTGAGATCTGAGGCCAGCTTTCTTCTTCCTCCCTCTGGCCTCTCCACGAACGATCTCCATTCTCTAGACAACATGTCTAGAACCGAGTCTTATAGGCACCGAGAGAGTGTGTCTTGAGGGCAGTTGGCGTTTCTAGGACACGAGTGACATCACAAAATTCCGAGAGCTCTCTGGGATACCGTGGAATTTCCAGAGAAGGGACTGCTGATGTCGTGAGGCACGGCCTTTACCTCCTTGCTGATATTTCTCCCCGAACTGACCGACCGACCGACCGACCGACCGACCAACCGGAACCTGAGGTTTCCTTTCCAGGAGTCTCTCCTCCGACACAGAGGGAGCCATTCAGGATTTCCTCCTTCCAAAACCAGAAATTTCTCTCTGCTTCATTAATATCTTCTCACTACTTCCTGAACCCATGGGGAGTTAGTTAGTTGAACACTCACTTTTTTCATGAATGACCCTTCCTCCCTCTCCTGAACATCTCATATTACTGATTCATACTCAGTAAAACAGTAATATGAGAAATTAGGCCAGGAGGACATGGAAGATGAGGGTTGAGTCTTCTGAAGTGAACAAGCACTTAGGGAAGGCTAAACTTAAGGGAATTTGACTCTGAGTGGCAAGACATGAATAGCTGCTGCCAAGGCACAGATACAGGCACCAACTGGGCCCTCGGCATCCTCCTGCATCATCAGAGCTGTGTGGGAAACTCAGCCCAAAGGAGGGGCCGTGTTCAAAGGGAGAGGGCATTTTCGAGGACAGCACTGTTTTCTTTTTCTTCTTTCTTTCTTTCTTTCTTTCTTTCTTTCTTTTTTTTTTTCGAGACAGGGTTGTTCTGTAGTTTTTTTTTTTTTGGAGCCTGTCCTGGAACTAGCTCTTGTAGACCAGGCTGGTCTTGAACTCACATGCTTTCTTTTTTTTTCTATTGGATATTTTTGACTTCTTTATCAAAGATCAGGTGTTCGAAGATGTGTGGATCGATATCCGGGTCTTCTATTCGGTTCCATTGGTCCTCCTGTCTGTTCTTATGCCAGGACCAGGCTGTTTTCAGAACTGTAGCTTACAGAGTGTTCTTGCAGGTGGGGCACAGAAGAGGTTAATTACGGTACCTTAGTTCTTCTGCTTTTCTAGCAGACCGGAGCCCAGCTGACAGGAATCCAGTAGAGATGGTGTCAAGGTTCACACTGACACTAACAGCTGTAACTTGAGCAGGATTTGTGATCCACATGAAATTTGCAATGAATTGCAGCAAATCTGTGACACTCTAACTTGCTCAGGCTCAGTATCTGAACATACAGATGTTTGCAATGATCACTGGCTTCAGGATTTTTTTTTTTTGTTGTTGTTGTTGTTTTGTTTTTCCACGAGACAGGGTTTCCCTGTAGCTGAAGTTTAACGGCCTGGTGTTTTTGTGACTTACTGCTTCAAAGAACTTCTCCATTTCTTTATCCCTAAGGGAAAAGAAATATAATCACTAAATACATTTAAGTGTCTTTCAACCATTTTAGATCCCTCTGTTGAGAGTTCTCTGTTTAGGTCTGTACTCCATTTTTTAAAATTGGATTATTTGTTCTTTGGATGACCAATTTCTCGACTTCTTTGTGTATTTTGGAGATTAGTGAAGATCTTTTCCCATTCTGTAAGGCCGTCGTTTTGTCTTGTTGGCCATGTTCTTTGCTTTACAGAAGCTTTTCAGTTTCAGGAGGTCTCACTTATTAATTGTTTCTCTCAGTGTCTGTTTTTTTTTCTTTTTTCTTTCTTTTTTTTTCTTTTTTTTCTTTTTTTCTTTTTTTCTTTTTTTTCTTCTTCTTCTTTTCTTTTTTTTTCTTTTTTTTCTCTCTTTAGTTTTTTTCTTTGTTCTTTTTTTTGTTTTGTTTTTCTTTTTTTTTTCTTTTTTCTTTTTTTTCTTTTTCTCTCAGTGTCTGTGCTACTGGGGTTCTATTTAGCAAGCGTTCTCCTGTGCCAATGTGTTCAAGTGCATTTGATATTTTTATTTTTATATTCTTTTATTGTGGATGAAGTCAATTATTTGAACTCTCAAATATTTTTATTGTTATTATCTCTCTATTTGTTTGCTTATTTGTGGTTGTTCACCAACTTGACTATCTAGAGGAAGTAAAAGTCATAACAAGGTTTCCGTAGGTGAACCTGCGGAAGGATCATTAACGTGAGAGAGCAGCGGCGGCGGCTCTGCCCGCCCGCTCGCCTGCCTCGCCCGAGTTCTCGCCGGGAGGCGCGCTCCCCGGGTCGCACGTGTGTTGTGCGCACGGAAGTGTGCGTGCGCACGGGCGCGCGTGGCGGTCGTGAGAGAGAGGTCGAGAGAGGGGGAAGGGGGACGGGCGCCGGCTCGCCCGCCCTCCTCGCCCCGTCCGAGGACCCGTGTCTGGCTCTGCCGCTGGCGGCTCACGGCGGACGGCGGCTCTCTTCCCGCTCTCGCTCTCCTCCGTCCACTCCCGCTGCTTGCCTCACCGCACCGCAGCGGCCCGCGGGTGTGTCCCCTCTTTCCCGGGCGCGCGCCTTTCCCTCTCCATCCCTCTTCCCGGGGGAGGATGGGCGAGGGTCTGGCGGCGCCCCGGGACCCCTCTCGCCGCCGACCTCCGCTCGCGCGCCGTGGCGCCGCGGCGCGCCTGTCGGGGAGGCGGCGGAGGTTGGGCGCACTTTTTTTTCCCCCCTCTCCACCTCCTTCTCCAAAGGACCGGGGTAGACCAGTAGTCCCTCCCACCGGGCGGGAGGCCATTTTTTTCCCCCGGGGATGCGGCGGGTCGACCAGATGTCCCGCTGGACTCTTTTTTTTTTTTTTTTAATGTATAATATATATTATATCTTCCTAGACCTGACGGGTCGACCAGTTGTCTCTGTGCACTTCCTTTTTTTTTGACGGACTGGAAGCGGGTCGACCAGTTGTCCGATTAAATATTTGGCCTTAAAATGCTAAGTACCGGGGTCGACCAGTTGGCCTTGTGAACTTGGGTCGACCAGTTGTCTTTTTCCATGTCTTGATTGAATGATGTCATTCTTCAATGTGTTGGTGGTTAGTTTATCTCTTTTGTTCTCTATGCCAACACGCCCCACTCACCAAACACTTTTTTTTTAATTTATTTATTTACTTAGTTTTATTTTACTTTTTTATTATTTATTTATTTATTTATACATACATACATACATCCTGTCTATCTGTCCAGATGGGGCAGGGGTAGAAGGGGCTAGCTATGAGAGGAAGGTGCTCGGTGGGCATCCAGTTGTAAATAAGGCTGGGAATAAATAGCTGAATATTAATTCATTTGAGTAATATTAAAACTGTTCAAGTAGAAAACAATTGCTTTCTTTTTCTGTTTGCCCAGAGATCTGACTGACTGCAACTTGGAAAGAAGACGGCCCTGCTGGACAGAGACCTCCCTCCTGCTTTGGGTGGGTCGACCAGTTTACATGTTTATTTCCACGTTTTGTCTTTTATGGATTGAATGGATGTGTCTCTCTCTTTTTTTATTTTCTTTGGTTTTTCGAGACAGGGTTTCTCTGTGGCTTTGGAGCCTGTCCTGGAACTAGCACTGTAGACCAGGCTGGTCTCAAACTCACAGAGATCCGCCTACCTCTGCCTCCCGAGTACTGGGATTAAAGGCGTGCGCCACCATTGCCCGGCTCTCATTTTTTTTTTCACGATTGCTTGCTTGCTTGCTTGCTTACTTACTTACTTACTTACTATCTGTTCAGCCCATCTCATTTACTTACTTCTTTAAAAAAAATGACCCACCTAGTTATTTACTTACTTACTTACTTACTTACTTGTTCATTCATTCCTTTACTTCCTTATCTTCTTTCATATATCTGTTTATTTATCTGCTGATTTAGCGTGACTCATTTACTTATTGAATGTTTCAATTATTATTTAGTTTTATTCATTTATTCATTCTTTATGTCTATTTTTATGTATGTATTTACTTACTTTCTTAATTTTTTTTTTACTTTTTAAAATTTACTTAATTTTTTTCTTTCTTTGGGAATGTAGATTCTTTCTTCCTTTCTTCCTTTCTTTCCTTCTTTCTGTCTCCTGACTGTCACTGGCTAAGAAAATGGTGGCCTCCATGTCACTGGTCAGCATAGCAGCTCCTAAAATGGAATTTGATGAAGGGATACATAGATAGATAGATAGATAGATAGATAGATAGATAGATAGATAGATAGATAGATAGATAGATGGGATGCGCACACGCTCACACACACACACACACACACACACACACACACATATGCACGCACGTGCATGACATGTACAGATGGGGGGCGATTCCAATGTTTTCAGAGGAAGGTGCTCGCTGGTAATAATAAATGTGCTGGTAAATAAGGCTGGAAATAGCTGAATATTAAATCATTAAAACTCTTCAAATAAATAAAAAGCAATTCCATTTCTTTCTCTCTCTCTTTCTCACCATATACCAGCACATCTGAACTGACTGCAACATACAAAAGAAGAAGAAACACGGAAAGAAGACATCCCTGCTGGACAGGATCTGAGATGAGAATAAATTCATCGAATGGCTGCCAACAGCATTTCATTGAGAAGAGATTCCACATTTTATGCTGTACAGTTACTTAGTTAGATAGATAGATAAAGAGAGGCCTGTGAACTGGGGTGGGCTGTGGCTTCTCAGGTCACCTCAGGTCAGGGAGGGGCTGAGGAGTGTCCCATTGGCCTTGACAATAGGCAGGAGTCAGAGGTTAATGTCAGGGCAGGGCCTGAGAGTTCCTCAAAGGGAATGAATGGAGACCCTTGCTTACCTAAGAAATGCCTGACCTTGGAAAAGGACTTGTGGAAAGCGGGCCCTTGAAACTGTGGTTTCACGTCTTACTAGAAAGCTCCCTCTTGGAAGGGAAAGTCATCGTGATATCTTACTCTTTTCCCAAGGATACCCTACCTACCCTTCTGATCATTCTTACTGAATTAAGTCTTCCACTGCAAATAAATAAATAAATAAATAATAAATGAAGTGGGTGAGTGAGTGAGTGAGTGAGTAAGTAAGTAAGTAAGTAAGTAAACAAGCAAATACGTGGATGGACAAATAAATACAAAGTTTGCTGTTGTTGACTGACTTTTCATTTCATAATGAATCTCTCTCTCTCTCTCTCTCTCTCTCTCTCTCTCACACACACACACACACACACACTAAATATACAATAAAAGGAAGCATAACACCTTTACTCAGGGGGCAGAGTGAACTCTGAAAGTTTTCCAGGCGGGGGGGGGGGGAGAGACAGAATATAAGAACAAAATGAGAAACAAGGAAAAATAGTGTTGGCTGGCTGGCCGGCTTTCAGTTCCCTGACAGAAATGAGCACATTGTGGAGGAAACACAAAGTTGTTACACTATGTGGGTGTGATGAGGAGAGATTGTGAGTGAGTGTCCTGTCAGAACAAAGTTAGTCCCATAGTTGATGAAATTCATTATCCCAAAACTTCAGCAGAATATATCCCAAGTTTGCAAATGTGTGATCAGCTTGTGACAGGTTGGGCTGGAGATGCTGAGAACTGGGGAGCCCTCAATGCAAGAGCAGACACTCATTCCCATGAAGAGGGAGAGAGGGAGGGAGGGAGGGAGGGAGGGATCATTCATTCCTATACTCAAGTTTAAAGAAAGATGAGTGGCTATCTATGGAGAGACCACTCACAGATATGAAAAATCATTTCCTAAAAATCAAATTTCTCAGTCAGTATGCAACTGCTATGGTGCTTCTCCTAGATAGAGCAAAACACACAAACAAACTGATTCCTTGATCTAGAGCCACAGTGCACATGCTGTGGAAAAGGGGACATGGCCAACTTGAATCACAATATTCATCAGAGCATGAAAAGAGCGTAAAAAGGACACAGAGGAGAGATAATTGTGGTCCTTCCTTCCTCCCTCCCTCCCTCCCTCCCTCCTTCCCTCAGGAAGTGACTGACAGATGAGACTTTGTCCAAGCAGGTTCTGTCTGAAATACCAGACTTGAGTTTCCCCCTCTGTGGGTATTAGCTAATCAGTCCTCCCTTCTTTCTGTAGGAAGGTGGTGCATGTCTCTCAGAACTTACCTGGTTTCCTCTGCACCAGGTGAACCAGGGAAAAGCTTTCTAAGCCTTATTCAGACCCATAGAGGCTGCGCTGTGTGTGACTTCAGAGACCTCAGGGAGTATAGGGGTGGGTGGGTGCTTGATGCTTCAGACTCATGTCATTGAAGGACATAACATAGTCTGGATTCACAGAGATTCACAACACAGAGCCATTGTCACTTACTAACAGCTCAGGACACCCAGAGCTAACAAGAAATTGCAGTCTCAGCCGGGCTTTAATCACAGCACACACACAGATCTCTGTGAATTCAAAGATGGCCTGATTTACAGAGTGAGTTTTAGGACAGCCCAAGATACAAAAAGAAACCCTTTCTTGAAAAACAAAGCAAAACAGCAAAAGAAAGAAAGACAAGGAAAAAGAAAAAAATGGCAGTCTCTTTCCACTCTCTCCTCCATTGGCTCTTAAAGAGCTCTCAAGCTGAACTGGAGACCATGGTGTCACTCAAAACTGGGAAGCCAGAAACCTTAGGGGGGTCACAGGAGTCGGACTGACTGCAGCACTTGATGCCTCAACCCTGCTAATGGCTGTGATATAAGGCATGGTAAAATACGGGCTTTGGCAGAGCACTACTCCCCTTTCTCTATTATTATTGCTACACAACGAAAAGGACCGGGGGGGGGGGTGATGATGTGCAGTCAGTGCTGGTATTGAAATCTCACTGACTCCTTCCGCACTCCTTGTCAATTCCCGACTTTGTCAAATCAACTATCGTGAATCTTTGATGTGGGTTGGCCCTTTAGGAACTCAGAGAAACAAGACAGACAGACCTGTTTCATCCCAGAAACCTCCCAGTTCCTGAGCCCTAGCCCTGGAAGTCTCAAAGCCATCACATCCAGAAATCTCTCTAGTCCCTGCTAGTGGTGAACTCACTTCGTCTTCCCCAGGACCACTAATTATTTCTCCATGTTTTCCTGTGAGATCTGAGGCCAGCTTTCTTCTTCCTCCCTCTGGCCTCTCCACGAACGATCTCCATTCTCTAGACAACATGTCTAGAACCGAGTCTTATAGGCACCGAGAGAGTGTGTCTTGAGGGCAGTTGGCGTTTCTAGGACACGAGTGACATCACAAAATTCCGAGAGCTCTCTGGGATACCGTGGAATTTCCAGAGAAGGGACTGCTGATGTCGTGAGGCACGGCCTTTACCTCCTTGCTGATATTTCTCCCCGAACTGACCGACCGACCGACCGACCGACCGACCAACCGGAACCTGAGGTTTCCTTTCCAGGAGTCTCTCCTCCGACACAGAGGGAGCCATTCAGGATTTCCTCCTTCCAAAACCAGAAATTTCTCTCTGCTTCATTAATATCTTCTCACTACTTCCTGAACCCATGGGGAGTTAGTTAGTTGAACACTCACTTTTTTCATGAATGACCCTTCCTCCCTCTCCTGAACATCTCATATTACTGATTCATACTCAGTAAAACAGTAATATGAGAAATTAGGCCAGGAGGACATGGAAGATGAGGGTTGAGTCTTCTGAAGTGAACAAGCACTTAGGGAAGGCTAAACTTAAGGGAATTTGACTCTGAGTGGCAAGACATGAATAGCTGCTGCCAAGGCACAGATACAGGCACCAACTGGGCCCTCGGCATCCTCCTGCATCATCAGAGCTGTGTGGGAAACTCAGCCCAAAGGAGGGGCCGTGTTCAAAGGGAGAGGGCATTTTCGAGGACAGCACTGTTTTCTTTTTCTTCTTTCTTTCTTTCTTTCTTTCTTTCTTTCTTTCTTTCTTTCTTTTTTTTTTTTTCGAGACAGGGTTGTTCTGTAGTTTTTTTTTTTTGGAGCCTGTCCTGGAACTAGCTCTTGTAGACCAGGCTGGTCTTGAACTCACATGCTTTCTTTTTTTTTCTATTGGATATTTTTGACTTCTTTATCAAAGATCAGGTGTTCGAAGATGTGTGGATCGATATCCGGGTCTTCTATTCGGTTCCATTGGTCCTCCTGTCTGTTCTTATGCCAGGACCAGGCTGTTTTCAGAACTGTAGCTTACAGAGTGTTCTTGCAGGTGGGGCACAGAAGAGGTTAATTACGGTACCTTAGTTCTTCTGCTTTTCTAGCAGACCGGAGCCCAGCTGACAGGAATCCAGTAGAGATGGTGTCAAGGTTCACACTGACACTAACAGCTGTAACTTGAGCAGGATTTGTGATCCACATGAAATTTGCAATGAATTGCAGCAAATCTGTGACACTCTAACTTGCTCAGGCTCAGTATCTGAACATACAGATGTTTGCAATGATCACTGGCTTCAGGATTTTTTTTTTGTTGTTGTTTTTGTTTTGTTTTTCCACGAGACAGGGTTTCCCTGTAGCTGAAGTTTAACGGCCTGGTGTTTTTGTGACTTACTGCTTCAAAGAACTTCTCCATTTCTTTATCCCTAAGGGAAAAGAAATATAATCACTACATACATTTAAGTGTCTTTCAACCATTTTAGATCCCTCTGTTGAGAGTTCTCTGTTTAGGTCTGTACTCCATTTTTTAAAATTGGATTATTTGTTCTTTGGATGACCAATTTCTCGACTTCTTTGTGTATTTTGGAGATTAGTGAAGATCTTTTCCCATTCTGTAAGGCCGTCGTTTTGTCTTGTTGGCCATGTTCTTTGCTTTACAGAAGCTTTTCAGTTTCAGGAGGTCTCACTTATTAATTGTTTCTCTCAGTGTCTGTTTTTTTTCTTTTTTTTTCTTTTTTCTTTCTTTTTTTTTTCTTTTTTTTCTTTTTTTCTTTTTTTCTTTTTTTTCTTCTTCTTCTTTTCTTTTTTTTCTTTTTTTTCTCTCTTTTGTTTTTTTCTTTGTTCTTTTTTTTTGTTTTGTTTTTCTTTTTTTTTCTTTTTTCTTTTTTTTCTTTTTCTCTCAGTGTCTGTGCTACTGGGGTTCTATTTAGCAAGCGTTCTCCTGTGCCAATGTGTTCAAGTGCATTTGATATTTTTATTTTTATATTCTTTTATTGTGGATGAAGTCAATTATTTGAACTCTCAAATATTTTTATTGTTATTATCTCTCTATTTGTTTGCTTATTTGTGGTTGTTCACCAACTTGACTATCTAGAGGAAGTAAAAGTCGTAACAAGGTTTCCGTAGGTGAACCTGCGGAAGGATCATTAACGTGAGAGAGCAGCGGCGGCGGCTCTGCCCGCCCGCTCGCCTGCCTCGCCCGAGTTCTCGCCGGGAGGCGCGCTCCCCGGGTCGCACGTGTGTTGTGCGCACGGAAGTGTGCGTGCGCACGGGCGCGCGTGGCGGTCGTGAGAGAGAGGTCGAGAGAGGGGGAAGGGGGACGGGCGCCGGCTCGCCCGCCCTCCTCGCCCCGTCCGAGGACCCGTGTCTGGCTCTGCCGCTGGCGGCTCACGGCGGACGGCGGCTCTCTTCCCGCTCTCGCTCTCCTCCGTCCACTCCCTCTGCTTGACTCACCGCACCGCAGCGGCCCGCGGGTGTGTCCCCTCTTTCCCGGGCGCGCGCCTTTCCCTCTCCATCCCTCTTCCCGGGGGAGGATGGGCGAGGGTCTGGCGGCGCCCCGGGCCCCCTCTCGCCGCCGACCTCCGCTCGCGCGCCGTGGCGCCGCGGCGCGCCTGTCGGGGAGGCGGCGGAGGTTGGGCGCACTTTTTTTTCCCCCCTCTCCACCTCCTTCTCCAAAGGACCGGGGTAGACCAGTAGTCCCTCCCACCGGGCGGGAGGCCATTTTTTTCCCCCGGGGATGCGGCGGGTCGACCAGATGTCCCGCTGGACTCTTTTTTTTTTTTTTTTTTAATGTATAATATATATTATATCTTCCTAGACCTGACGGGTCGACCAGTTGTCTCTGTGCACTTCCTTTTTTTTTGACGGACTGGAAGCGGGTCGACCAGTTGTCCGATTAAATATTTGGCCTTAAAATGCTAAGTACCGGGGTCGACCAGTTGGCCTTGTGAACTTGGGTCGACCAGTTGTCTTTTTCCATGTCTTGATTGAATGATGTCATTCTTCAATGTGTTGGTGGTTAGTTTATCTCTTTTGTTCTCTATGCCAACACGCCCCACTCACCAAACACTTTTTTTTTTAATTTATTTATTTACTTATTTTTATTTTACTTTTTTATTATTTATTTATTTATTTATACATACATACATACATCCTGTCTATCTGTCCAGATGGGGCAGGGGTAGAAGGGGCTAGCTATGAGAGGAAGGTGCTCGGTGGGCATCCAGTTGTAAATAAGGCTGGGAATAAATAGCTGAATATTAATTCATTTGAGTAATATTAAAACTGTTCAAGTAGAAAACAATTGCTTTCTTTTTCTGTTTGCCCAGAGATCTGACTGACTGCAACTTGGAAAGAAGACGGCCCTGCTGGACAGAGACCTCCCTCCTGCTTTGGGTGGGTCGACCAGTTTACATGTTTATTTCCACGTTTTGTCTTTTATGGATTGAATGGATGTGTCTCTCTCTTTTTTTTTTTTTTTGGTTTTTCGAGACAGGGTTTCTCTGTGGCTTTGGAGCCTGTCCTGGAACTAGCACTGTAGACCAGGCTGGTCTCGAACTCACAGAGATCCGCCTACCTCTGCCTCCCGAGTACTGGGATTAAAGGCGTGCGCCACCATCGCCCGGCTCTCATTTTTTTTTTCACGATTGCTTGCTTGCTTGCTTGCTTACTTACTTACTTACTTACTATCTGTTCAGCCCATCTCATTTACTTACTTCTTTAAAAAAAATGACCCACCTAGTTTTTTACTTACTTACTTACTTTCTTACTTGTTCATTCATTCCTTCACTTCCTTATCTTCTTTCATATATCTGTTTATTTATCTGCTGATTTAGCGTGACTCATTTACTTATTGAATGTTTCAATTATTATTTAGTTTTATTCATTTATTCATTCTTTATGTCTATTTTTATGTATGTATTTACTTACTTTCTTAATTTTTTTTTTTACTTTTTAAAATTTACTTAATTTTTTTCTTTCTTTGGGAATGTAGATTCATTCTTCCTTTCTTCCTTTCTTTCCTTCTTTCTGTCTCCTGACTGTCACTGGCTAAGAAAATGGTGGCCTCCATGTCACTGGTCAGCATAGCAGCTCCTAAAATGGAATTTGATGAAGGGATACATAGATAGATAGATAGATAGATAGATAGATAGATAGATAGATAGATAGATAGATAGATGGGATGCGCACACGCTCACACACACACACACACACACACACACATATGCACGCACGTGCATGACATGTACAGATGGGGGGCGATTCCAATGTTTTCAGAGGAAGGTGCTCGCTGGTAATAATAAATGTGCTGGTAAATAAGGCTGGAAATAGCTGAATATTAAATCATTAAAACTCTTCAAATAAATAAAAAGCAATTCCATTTCTCTCTCTCTCTCTTTCTCACCATATACCAGCACATCTGAACTGACTGCAACATACAAAAGAAGAAGAAACACGGAAAGAAGACATCCCTGCTGGACAGGATCTGAGATGAGAATAAATTCATCGAATGGCTGCCAACAGCATTTCATTGAGAAGAGATTCCACATTTTATGCTGTACAGTTACTTAGTTAGATAGATAGATAAAGAGAGGCCTGTGAACTGGGGTGGGCTGTGGCTTCTCAGGTCACCTCAGGTCAGGGAGGGGCTGAGGAGTGTCCCATTGGCCTTGACAATAGGCAGGAGTCAGAGGTTAATGTCAGGGCAGGGCCTGAGAGTTCCTCAAAGGGAATGAATGGAGACCCTTGCTTACCTAAGAAATGCCTGACCTTGGAAAAGGACTTGTGGAAAGTGGGCCCTTGAAACTGTGGTTTCACGTCTTACTAGAAAGCTCCCTCTTGGAAGGGAAAGTCATCGTGATATCTTACTCTTTTCCCAAGGATACCCTACCTACCCTTCTGATCATTCTTACTGAATTAAGTCTTCCACTGCAAATAAATAAATAAATAAATAATAAATGAAGTGGGTGAGTGAGTGAGTGAGTGAGTAAGTAAGTAAGTAAGTAAGTAAACAAGCAAATACGTGGATGGACAAATAAATACAAAGTTTGCTGTTGTTGACTGACTTTTGATTTCATAATGAATCTCTCTCTCTCTCTCTCTCTCTCTCTCTCTCTCTCTCACACACACACACACACACACACACACACACTAAATATACAATAAAAGGAAGCATAACACCTTTACTCAGGGGGCAGAGTGAACTCTGAAAGTTTTCCAGGCGGGGGGGGGGGAGAGACAGAATATAAGAACAAAATGAGAAACAAGGAAAAATAGTGTTGGCTGGCTGGCCGGCTTTCAGTTCCCTGACAGAAATGAGCACATTGTGGAGGAAACACAAAGTTGTTACACTATGTGGGTGTGATGAGGAGAGATTGTGAGTGAGTGTCCTGTCAGAACAAAGTTAGTCCCATAGTTGATGAAATTCATTATCCCAAAACTTCAGCAGAATATATCCCAAGTTTGCAAATGTGTGATCAGCTTGTGACAGGTTGGGCTGGAGATGCTGAGAACTGGGGAGCCCTCAATGCAAGAGCAGACACTCATTCCCATGAAGAGGGAGAGAGGGAGGGAGGGAGGGAGGGAGGGATCATTCATTCCTATACTCAAGTTTAAAGAAAGATGAGTGGCTATCTATGGAGAGACCACTCACAGATATGAAAAATCATTTCCTAAAAATCAAATTTCTCAGTCAGTATGCAACTGCTATGGTGCTTCTCCTAGATAGAGCAAAACACACAAACAAACTGATTCCTTGATCTAGAGCCATAGTGCACATGCTGTGGAAAAGGGGACATGGCCAACTTGAATCACAATATTCATCAGAGCATGAAAAGAGCGTAAAAAGGACACAGAGGAGAGATAATTGTGGTCCTTCCTTCCTCCCTCCCTCCCTCCCTCCCTCCCTCCTTCCCTCAGGAAGTGACTGACAGATGAGACTTTGTCCAAGCAGGTTCTGTCTGAAATACCAGACTTGAGTTTCCCCCTCTGTGGGTATTAGCTAATCAGTCCTCCCTTCTTTCTGTAGGAAGGTGGTGCATGTCTCTCAGAACTTACCTGGTTTCCTCTGCACCAGGTGAACCAGGGAAAAGCTTTCTAAGCCTTATTCAGACCCATAGAGGCTGCGCTGTGTGTGACTTCAGAGACCTCAGGGAGTATAGGGGTGGGTGGGTGCTTGATGCTTCAGACTCATGTCATTGAAGGACATAACATAGTCTGGATTCACAGAGATTCACAACACAGAGCCATTGTCACTTACTAACAGCTCAGGACACCCAGAGCTAACAAGAAATTGCAGTCTCAGCCGGGCTTTAATCACAGCACACACACAGATCTCTGTGAATTCAAAGATGGCCTGATTTACAGAGTGAGTTTTAGGACAGCCCAAGATACAAAAAGAAACCCTTTCTTGAAAAACAAAGCAAAACAGCAAAAGAAAGAAAGACAAGGAAAAAGAAAAAAATGGCAGTCTCTTTCCACTCTCTCCTCCATTGGCTCTTAAAGAGCTCTCAAGCTGAACTGGAGACCATGGTGTCACTCAAAACTGGGAAGCCAGAAACCTTAGGGGGGTCACAGGAGTCGGACTGACTGCAGCACTTGATGCCTCAACCCTGCTAATGGCTGTGATATAAGGCATGGTAAAATACGGGCTTTGGCAGAGCACTACTCCCCTTTCTCTATTATTATTGCTACACAACGAAAAGGACCGGGGGGGGGGGGTGATGATGTGCAGTCAGTGCTGGTATTGAAATCTCACTGACTCCTTCCGCACTCCTTGTCAATTCCCGACTTTGTCAAATCAACTATCGTGAATCTTTGATGTGGGTTGGCCCTTTAGGAACTCAGAGAAACAAGACAGACAGACCTGTTTCATCCCAGAAACCTCCCAGTTCCTGAGCCCTAGCCCTGGAAGTCTCAAAGCCATCACATCCAGAAATCTCTCTAGTCCCTGCTAGTGGTGAACTCACTTCGTCTTCCCCAGGACCACTAATTATTTCTCCATGTTTTCCTGTGAGATCTGAGGCCAGCTTTCTTCTTCCTCCCTCTGGCCTCTCCACGAACGATCTCCATTCTCTAGACAACATGTCTAGAACCGAGTCTTATAGGCACCGAGAGAGTGTGTCTTGAGGGCAGTTGGCGTTTCTAGGACACGAGTGACATCACAAAATTCCGAGAGCTCTCTGGGATACCGTGGAATTTCCAGAGAAGGGACTGCTGATGTCGTGAGGCACGGCCTTTACCTCCTTGCTGATATTTCTCCCCGAACTGACCGACCGACCGACCGACCGACCGACCAACCGGAACCTGAGGTTTCCTTTCCAGGAGTCTCTCCTCCGACACAGAGGGAGCCATTCAGGATTTCCTCCTTCCAAAACCAGAAATTTCTCTCTGCTTCATTAATATCTTCTCACTACTTCCTGAACCCATGGGGAGTTAGTTAGTTGAACACTCACTTTTTTCATGAATGACCCTTCCTCCCTCTCCTGAACATCTCATATTACTGATTCATACTCAGTAAAACAGTAATATGAGAAATTAGGCCAGGAGGACATGGAAGATGAGGGTTGAGTCTTCTGAAGTGAACAAGCACTTAGGGAAGGCTAAACTTAAGGGAATTTGACTCTGAGTGGCAAGACATGAATAGCTGCTGCCAAGGCACAGATACAGGCACCAACTGGGCCCTCGGCATCCTCCTGCATCATCAGAGCTGTGTGGGAAACTCAGCCCAAAGGAGGGGCCGTGTTCAAAGGGAGAGGGCATTTTCGAGGACAGCACTGTTTTCTTTTTCTTCTTTCTTTCTTTCTTTCTTTCTTTTTTTTTTCGAGACAGGGTTGTTCTGTAGTTTTTTTTTTTTTGGAGCCTGTCCTGGAACTAGCTCTTGTAGACCAGGCTGGTCTTGAACTCACATGCTTTCTTTTTTTTTCTATTGGATATTTTTGACTTCTTTATCAAAGATCAGGTGTTCGAAGATGTGTGGATCGATATCCGGGTCTTCTATTCGGTTCCATTGGTCCTCCTGTCTGTTGTTATGCCAGGACCAGGCTGTTTTCAGAACTGTAGCTTACAGAGTGTTCTTGCAGGTGGGGCACAGAAGAGGTTAATTACGGTACCTTAGTTCTTCTGCTTTTCTAGCAGACCGGAGCCCAGCTGACAGGAATCCAGTAGAGATGGTGTCAAGGTTCACACTGACACTAACAGCTGTAACTTGAGCAGGATTTGTGATCCACATGAAATTTGCAATGAATTGCAGCAAATCTGTGACACTCTAACTTGCTCAGGCTCAGTATCTGAACATACAGATGTTTGCAATGATCACTGGCTTCAGGATTTTTTTTTTTTTGTTGTTGTTGTTGTTTTGTTTTTCCACGAGACAGGGTTTCCCTGTAGCTGAAGTTTAACGGCCTGGTGTTTTTGTGACTTACTGCTTCAAAGAACTTCTCCATTTCTTTATCCCTAAGGGAAAAGAAATATAATCACTAAATACATTTAAGTGTCTTTCAACCATTTTAGATCCCTCTGTTGAGAGTTCTCTGTTTAGGTCTGTACTCCATTTTTTAAAATTGGATTATTTGTTCTTTGGATGACCAATTTCTCGACTTCTTTGTGTATTTTGGAGATTAGTGAAGATCTTTTCCCATTCTGTAAGGCCGTCGTTTTGTCTTGTTGGCCATGTTCTTTGCTTTACAGAAGCTTTTCAGTTTCAGGAGGTCTCACTTATTAATTGTTTCTCTCAGTGTCTGTTTTTTTTCTTTTTTCTTTCTTTTTTTTTCTTTTTTTTCTTTTTTTCTTTTTTTCTTTTTTTTCTTCTTCTTCTTTTCTTTTTTTTTCTTTTTTTTCTCTCTTTAGTTTTTTTCTTTGTTCTTTTTTTTTGTTTTGTTTTTCTTTTTTTTTTCTTTTTTCTTTTTTTTCTTTTTCTCTCAGTGTCTGTGCTACTGGGGTTCTATTTAGCAAGCGTTCTCCTGTGCCAATGTGTTCAAGTGCATTTGATATTTTTATTTTTATATTCTTTTATTGTGGATGAAGTCAATTATTTGAACTCTCAAATATTTTTATTGTTATTATCTCTCTATTTGTTTGCTTATTTGTGGTTGTTCACCAACTTGACTATCTAGAGGAAGTAAAAGTTGTAACAAGGTTTCCGTAGGTGAACCTGCGGAAGGATCATTAACGTGAGAGAGCAGCGGCGGCGGCTCTGCCCGCCCGCTCGCCTGCCTCGCCCGAGTTCTCGCCGGGAGGCGCGCTCCCCGGGTCGCACGTGTGTTGTGCGCACGGAAGTGTGCGTGCGCACGGGCGCGCGTGGCGGTCGTGAGAGAGAGGTCGAGAGAGGGGGAAGGGGGACGGGCGCCGGCTCGCCCGCCCTCCTCGCCCCGTCCGAGGACCCGTGTCTGGCTCTGCCGCTGGCGGCTCACGGCGGACGGCGGCTCTCTTCCCGCTCTCGCTCTCCTCCATCCACTCCCGCTGCTTGCCTCACCGCACCGCAGCGGCCCGCGGGTGTGTCCCCTCTTTCCCGGGCGCGCGCGTTTCCCTCTCCATCCCTCTTCCCGGGGGAGGATGGGCGAGGGTCTGGCGGCGCCCCGGGCCCCCTCTCGCCGCCGACCTCCGCTCGCGCGCCGTGGCGCCGCGGCGCGCCTGTCGGGGAGGCGGCGGAGGTTGGGCGCACTTTTTTTTCCCCCCTCTCCACCTCCTTCTCCAAAGGACCGGGGTAGACCAGTAGTCCCTCCCACCGGGCGGGAGGCCATTTTTTTCCCCCGGGGATGCGGCGGGTCGACCAGATGTCCCGCTGGACTCTTTTTTTTTTTTTTTTTTAATGTATAATATATATTATATCTTCCTAGACCTGACGGGTCGACCAGTTGTCTCTGTGCACTTCCTTTTTTTTTGACGGACTGGAAGCGGGTCGACCAGTTGTCCGATTAAATATTTGGCCTTAAAATGCTAAGTACCGGGGTCGACCAGTTGGCCTTGTGAACTTGGGTCGACCAGTTGTCTTTTTCCATGTCTTGATTGAATGATGTCATTCTTCAATGTGTTGGTGGTTAGTTTATCTCTTTTGTTCTCTATGCCAACACGCCCCACTCACCAAACACTTTTTTTTTTAATTTATTTATTTACTTATTTTTATTTTACTTTTTTATTATTTATTTATTTATTTATACATACATACATACATCCTGTCTATCTGTCCAGATGGGGCAGGGGTAGAAGGGGCTAGCTATGAGAGGAAGGTGCTCGGTGGGCATCCAGTTGTAAATAAGGCTGGGAATAAATAGCTGAATATTAATTCATTTGAGTAATATTAAAACTGTTCAAGTAGAAAACAATTGCTTTCTTTTTCTGTTTGCCCAGAGATCTGACTGACTGCAACTTGGAAAGAAGACGGCCCTGCTGGACAGAGACCTCCCTCCTGCTTTGGGTGGGTCGACCAGTTTACATGTTTATTTCCACGTTTTGTCTTTTATGGATTGAATGGATGTGTCTCTCTCTTTTTTTTTTTTTTTTTTGGTTTTTCGAGACAGGGTTTCTCTGTGGCTTTGGAGCCTGTCCTGGAACTAGCACTGTAGACCAGGCTGGTCTCGAACTCACAGAGATCCGCCTACCTCTGCCTCCCGAGTACTGGGATTAAAGGCGTGCGCCACCATCGCCCGGCTCTCATTTTTTTTTTCACGATTGCTTGCTTGCTTGCTTGCTTACTTACTTACTTACTTACTATCTGTTCAGCCCATCTCATTTACTTACTTCTTTAAAAAAAATGACCCACCTAGTTATTTACTTACTTACTTACTTACTTACTTGTTCATTCATTCCTTCACTTCCTTATCTTCTTTCATATATCTGTTTATTTATCTGCTGATTTAGCGTGACTCATTTACTTATTGAATGTTTCAATTATTATTTAGTTTTATTCATTTATTCATTCTTTATGTCTATTTTTATGTATGTATTTACTTACTTTCTTAATTTTTTTTTTTACTTTTTAAAATTTACTTAATTTTTTTCTTTCTTTGGGAATGTAGATTCATTCTTCCTTTCTTCCTTTCTTTCCTTCTTTCTGTCTCCTGACTGTCACTGGCTAAGAAAATGGTGGCCTCCATGTCACTGGTCAGCATAGCAGCTCCTAAAATGGAATTTGATGAAGGGATACATAGATAGATAGATAGATAGATAGATAGATAGATAGATAGATAGATAGATAGATAGATAGATGGGATGCGCACACGCTCACACACACACACACACACACACACATATGCACGCACGTGCATGACATGTACAGATGGGGGGCGATTCCAATGTTTTCAGAGGAAGGTGCTCGCTGGTAATAATAAATGTGCTGGTAAATAAGGCTGGAAATAGCTGAATATTAAATCATTAAAACTCTTCAAATAAATAAAAAGCAATTCCATTTCTCTCTCTCTCTCTTTCTCACCATATACCAGCACATCTGAACTGACTGCAACATACAAAAGAAGAAGAAACACGGAAAGAAGACATCCCTGCTGGACAGGATCTGAGATGAGAATAAATTCATCGAATGGCTGCCAACAGCATTTCATTGAGAAGAGATTCCACATTTTATGCTGTACAGTTACTTAGTTAGATAGATAGATAAAGAGAGGCCTGTGAACTGGGGTGGGCTGTGGCTTCTCAGGTCACCTCAGGTCAGGGAGGGGCTGAGGAGTGTCCCATTGGCCTTGACAATAGGCAGGAGTCAGAGGTTAATGTCAGGGCAGGGCCTGAGAGTTCCTCAAAGGGAATGAATGGAGACCCTTGCTTACCTAAGAAATGCCTGACCTTGGAAAAGGACTTGTGGAAAGTGGGCCCTTGAAACTGTGGTTTCACGTCTTACTAGAAAGCTCCCTCTTGGAAGGGAAAGTCATCGTGATATCTTACTCTTTTCCCAAGGATACCCTACCTACCCTTCTGATCATTCTTACTGAATTAAGTCTTCCACTGCAAATAAATAAATAAATAAATAATAAATGAAGTGGGTGAGTGAGTGAGTGAGTGAGTAAGTAAGTAAGTAAGTAAGTAAACAAGCAAATACGTGGATGGACAAATAAATACAAAGTTTGCTGTTGTTGACTGACTTTTGATTTCATAATGAATCTCTCTCTCTCTCTCTCTCTCTCTCTCTCTCTCTCTCTCACACACACACACACACACACACACACACACACACTAAATATACAATAAAAGGAAGCATAACACCTTTACTCAGGGGGCAGAGTGAACTCTGAAAGTTTTCCAGGCGGGGGGGGGGGGAGAGACAGAATATAAGAACAAAATGAGAAACAAGGAAAAATAGTGTTGGCTGGCTGGCCGGCTTTCAGTTCCCTGACAGAAATGAGCACATTGTGGAGGAAACACAAAGTTGTTACACTATGTGGGTGTGATGAGGAGAGATTGTGAGTGAGTGTCCTGTCAGAACAAAGTTAGTCCCATAGTTGATGAAATTCATTATCCCAAAACTTCAGCAGAATATATCCCAAGTTTGCAAATGTGTGATCAGCTTGTGACAGGTTGGGCTGGAGATGCTGAGAACTGGGGAGCCCTCAATGCAAGAGCAGACACTCATTCCCATGAAGAGGGAGAGAGGGAGGGAGGGAGGGAGGGATCATTCATTCCTATACTCAAGTTTAAAGAAAGATGAGTGGCTATCTATGGAGAGACCACTCACAGATATGAAAAATCATTTCCTAAAAATCAAATTTCTCAGTCAGTATGCAACTGCTATGGTGCTTCTCCTAGATAGAGCAAAACACACAAACAAACTGATTCCTTGATCTAGAGCCACAGTGCACATGCTGTGGAAAAGGGGACATGGCCAACTTGAATCACAATATTCATCAGAGCATGAAAAGAGCGTAAAAAGGACACAGAGGAGAGATAATTGTGGTCCTTCCTTCCTCCCTCCCTCCCTCCCTCCCTCCCTCCCTCCCTCCTTCCCTCAGGAAGTGACTGACAGATGAGACTTTGTCCAAGCAGGTTCTGTCTGAAATACCAGACTTGAGTTTCCCCCTCTGTGGGTATTAGCTAATCAGTCCTCCCTTCTTTCTGTAGGAAGGTGGTGCATGTCTCTCAGAACTTACCTGGTTTCCTCTGCACCAGGTGAACCAGGGAAAAGCTTTCTAAGCCTTATTCAGACCCATAGAGGCTGCGCTGTGTGTGACTTCAGAGACCTCAGGGAGTATAGGGGTGGGTGGGTGCTTGATGCTTCAGACTCATGTCATTGAAGGACATAACATAGTCTGGATTCACAGAGATTCACAACACAGAGCCATTGTCACTTACTAACAGCTCAGGACACCCAGAGCTAACAAGAAATTGCAGTCTCAGCCGGGCTTTAATCACAGCACACACACAGATCTCTGTGAATTCAAAGATGGCCTGATTTACAGAGTGAGTTTTAGGACAGCCCAAGATACAAAAAGAAACCCTTTCTTGAAAAACAAAGCAAAACAGCAAAAGAAAGAAAGACAAGGAAAAAGAAAAAAATGGCAGTCTCTTTCCACTCTCTCCTCCATTGGCTCTTAAAGAGCTCTCAAGCTGAACTGGAGACCATGGTGTCACTCAAAACTGGGAAGCCAGAAACCTTAGGGGGGTCACAGGAGTCGGACTGACTGCAGCACTTGATGCCTCAACCCTGCTAATGGCTGTGATATAAGGCATGGTAAAATACGGGCTTTGGCAGAGCACTACTCCCCTTTCTCTATTATTATTGCTACACAACGAAAAGGACCGGGGGGGGGGGTGATGATGTGCAGTCAGTGCTGGTATTGAAATCTCACTGACTCCTTCCGCACTCCTTGTCAATTCCCGACTTTGTCAAATCAACTATCGTGAATCTTTGATGTGGGTTGGCCCTTTAGGAACTCAGAGAAACAAGACAGACAGACCTGTTTCATCCCAGAAACCTCCCAGTTCCTGAGCCCTAGCCCTGGAAGTCTCAAAGCCATCACATCCAGAAATCTCTCTAGTCCCTGCTAGTGGTGAACTCACTTCGTCTTCCCCAGGACCACTAATTATTTCTCCATGTTTTCCTGTGAGATCTGAGGCCAGCTTTCTTCTTCCTCCCTCTGGCCTCTCCACGAACGATCTCCATTCTCTAGACAACATGTCTAGAACCGAGTCTTATAGGCACCGAGAGAGTGTGTCTTGAGGGCAGTTGGCGTTTCTAGGACACGAGTGACATCACAAAATTCCGAGAGCTCTCTGGGATACCGTGGAATTTCCAGAGAAGGGACTGCTGATGTCGTGAGGCACGGCCTTTACCTCCTTGCTGATATTTCTCCCCGAACTGACCGACCGACCGACCGACCGACCGACCGACCGACCAACCGGAACCTGAGGTTTCCTTTCCAGGAGTCTCTCCTCCGACACAGAGGGAGCCATTCAGGATTTCCTCCTTCCAAAACCAGAAATTTCTCTCTGCTTCATTAATATCTTCTCACTACTTCCTGAACCCATGGGGAGTTAGTTAGTTGAACACTCACTTTTTTCATGAATGACCCTTCCTCCCTCTCCTGAACATCTCATATTACTGATTCATACTCAGTAAAACAGTAATATGAGAAATTAGGCCAGGAGGACATGGAAGATGAGGGTTGAGTCTTCTGAAGTGAACAAGCACTTAGGGAAGGCTAAACTTAAGGGAATTTGACTCTGAGTGGCAAGACATGAATAGCTGCTGCCAAGGCACAGATACAGGCACCAACTGGGCCCTCGGCATCCTCCTGCATCATCAGAGCTGTGTGGGAAACTCAGCCCAAAGGAGGGGCCGTGTTCAAAGGGAGAGGGCATTTTCGAGGACAGCACTGTTTTCTTTTTCTTCTTTCTTTCTTTCTTTCTTTCTTTTTTTTTTTCGAGACAGGGTTGTTCTGTAGTTTTTTTTTTTTTGGAGCCTGTCCTGGAACTAGCTCTTGTAGACCAGGCTGGTCTTGAACTCACATGCTTTCTTTTTTTTTCTATTGGATATTTTTGACTTCTTTATCAAAGATCAGGTGTTCGAAGATGTGTGGATCGATATCCGGGTCTTCTATTCGGTTCCATTGGTCCTCCTGTCTGTTGTTATGCCAGGACCAGGCTGTTTTCAGAACTGTAGCTTACAGAGTGTTCTTGCAGGTGGGGCACAGAAGAGGTTAATTACGGTACCTTAGTTCTTCTGCTTTTCTAGCAGACCGGAGCCCAGCTGACAGGAATCCAGTAGAGATGGTGTCAAGGTTCACACTGACACTAACAGCTGTAACTTGAGCAGGATTTGTGATCCACATGAAATTTGCAATGAATTGCAGCAAATCTGTGACACTCTAACTTGCTCAGGCTCAGTATCTGAACATACAGATGTTTGCAATGATCACTGGCTTCAGGATTTTTTTTTGTTGTTGTTGTTGTTGTTTTGTTTTTCCACGAGACAGGGTTTCCCTGTAGCTGAAGTTTAACGGCCTGGTGTTTTTGTGACTTACTGCTTCAAAGAACTTCTCCATTTCTTTATCCCTAAGGGAAAAGAAATATAATCACTACATACATTTAAGTGTCTTTCAACCATTTTAGATCCCTCTGTTGAGAGTTCTCTGTTTAGGTCTGTACTCCATTTTTTAAAATTGGATTATTTGTTCTTTGGATGACCAATTTCTCGACTTCTTTGTGTATTTTGGAGATTAGTGAAGATCTTTTCCCATTCTGTAAGGCCGTCGTTTTGTCTTGTTGGCCATGTTCTTTGCTTTACAGAAGCTTTTCAGTTTCAGGAGGTCTCACTTATTAATTGTTTCTCTCAGTGTCTGTTTTTTTTCTTTTTTCTTTCTTTTTTTTTTCTTTTTTTTCTTTTTTTCTTTTTTTCTTTTTTTCTTCTTCTTCTTTTCTTTTTTTTTCTTTTTTTTCTCTCTTTTGTTTTTTTCTTTGTTCTTTTTTTTTGTTTTGTTTTTCTTTTTTTTTCTTTTTTCTTTTTTTTCTTTTTCTCTCAGTGTCTGTGCTACTGGGGTTCTATTTAGCAAGCGTTCTCCTGTGCCAATGTGTTCAAGTGCATTTGATATTTTTATTTTTATATTCTTTTATTGTGGATGAAGTCAATTATTTGAACTCTCAAATATTTTTATTGTTATTATCTCTCTATTTGTTTGCTTATTTGTGGTTGTTCACCAACTTGACTATCTAGAGGAAGTAAAAGTCGTAACAAGGTTTCCGTAGGTGAACCTGCGGAAGGATCATTAACGTGAGAGAGCAGCGGCGGCGGCTCTGCCCGCCCGCTCGCCTGCCTCGCCCGAGTTCTCGCCGGGAGGCGCGCTCCCCGGGTCGCACGTGTGTTGTGCGCACGGAAGTGTGCGTGCGCACGGGCGCGCGTGGCGGTCGTGAGAGAGAGGTCGAGAGAGGGGGAAGGGGGACGGGCGCCGGCTCGCCCGCCCTCCTCGCCCCGTCCGAGGACCCGTGTCTGGCTCTGCCGCTGGCGGCTCACGGCGGACGGCGGCTCTCTTCCCGCTCTCGCTCTCCTCCGTCCACTCCCGCTGCTTGCCTCACCGCACCGCAGCGGCCCGCGGGTGTGTCCCCTCTTTCCCGGGCGCGCGCCTTTCCCTCTCCATCCCTCTTCCCGGGGGAGGATGGGCGAGGGTCTGGCGGCGCCCCGGGCCCCCTCTCGCCGCCGACCTCCGCTCGCGCGCCGTGGCGCCGCGGCGCGCCTGTCGGGGAGGCGGCGGAGGTTGGGCGCACTTTTTTTTCCCCCCTCTCCACCTCCTTCTCCAAAGGACCGGGGTAGACCAGTAGTCCCTCCCACCGGGCGGGAGGCCATTTTTTTCCCCAGGGGATGCGGCGGGTCGACCAGATGTCCCGCTGGACTCTTTTTTTTTTTTTTTAATGTATAATATATATTATATCTTCCTAGACCTGACGGGTCGACCAGTTGTCTCTGTGCACTTCCTTTTTTTTTGACGGACTGGAAGCGGGTCGACCAGTTGTCCGATTAAATATTTGGCCTTAAAATGCTAAGTACCGGGGTCGACCAGTTGGCCTTGTGAACTTGGGTCGACCAGTTGTCTTTTTCCATGTCTTGATTGAATGATGTCATTCTTCAATGTGTTGGTGGTTAGTTTATCTCTTTTGTTCTCTATGCCAACACGCCCCACTCACCAAACACTTTTTTTTTAATTTATTTATTTACTTATTTTTATTTTACTTTTTTATTATTTATTTATTTATTTATACATACATACATACATCCTGTCTATCTGTCCAGATGGGGCAGGGGTAGAAGGGGCTAGCTATGAGAGGAAGGTGCTCGGTGGGCATCCAGTTGTAAATAAGGCTGGGAATAAATAGCTGAATATTAATTCATTTGAGTAATATTAAAACTGTTCAAGTAGAAAACAATTGCTTTCTTTTTCTGTTTGCCCAGAGATCTGACTGACTGCAACTTGGAAAGAAGACGGCCCTGCTGGACAGAGACCTCCCTCCTGCTTTGGGTGGGTCGACCAGTTTACATGTTTATTTCCACGTTTTGTCTTTTATGGATTGAATGGATGTGTCTCTCTCTTTTTTTTTTTTCCTTTGGTTTTTCGAGACAGGGTTTCTCTGTGGCTTTGGAGCCTGTCCTGGAACTAGCACTGTAGACCAGGCTGGTCTCGAACTCACAGAGATCCGCCTACCTCTGCCTCCCGAGTACTGGGATTAAAGGCGTGCGCCACCATCGCCCGGCTCTCATTTTTTTTTTCACGATTGCTTGCTTGCTTGCTTGCTTACTTACTTACTTACTTACTATCTGTTCAGCCCATCTCATTTACTTACTTCTTTAAAAAAAATGACCCACCTAGTTATTTACTTACTTACTTACTTACTTACTTGTTCATTCATTCCTTCACTTCCTTATCTTCTTTCATATATCTGTTTATTTATCTGCTGATTTAGCGTGACTCATTTACTTATTGAATGTTTCAATTATTATTTAGTTTTATTCATTTATTCATTCTTTATGTCTATTTTTATGTATGTATTTACTTACTTTCTTAATTTTTTTTTTACTTTTTAAAATTTACTTAATTTTTTTCTTTCTTTGGGAATGTAGATTCTTTCTTCCTTTCTTCCTTTCTTTCCTTCTTTCTGTCTCCTGACTGTCACTGGCTAAGAAAATGGTGGCCTCCATGTCACTGGTCAGCATAGCAGCTCCTAAAATGGAATTTGATGAAGGGATACATAGATAGATAGATAGATAGATAGATAGATAGATAGATAGATAGATAGATAGATAGATGGGATGCGCACACGCTCACACACACACACACACACACACACACACACATATGCACGCACGTGCATGACATGTACAGATGGGGGGCGATTCCAATGTTTTCAGAGGAAGGTGCTCGCTGGTAATAATAAATGTGCTGGTAAATAAGGCTGGAAATAGCTGAATATTAAATCATTAAAACTCTTCAAATAAATAAAAAGCAATTCCATTTCTCTCTCTCTCTCTTTCTCACCATATACCAGCACATCTGAACTGACTGCAACATACAAAAGAAGAAGAAACACGGAAAGAAGACATCCCTGCTGGACAGGATCTGAGATGAGAATAAATTCATCGAATGGCTGCCAACAGCATTTCATTGAGAAGAGATTCCACATTTTATGCTGTACAGTTACTTAGTTAGATAGATAGATAAAGAGAGGCCTGTGAACTGGGGTGGGCTGTGGCTTCTCAGGTCACCTCAGGTCAGGGAGGGGCTGAGGAGTGTCCCATTGGCCTTGACAATAGGCAGGAGTCAGAGGTTAATGTCAGGGCAGGGCCTGAGAGTTCCTCAAAGGGAATGAATGGAGACCCTTGCTTACCTAAGAAATGCCTGACCTTGGAAAAGGACTTGTGGAAAGCGGGCCCTTGAAACTGTGGTTTCACGTCTTACTAGAAAGCTCCCTCTTGGAAGGGAAAGTCATCGTGATATCTTACTCTTTTCCCAAGGATACCCTACCTACCCTTCTGATCATTCTTACTGAATTAAGTCTTCCACTGCAAATAAATAAATAAATAAATAATAAATGAAGTGGGTGAGTGAGTGAGTGAGTGAGTAAGTAAGTAAGTAAGTAAGTAAACAAGCAAATACGTGGATGGACAAATAAATACAAAGTTTGCTGTTGTTGACTGACTTTTCATTTCATAATGAATCTCTCTCTCTCTCTCTCTCTCTCTCACACACACACACACACACACACACTAAATATACAATAAAAGGAAGCATAACACCTTTACTCAGGGGGCAGAGTGAACTCTGAAAGTTTTCCAGGCGGGGGGGGGGGAGAGACAGAATATAAGAACAAAATGAGAAACAAGGAAAAATAGTGTTGGCTGGCTGGCCGGCTTTCAGTTCCCTGACAGAAATGAGCACATTGTGGAGGAAACACAAAGTTGTTACACTATGTGGGTGTGATGAGGAGAGATTGTGAGTGAGTGTCCTGTCAGAACAAAGTTAGTCCCATAGTTGATGAAATTCATTATCCCAAAACTTCAGCAGAATATATCCCAAGTTTGCAAATGTGTGATCAGCTTGTGACAGGTTGGGCTGGAGATGCTGAGAACTGGGGAGCCCTCAATGCAAGAGCAGACACTCATTCCCATGAAGAGGGAGAGAGGGAGGGAGGGAGGGAGGGAGGGAGGGATCATTCATTCCTATACTCAAGTTTAAAGAAAGATGAGTGGCTATCTATGGAGAGACCACTCACAGATATGAAAAATCATTTCCTAAAAATCAAATTTCTCAGTCAGTATGCAACTGCTATGGTGCTTCTCCTAGATAGAGCAAAACACACAAACAAACTGATTCCTTGATCTAGAGCCACAGTGCACATGCTGTGGAAAAGGGGACATGGCCAACTTGAATCACAATATTCATCAGAGCATGAAAAGAGCGTAAAAAGGACACAGAGGAGAGATAATTGTGGTCCTTCCTTCCTCCCTCCCTCCCTCCCTCCCTCCTTCCCTCAGGAAGTGACTGACAGATGAGACTTTGTCCAAGCAGGTTCTGTCTGAAATACCAGACTTGAGTTTCCCCCTCTGTGGGTATTAGCTAATCAGTCCTCCCTTCTTTCTGTAGGAAGGTGGTGCATGTCTCTCAGAACTTACCTGGTTTCCTCTGCACCAGGTGAACCAGGGAAAAGCTTTCTAAGCCTTATTCAGACCCATAGAGGCTGCGCTGTGTGTGACTTCAGAGACCTCAGGGAGTATAGGGGTGGGTGGGTGCTTGATGCTTCAGACTCATGTCATTGAAGGACATAACATAGTCTGGATTCACAGAGATTCACAACACAGAGCCATTGTCACTTACTAACAGCTCAGGACACCCAGAGCTAACAAGAAATTGCAGTCTCAGCCGGGCTTTAATCACAGCACACACACAGATCTCTGTGAATTCAAAGATGGCCTGATTTACAGAGTGAGTTTTAGGACAGCCCAAGATACAAAAAGAAACCCTTTCTTGAAAAACAAAGCAAAACAGCAAAAGAAAGAAAGACAAGGAAAAAGAAAAAAATGGCAGTCTCTTTCCACTCTCTCCTCCATTGGCTCTTAAAGAGCTCTCAAGCTGAACTGGAGACCATGGTGTCACTCAAAACTGGGAAGCCAGAAACCTTAGGGGGGTCACAGGAGTCGGACTGACTGCAGCACTTGATGCCTCAACCCTGCTAATGGCTGTGATATAAGGCATGGTAAAATACGGGCTTTGGCAGAGCACTACTCCCCTTTCTCTATTATTATTGCTACACAACGAAAAGGACCGGGGGGGGGGTGATGATGTGCAGTCAGTGCTGGTATTGAAATCTCACTGACTCCTTCCGCACTCCTTGTCAATTCCCGACTTTGTCAAATCAACTATCGTGAATCTTTGATGTGGGTTGGCCCTTTAGGAACTCAGAGAAACAAGACAGACAGACCTGTTTCATCCCAGAAACCTCCCAGTTCCTGAGCCCTAGCCCTGGAAGTCTCAAAGCCATCACATCCAGAAATCTCTCTAGTCCCTGCTAGTGGTGAACTCATTTCGTCTTCCCCAGGACCACTAATTATTTCTCCATGTTTTCCTGTGAGATCTGAGGCCAGCTTTCTTCTTCCTCCCTCTGGCCTCTCCACGAACGATCTCCATTCTCTAGACAACATGTCTAGAACCGAGTCTTATAGGCACCGAGAGAGTGTGTCTTGAGGGCAGTTGGCGTTTCTAGGACACGAGTGACATCACAAAATTCCGAGAGCTCTCTGGGATACCGTGGAATTTCCAGAGAAGGGACTGCTGATGTCGTGAGGCACGGCCTTTACCTCCTTGCTGATATTTCTCCCCGAACTGACCGACCGACCGACCGACCGACCGACCGACCAACCGGAACCTGAGGTTTCCTTTCCAGGAGTCTCTCCTCCGACACAGAGGGAGCCATTCAGGATTTCCTCCTTCCAAAACCAGAAATTTCTCTCTGCTTCATTAATATCTTCTCACTACTTCCTGAACCCATGGGGAGTTAGTTAGTTGAACACTCACTTTTTTCATGAATGACCCTTCCTCCCTCTCCTGAACATCTCATATTACTGATTCATACTCAGTAAAACAGTAATATGAGAAATTAGGCCAGGAGGACATGGAAGATGAGGGTTGAGTCTTCTGAAGTGAACAAGCACTTAGGGAAGGCTAAACTTAAGGGAATTTGACTCTGAGTGGCAAGACATGAATAGCTGCTGCCAAGGCACAGATACAGGCACCAACTGGGCCCTCGGCATCCTCCTGCATCATCAGAGCTGTGTGGGAAACTCAGCCCAAAGGAGGGGCCGTGTTCAAAGGGAGAGGGCATTTTCGAGGACAGCACTGTTTTCTTTTTCTTCTTTCTTTCTTTCTTTCTTTCTTTCTTTCTTTCTTTCTTTCTTTTTTTTTTTCGAGACAGGGTTGTTCTGTAGTTTTTTTTTTTTTGGAGCCTGTCCTGGAACTAGCTCTTGTAGACCAGGCTGGTCTTGAACTCACATGCTTTCTTTTTTTTTCTATTGGATATTTTTGACTTCTTTATCAAAGATCAGGTGTTCGAAGATGTGTGGATCGATATCCGGGTCTTCTATTCGGTTCCATTGGTCCTCCTGTCTGTTCTTATGCCAGGACCAGGCTGTTTTCAGAACTGTAGCTTACAGAGTGTTCTTGCAGGTGGGGCACAGAAGAGGTTAATTACGGTACCTTAGTTCTTCTGCTTTTCTAGCAGACCGGAGCCCAGCTGACAGGAATCCAGTAGAGATGGTGTCAAGGTTCACACTGACACTAACAGCTGTAACTTGAGCAGGATTTGTGATCCACATGAAATTTGCAATGAATTGCAGCAAATCTGTGACACTCTAACTTGCTCAGGCTCAGTATCTGAACATACAGATGTTTGCAATGATCACTGGCTTCAGGATTTTTTTTTTGTTGTTGTTGTTGTTGTTTTGTTTTTCCACGAGACAGGGTTTCCCTGTAGCTGAAGTTTAACGGCCTGGTGTTTTTGTGACTTACTGCTTCAAAGAACTTCTCCATTTCTTTATCCCTAAGGGAAAAGAAATATAATCACTAAATACATTTAAGTGTCTTTCAACCATTTTAGATCCCTCTGTTGAGAGTTCTCTGTTTAGGTCTGTACTCCATTTTTTAAAATTGGATTATTTGTTCTTTGGATGACCAATTTCTCGACTTCTTTGTGTATTTTGGAGATTAGTGAAGATCTTTTCCCATTCTGTAAGGCCGTCCTTTTGTCTTGTTGGCCATGTTCTTTGCTTTACAGAAGCTTTTCAGTTTCAGGAGGTCTCACTTATTAATTGTTTCTCTCAGTGTCTGTTTTTTTTTTCTTTTTTTTCTTTTTTCTTTCTTTTTTTTTCTTTTTTTTCTTTTTTCTTTTTTTCTTTTTTTTCTTCTTCTTCTTTTCTTTTTTTTTCTTTTTTTTCTCTCTTTAGTTTTTTTCTTTGTTCTTTTTTTTGTTTTGTTTTTCTTTTTTTTTTCTTTTTTTTCTTTTTCTCTCAGTGTCTGTGCTACTGGGGTTCTATTTAGCAAGCGTTCTCCTGTGCCAATGTGTTCAAGTGCATTTGATATTTTTATTTTTATATTCTTTTATTGTGGATGAAGTCAATTATTTGAACTCTCAAATATTTTTATTGTTATTATCTCTCTATTTGTTTGCTTATTTGTGGTTGTTCACCAACTTGACTATCTAGAGGAAGTAAAAGTCGTAACAAGGTTTCCGTAGGTGAACCTGCGGAAGGATCATTAACGTGAGAGAGCAGCGGCGGCGGCTCTGCCCGCCCGCTCGCCTGCCTCGCCCGAGTTCTCGCCGGGAGGCGTGCTCCCCGGGTCGCACGTGTGTTGTGCGCACGGAAGTGTGCGTGCGCACGGGCGCGCGTGGCGGTCGTGAGAGAGAGGTCGAGAGAGGGGGAAGGGGGACGGGCGCCGGCTCGCCCGCCCTCCTCGCCCCGTCCGAGGACCCGTGTCTGGCTCTGCCGCTGGCGGCTCACGGCGGACGGCGGCTCTCTTCCCGCTCTCGCTCTCCTCCGTCCACTCCCACTGCTTGCCTCACCGCACCGCAGCGGCCCGCGGGTGTGTCCCCTCTTTCCCGGGCGCGCACCTTTCCCTCTCCATCCCTCTTCCCGGGGGAGGATGGGCGAGGGTCTGGCGGCGCCCCGGGCCCCCTCTCGCCGCCGACCTCCGCTCGCGCGCCGTGGCGCCGCGGCGCGCCTGTCGGGGAGGCGGCGGAGGTTGGGCGCACTTTTTTTTCCCCCCTCTCCACCTCCTTCTCCAAAGGACCGGGGTAGACCAGTAGTCCCTCCCACCGGGCGGGAGGCCATTTTTTTCCCCCGGGGATGCGGCGGGTCGACCAGATGTCCCGCTGGACTCTTTTTTTTTTTTTTTTTTAATGTATAATATATATTATATCTTCCTAGACCTGACGGTTCGACCAGTTGTCTCTGTGCACTTCCTTTTTTTTTGACGGACTGGAAGCGGGTCGACCAGTTGTCCGATTAAATATTTGGCCTTAAAATGCTAAGTACCGGGGTCGACCAGTTGGCCTTGTGAACTTGGGTCGACCAGTTGTCTTTTTCCATGCCTTGATTGAATGATGTCATTCTTCAATGTGTTGGTGGTTAGTTTATCTCTTTTGTTCTCTATGCCAACACGCCCCACTCACCAAACACTTTTTTTTTAATTTATTTATTTACTTAGTTTTATTTTACTTTTTTATTATTTATTTATTTATTTATTTATACATACATACATACATCCTGTCTATCTGTCCAGATGGGGCAGGGGTAGAAGGGGCTAGCTATGAGAGGAAGGTGCTCGGTGGGCATCCAGTTGTAAATAAGGCTGGGAATAAATAGCTGAATATTAATTCATTTGAGTAATATTAAAACTGTTCAAGTAGAAAACAATTGCTTTCTTTTTCTGTTTGCCCAGAGATCTGACTGACTGCAACTTGGAAAGAAGACGGCCCTGCTGGACAGAGACCTCCCTCCTGCTTTGGGTGGGTCGACCAGTTTACATGTTTATTTCCACGTTTTGTCTTTTATGGATTGAATGGATGTGTCTCTCTCTTTTTTTTTTTTTCTTTGGTTTTTCGAGACAGGGTTTCTCTGTGGCTTTGGAGCCTGTCCTGGAACTAGCACTGTAGACCAGGCTGGTCTCGAACTCACAGAGATCCGCCTACCTCTGCCTCCCGAGTACTGGGATTAAAGGCGTGCGCCACCATCGCCCGGCTCTCATTTTTTTTTTCACGATTGCTTGCTTGCTTGCTTGCTTACTTACTTACTTACTTACTATCTGTTCAGCCCATCTCATTTACTTACTTCTTTAAAAAAAATGACCCACCTAGTTATTTACTTACTTACTTACTTACTTACTTGTTCATTCATTCCTTCACTTCCTTATCTTCTTTCATATATCTGTTTATTTATCTGCTGATTTAGCGTGACTCATTTACTTATTGAATGTTTCAATTATTATTTAGTTTTATTCATTTATTCATTCTTTATGTCTATTTTTATGTATGTATTTACTTACTTTCTTAATTTTTTTTTTACTTTTTAAAATTTACTTAATTTTTTTCTTTCTTTGGGAATGTAGATTCTTTCTTCCTTTCTTCCTTTCTTTCCTTCTTTCTGTCTCCTGACTGTCACTGGCTAAGAAAATGGTGGCCTCCATGTCACTGGTCAGCATAGCAGCTCCTAAAATGGAATTTGATGAAGGGATACATAGATAGATAGATAGATAGATAGATAGATAGATAGATAGATAGATAGATAGATAGATAGATGGGATGCGCACACGCTCACACACACACACACACACATATGCACGCACGTGCATGACATGTACAGATGGGGGGCGATTCCAATGTTTTCAGAGGAAGGTGCTCGCTGGTAATAATAAATGTGCTGGTAAATAAGGCTGGAAATAGCTGAATATTAAATCATTAAAACTCTTCAAATAAATAAAAAGCAATTCCATTTCTCTCTCTCTCTCTTTCTCACCATATACCAGCACATCTGAACTGACTGCAACATACAAAAGAAGAAGAAACACGGAAAGAAGACATCCCTGCTGGACAGGATCTGAGATGAGAATAAATTCATCGAATGGCTGCCAACAGCATTTCATTGAGAAGAGATTCCACATTTTATGCTGTACAGTTACTTAGTTAGATAGATAGATAAAGAGAGGCCTGTGAACTGGGGTGGGCTGTGGCTTCTCAGGTCACCTCAGGTCAGGGAGGGGCTGAGGAGTGTCCCATTGGCCTTGACAATAGGCAGGAGTCAGAGGTTAATGTCAGGGCAGGGCCTGAGAGTTCCTCAAAGGGAATGAATGGAGACCCTTGCTTACCTAAGAAATGCCTGACCTTGGAAAAGGACTTGTGGAAAGTGGGCCCTTGAAACTGTGGTTTCACGTCTTACTAGAAAGCTCCCTCTTGGAAGGGAAAGTCATCGTGATATCTTACTCTTTTCCCAAGGATACCCTACCTACCCTTCTGATCATTCTTACTGAATTAAGTCTTCCACTGCAAATAAATAAATAAATAAATAAGAAATGAAGTGGGTGAGTGAGTGAGTGAGTGAGTAAGTAAGTAAGTAAGTAAACAAGCAAATACGTGGATGGACAAATAAATACAAAGTTTGCTGTTGTTGACTGACTTTTGATTTCATAATGAATCTCTCTCTCTCTCTCTCTCTCTCACACACACACACACACACACACACACACTAAATATACAATAAAAGGAAGCATAACACCTTTACTCAGGGGGCAGAGTGAACTCTGAAAGTTTTCCAGGCGGGGGGGGGGAGAGACAGAATATAAGAACAAAATGAGAAACAAGGAAAAATAGTGTTGGCTGGCTGGCCGGCTTTCAGTTCCCTGACAGAAATGAGCACATTGTGGAGGAAACACAAAGTTGTTACACTATGTGGGTGTGATGAGGAGAGATTGTGAGTGAGTGTCCTGTCAGAACAAAGTTAGTCCCATAGTTGATGAAATTCATTATCCCAAAACTTCAGCAGAATATATCCCAAGTTTGCAAATGTGTGATCAGCTTGTGACAGGTTGGGCTGGAGATGCTGAGAACTGGGGAGCCCTCAATGCAAGAGCAGACACTCATTCCCATGAAGAGGGAGAGAGGGAGGGAGGGAGGGAGGGAGGGATCATTCATTCCTATACTCAAGTTTAAAGAAAGATGAGTGGCTATCTATGGAGAGACCACTCACAGATATGAAAAATCATTTCCTAAAAATCAAATTTCTCAGTCAGTATGCAACTGCTATGGTGCTTCTCCTAGATAGAGCAAAACACACAAACAAACTGATTCCTTGATCTAGAGCCACAGTGCACATGCTGTGGAAAAGGGGACATGGCCAACTTGAATCACAATATTCATCAGAGCATGAAAAGAGCGTAAAAAGGACACAGAGGAGAGATAATTGTGGTCCTTCCTTCCTCCCTCCCTCCCTCCCTCCCTCCCTCCCTCCCTCCTTCCCTCAGGAAGTGACTGACAGATGAGACTTTGTCCAAGCAGGTTCTGTCTGAAATACCAGACTTGAGTTTCCCCCTCTGTGGGTATTAGCTAATCAGTCCTCCCTTCTTTCTGTAGGAAGGTGGTGCATGTCTCTCAGAACTTACCTGTTTTCCTCTGCACCAGGTGAACCAGGGAAAAGCTTTCTAAGCCTTATTCAGACCCATAGAGGCTGCGCTGTGTGTGACTTCAGAGACCTCAGGGAGTATAGGGGTGGGTGGGTGCTTGATGCTTCAGACTCATGTCATTGAAGGACATAACATAGTCTGGATTCACAGAGATTCACAACACAGAGCCATTGTCACTTACTAACAGCTCAGGACACCCAGAGCTAACAAGAAATTGCAGTCTCAGCCGGGCTTTAATCACAGCACACACACAGATCTCTGTGAATTCAAAGATGGCCTGATTTACAGAGTGAGTTTTAGGACAGCCCAAGATACAAAAAGAAACCCTTTCTTGAAAAACAAAGCAAAACAGCAAAAGAAAGAAAGACAAGGAAAAAGAAAAAAATGGCAGTCTCTTTCCACTCTCTCCTCCATTGGCTCTTAAAGAGCTCTCAAGCTGAACTGGAGACCATGGTGTCACTCAAAACTGGGAAGCCAGAAACCTTAGGGGGGTCACAGGAGTCGGACTGACTGCAGCACTTGATGCCTCAACCCTGCTAATGGCTGTGATATAAGGCATGGTAAAATACGGGCTTTGGCAGAGCACTACTCCCCTTTCTCTATTATTATTGCTACACAACGAAAAGGACCGGGGGGGGGGGGGTGATGATGTGCAGTCAGTGCTGGTATTGAAATCTCACTGACTCCTTCCGCACTCCTTGTCAATTCCCGACTTTGTCAAATCAACTATCGTGAATCTTTGATGTGGGTTGGCCCTTTAGGAACTCAGAGAAACAAGACAGACAGACCTGTTTCATCCCAGAAACCTCCCAGTTCCTGAGCCCTAGCCCTGGAAGTCTCAAAGCCATCACATCCAGAAATCTCTCTAGTCCCTGCTAGTGGTGAACTCACTTCGTCTTCCCCAGGACCACTAATTATTTCTCCATGTTTTCCTGTGAGATCTGAGGCCAGCTTTCTTCTTCCTCCCTCTGGCCTCTCCACGAACGATCTCCATTCTCTAGACAACATGTCTAGAACCGAGTCTTATAGGCACCGAGAGAGTGTGTCTTGAGGGCAGTTGGCGTTTCTAGGACACGAGTGACATCACAAAATTCCGAGAGCTCTCTGGGATACCGTGGAATTTCCAGAGAAGGGACTGCTGATGTCGTGAGGCACGGCCTTTACCTCCTTGCTGATATTTCTCCCCGAACTGACCGACCGACCGACCGACCGACCGACCGACCAACCGGAACCTGAGGTTTCCTTTCCAGGAGTCTCTCCTCCGACACAGAGGGAGCCATTCAGGATTTCCTCCTTCCAAAACCAGAAATTTCTCTCTGCTTCATTAATATCTTCTCACTACTTCCTGAACCCATGGGGAGTTAGTTAGTTGAACACTCACTTTTTTCATGAATGACCCTTCCTCCCTCTCCTGAACATCTCATATTACTGATTCATACTCAGTAAAACAGTAATATGAGAAATTAGGCCAGGAGGACATGGAAGATGAGGGTTGAGTCTTCTGAAGTGAACAAGCACTTAGGGAAGGCTAAACTTAAGGGAATTTGACTCTGAGTGGCAAGACATGAATAGCTGCTGCCAAGGCACAGATACAGGCACCAACTGGGCCCTCGGCATCCTCCTGCATCATCAGAGCTGTGTGGGAAACTCAGCCCAAAGGAGGGGCCGTGTTCAAAGGGAGAGGGCATTTTCGAGGACAGCACTGTTTTCTTTTTCTTCTTTCTTTCTTTCTTTCTTTCTTTTTTTTTTTCGAGACAGGGTTGTTCTGTAGTTTTTTTTTTTTTGGAGCCTGTCCTGGAACTAGCTCTTGTAGACCAGGCTGGTCTTGAACTCACATGCTTTCTTTTTTTTTCTATTGGATATTTTTGACTTCTTTATCAAAGATCAGGTGTTCGAAGATGTGTGGATCGATATCCGGGTCTTCTATTCGGTTCCATTGGTCCTCCTGTCTGTTGTTATGCCAGGACCAGGCTGTTTTCAGAACTGTAGCTTACAGAGTGTTCTTGCAGGTGGGGCACAGAAGAGGTTAATTACGGTACCTTAGTTCTTCTGCTTTTCTAGCAGACCGGAGCCCAGCTGACAGGAATCCAGTAGAGATGGTGTCAAGGTTCACACTGACACTAACAGCTGTAACTTGAGCAGGATTTGTGATCCACATGAAATTTGCAATGAATTGCAGCAAATCTGTGACACTCTAACTTGCTCAGGCTCAGTATCTGAACATACAGATGTTTGCAATGATCACTGGCTTCAGGATTTTTTTTTGTTGTTGTTGTTGTTGTTTTGTTTTTCCACGAGACAGGGTTTCCCTGTAGCTGAAGTTTAACGGCCTGGTGTTTTTGTGACTTACTGCTTCAAAGAACTTCTCCATTTCTTTATCCCTAAGGGAAAAGAAATATAATCACTACATACATTTAAGTGTCTTTCAACCATTTTAGATCCCTCTGTTGAGAGTTCTCTGTTTAGGTCTGTACTCCATTTTTTAAAATTGGATTATTTGTTCTTTGGATGACCAATTTCTCGACTTCTTTGTGTATTTTGGAGATTAGTGAAGATCTTTTCCCATTCTGTAAGGCCGTCGTTTTGTCTTGTTGGCCATGTTCTTTGCTTTACAGAAGCTTTTCAGTTTCAGGAGGTCTCACTTATTAATTGTTTCTCTCAGTGTCTGTTTTTTTTCTTTTTTTTTCTTTTTTCTTTCTTTTTTTTTTCTTTTTTTTCTTTTTTTCTTTTTTTCTTTTTTTCTTCTTCTTCTTTTCTTTTTTTTTCTTTTTTTTCTCTCTTTAGTTTTTTTCTTTGTTCTTTTTTTTTGTTTTGTTTTTCTTTTTTTTTCTTTTTTCTTTTTTTTCTTTTTCTCTCAGTGTCTGTGCTACTGGGGTTCTATTTAGCAAGCGTTCTCCTGTGCCAATGTGTTCAAGTGCATTTGATATTTTTATTTTTATATTCTTTTATTGTGGATGAAGTCAATTATTTGAACTCTCAAATATTTTTATTGTTATTATCTCTCTATTTGTTTGCTTATTTGTGGTTGTTCACCAACTTGACTATCTAGAGGAAGTAAAAGTCGTAACAAGGTTTCCGTAGGTGAACCTGCGGAAGGATCATTAACGTGAGAGAGCAGCGGCGGCGGCTCTGCCCGCCCGCTCGCCTGCCTCGCCCGAGTTCTCGCCGGGAGGCGCGCTCCCCGGGTCGCACGTGTGTTGTGCGCACGGAAGTGTGCGTGCGCACGGGCGCGCGTGGCGGTCGTGAGAGAGAGGTCGAGAGAGGGGGAAGGGGGACGGGCGCCGGCTCGCCCGCCCTCCTCGCCCCGTCCGAGGACCCGTGTCTGGCTCTGCCGCTGGCGGCTCACGGCGGACGGCGGCTCTCTTCCCGCTCTCGCTCTCCTCCGTCCACTCCCACTGCTTGCCTCAACGCACCGCAGCGGCCCGCGGGTGTGTCCCCTCTTTCCCGGGCGCGCGCCTTTCCCTCTCCATCCCTCTTCCCGGGGGAGGATGGGCGAGGGTCTGGCGGCGCCCCGGGCCCCCTCTCGCCGCCGACCTCCGCTCGCGCCGTGGCGCCGCGGCGCGCCTGTCGGGGAGGCGGCGGAGGTTGGGCGCACTTTTTTTTCCCCCCTCTCCACCTCCTTCTCCAAAGGACCGGGGTAGACCAGTAGTCCCTCCCACCGGGCGGGAGGCCATTTTTTTCCCCCGGGGATGCGGCGGGTCGACCAGATGTCCCGCTGGACTCTTTTTTTTTTTTTTTTAATGTATAATATATATTATATCTTCCTAGACCTGACGGGTCGACCAGTTGTCTCTGTGCACTTCCTTTTTTTTTGACGGACTGGAAGCGGGTCGACCAGTTGTCGGATTAAATATTTGGCCTTAAAATGCTAAGTACCGGGGTCGACCAGTCGGCCTTGTGAACTTGGGTCGACCAGTTGTCTTTTTCCATGTCTTGATTGAATGATGTCATTCTTCAATGTGTTGGTGGTTAGTTTATCTCTTTTGTTCTCTATGCCAACACGCCCCACTCACCAAACACTTTTTTTTTTAATTTATTTATTTACTTATTTTTATTTTACTTTTTTATTATTTATTTATTTATTTATACATACATACATACATCCTGTCTATCTGTCCAGATGGGGCAGGGGTAGAAGGGGCTAGCTATGAGAGGAAGGTGCTCGGTGGGCATCCAGTTGTAAATAAGGCTGGGAATAAATAGCTGAATATTAATTCATTTGAGTAATATTAAAACTGTTCAAGTAGAAAACAATTGCTTTCTTTTTCTGTTTGCCCAGAGATCTGACTGACTGCAACTTGGAAAGAAGACGGCCCTGCTGGACAGAGACCTCCCTCCTGCTTTGGGTGGGTCGACCAGTTTACATGTTTATTTCCACGTTTTGTCTTTTATGGATTGAATGGATGTGTCTCTCTCTTTTTTTTTTTTTTTTTGGTTTTTCGAGACAGGGTTTCTCTGTGGCTTTGGAGCCTGTCCTGGAACTAGCACTGTAGACCAGGCTGGTCTCGAACTCACAGAGATCCGCCTACCTCTGCCTCCCGAGTACTGGGATTAAAGGCGTGCGCCACCATCGCCCGGCTCTCATTTTTTTTTTCACGATTGCTTGCTTGCTTGCTTGCTTACTTACTTACTTACTTACTATCTGTTCAGCCCATCTCATTTACTTACTTCTTTAAAAAAAATGACCCACCTAGTTATTTACTTACTTACTTACTTACTTACTTGTTCATTCATTCCTTCACTTCCTTATCTTCTTTCATATATCTGTTTATTTATCTGCTGATTTAGCGTGACTCATTTACTTATTGAATGTTTCAATTATTATTTAGTTTTATTCATTTATTCATTCTTTATGTCTATTTTTATGTATGTATTTACTTACTTTCTTAATTTTTTTTTTTACTTTTTAAAATTTACTTAATTTTTTTCTTTCTTTGGGAATGTAGATTCTTTCTTCCTTTCTTCCTTTCTTTCCTTCTTTCTGTCTCCTGACTGTCACTGGCTAAGAAAATGGTGGCCTCCATGTCACTGGTCAGCATAGCAGCTCCTAAAATGGAATTTGATGAAGGGATACATAGATAGATAGATAGATAGATAGATAGATAGATAGATAGATAGATAGATAGATAGATAGATGGGATGCGCACACGCTCACACACACACACACACACACACATATGCACGCACGTGCATGACATGTACAGATGGGGGGCGATTCCAATGTTTTCAGAGGAAGGTGCTCGCTGGTAATAATAAATGTGCTGGTAAATAAGGCTGGAAATAGCTGAATATTAAATCATTAAAACTCTTCAAATAAATAAAAAGCAATTCCATTTCTCTCTCTCTCTCTTTCTCACCATATACCAGCACATCTGAACTGACTGCAACATACAAAAGAAGAAGAAACACGGAAAGAAGACATCCCTGCTGGACAGGATCTGAGATGAGAATAAATTCATCGAATGGCTGCCAACAGCATTTCATTGAGAAGAGATTCCACATTTTATGCTGTACAGTTACTTAGTTAGATAGATAGATAAAGAGAGGCCTGTGAACTGGGGTGGGCTGTGGCTTCTCAGGTCACCTCAGGTCAGGGAGGGGCTGAGGAGTGTCCCATTGGCCTTGACAATAGGCAGGAGTCAGAGGTTAATGTCAGGGCAGGGCCTGAGAGTTCCTCAAAGGGAATGAATGGAGACCCTTGCTTACCTAAGAAATGCCTGACCTTGGAAAAGGACTTGTGGAAAGTGGGCCCTTGAAACTGTGGTTTCACGTCTTACTAGAAAGCTCCCTCTTAGAAGGGAAAGTCATCGTGATATCTTACTCTTTTCCCAAGGATACCCTACCTACCCTTCTGATCATTCTTACTGAATTAAGTCTTCCACTGCAAATAAATAAATAAATAAATAAATAATAAATGAAGTGGGTGAGTGAGTGAGTGAGTGAGTGAGTAAGTAAGTAAGTAAGTAAACAAGCAAATACGTGGATGGACAAATAAATACAAAGTTTGCTGTTGTTGACTGACTTTTGATTTCATAATGAATCTCTCTCTCTCTCTCTCTCTCTCTCTCTCTCTCTCTCACACACACACACACACACACACACACACTAAATATACAATAAAAGGAAGCATAACACCTTTACTCAGGGGGCAGAGTGAACTCTGAAAGTTTTCCAGGCGGGGGGGGGGGAGAGACAGAATATAAGAACAAAATGAGAAACAAGGAAAAATAGTGTTGGCTGGCCGGCCGGCTTTCAGTTCCCTGACAGAAATGAGCACATTGTGGAGGAAACACAAAGTTGTTACACTATGTGGGTGTGATGAGGAGAGATTGTGAGTGAGTGTCCTGTCAGAACAAAGTTAGTCCCATAGTTGATGAAATTCATTATCCCAAAACTTCAGCAGAATATATCCCAAGTTTGCAAATGTGTGATCAGCTTGTGACAGGTTGGGCTGGAGATGCTGAGAACTGGGGAGCCCTCAATGCAAGAGCAGACACTCATTCCCATGAAGAGGGAGAGAGGGAGGGAGGGAGGGAGGGAGGGATCATTCATTCCTATACTCAAGTTTAAAGAAAGATGAGTGGCTATCTATGGAGAGACCACTCACAGATATGAAAAATCATTTCCTAAAAATCAAATTTCTCAGTCAGTATGCAACTGCTATGGTGCTTCTCCTAGATAGAGCAAAACACACAAACAAACTGATTCCTTGATCTAGAGCCACAGTGCACATGCTGTGGAAAAGGGGACATGGCCAACTTGAATCACAATATTCATCAGAGCATGAAAAGAGCGTAAAAAGGACACAGAGGAGAGATAATTGTGGTCCTTCCTTCCTCCCTCCCTCCCTCCCTCCCTCCCTCCCTCCCTCCTTCCCTCAGGAAGTGACTGACAGATGAGACTTTGTCCAAGCAGGTTCTGTCTGAAATACCAGACTTGAGTTTCCCCCTCTGTGGGTATTAGCTAATCAGTCCTCCCTTCTTTCTGTAGGAAGGTGGTGCATGTCTCTCAGAACTTACCTGGTTTCCTCTGCACCAGGTGAACCAGGGAAAAGCTTTCTAAGCCTTATTCAGACCCATAGAGGCTGCGCTGTGTGTGACTTCAGAGACCTCAGGGAGTATAGGGGTGGGTGGGTGCTTGATGCTTCAGACTCATGTCATTGAAGGACATAACATAGTCTGGATTCACAGAGATTCACAACACAGAGCCATTGTCACTTACTAACAGCTCAGGACACCCAGAGCTAACAAGAAATTGCAGTCTCAGCCGGGCTTTAATCACAGCACACACACAGATCTCTGTGAATTCAAAGATGGCCTGATTTACAGAGTGAGTTTTAGGACAGCCCAAGATACAAAAAGAAACCCTTTCTTGAAAAACAAAGCAAAACAGCAAAAGAAAGAAAGACAAGGAAAAAGAAAAAAATGGCAGTCTCTTTCCACTCTCTCCTCCATTGGCTCTTAAAGAGCTCTCAAGCTGAACTGGAGACCATGGTGTCACTCAAAACTGGGAAGCCAGAAACCTTAGGGGGGTCACAGGAGTCGGACTGACTGCAGCACTTGATGCCTCAACCCTGCTAATGGCTGTGATATAAGGCATGGTAAAATACGGGCTTTGGCAGAGCACTACTCCCCTTTCTCTATTATTATTGCTACACAACGAAAAGGACCGGGGGGGGGGTGATGATGTGCAGTCAGTGCTGGTATTGAAATCTCACTGACTCCTTCCGCACTCCTTGTCAATTCCCGACTTTGTCAAATCAACTATCGTGAATCTTTGATGTGGGTTGGCCCTTTAGGAACTCAGAGAAACAAGACAGACAGACCTGTTTCATCCCAGAAACCTCCCAGTTCCTGAGCCCTAGCCCTGGAAGTCTCAAAGCCATCACATCCAGAAATCTCTCTAGTCCCTGCTAGTGGTGAACTCACTTCGTCTTCCCCAGGACCACTAATTATTTCTCCATGTTTTCCTGTGAGATCTGAGGCCAGCTTTCTTCTTCCTCCCTCTGGCCTCTCCACGAACGATCTCCATTCTCTAGACAACATGTCTAGAACCGAGTCTTATAGGCACCGAGAGAGTGTGTCTTGAGGGCAGTTGGCGTTTCTAGGACACGAGTGACATCACAAAATTCCGAGAGCTCTCTGGGATACCGTGGAATTTCCAGAGAAGGGACTGCTGATGTCGTGAGGCACGGCCTTTACCTCCTTGCTGATATTTCTCCCCGAACTGACCGACCGACCGACCGACCGACCGACCAACCGGAACCTGAGGTTTCCTTTCCAGGAGTCTCTCCTCCGACACAGAGGGAGCCATTCAGGATTTCCTCCTTCCAAAACCAGAAATTTCTCTCTGCTTCATTAATATCTTCTCACTACTTCCTGAACCCATGGGGAGTTAGTTAGTTGAACACTCACTTTTTTCATGAATGACCCTTCCTCCCTCTCCTGAACATCTCATATTACTGATTCATACTCAGTAAAACAGTAATATGAGAAATTAGGCCAGGAGGACATGGAAGATGAGGGTTGAGTCTTCTGAAGTGAACAAGCACTTAGGGAAGGCTAAACTTAAGGGAATTTGACTCTGAGTGGCAAGACATGAATAGCTGCTGCCAAGGCACAGATACAGGCACCAACTGGGCCCTCGGCATCCTCCTGCATCATCAGAGCTGTGTGGGAAACTCAGCCCAAAGGAGGGGCCGTGTTCAAAGGGAGAGGGCATTTTCGAGGACACCACTGTTTTCTTTTTCTTCTTTCTTTCTTTCTTTCTTTCTTTCTTTCTTTCTTTCTTTCTTTCTTTTTTTTTTTCGAGACAGGGTTGTTCTGTAGTTTTTTTTTTTTTTTTGGAGCCTGTCCTGGAACTAGCTCTTGTAGACCAGGCTGGTCTTGAACTCACATGCTTTCTTTTTTTTTCTATTGGATATTTTTGACTTCTTTATCAAAGATCAGGTGTTCGAAGATGTGTGGATCGATATCCGGGTCTTCTATTCGGTTCCATTGGTCCTCCTGTCTGTTCTTATGCCAGGACCAGGCTGTTTTCAGAACTGTAGCTTACAGAGTGTTCTTGCAGGTGGGGCACAGAAGAGGTTAATTACGGTACCTTAGTTCTTCTGCTTTTCTAGCAGACCGGAGCCCAGCTGACAGGAATCCAGTAGAGATGGTGTCAAGGTTCACACTGACACTAACAGCTGTAACTTGAGCAGGATTTGTGATCCACATGAAATTTGCAATGAATTGCAGCAAATCTGTGACAGTCTAACTTGCTCAGGCTGAGTATCTGAACATACAGATGTTTGCAATGATCACTGGCTTCAGGATTTTTTTTGTTGTTGTTGTTGTTGTTTTGTTTTTCCACGAGACAGGGTTTCCCTGTAGCTGAAGTTTAACGGCCTGGTGTTTTTGTGACTTACTGCTTCAAAGAACTTCTCCATTTCTTTATCCCTAAGGGAAAAGAAATATAATCACTAAATACATTTAAGTGTCTTTCAACCATTTTAGATCCCTCTGTTGAGAGTTCTCTGTTTAGGTCTGTACTCCATTTTTTAAAATTGGATTATTTGTTCTTTGGATGACCAATTTCTCGACTTCTTTGTGTATTTTGGAGATTAGTGAAGATCTTTTCCCATTCTGTAAGGCCGTCGTTTTGTCTTGTTGGCCATGTTCTTTGCTTTACAGAAGCTTTTCAGTTTCAGGAGGTCTCACTTATTAATTGTTTCTCTCAGTGTCTGTTTTTTTTTCTTTTTTTTTCTTTTTTCTTTCTTTTTTTTCTTTTTTTTCTTTTTTTCTTTTTTTCTTCTTCTTCTTTTCTTTTTTTTTCTTTTTTTTCTCTCTTTAGTTTTTTTCTTTGTTCTTTTTTTTGTTTTGTTTTTCTTTTTTTTTTCCTTTTCTTTTTTTTCTTTTTCTCTCAGTGTCTGTGCTACTGGGGTTCTATTTAGCAAGCGTTCTCCTGTGCCAATGTGTTCAAGTGCATTTGATATTTTTATTTTTATATTCTTTTATTGTGGATGAAGTCAATTATTTGAACTCTCAAATATTTTTATTGTTATTATCTCTCTATTTGTTTGCTTATTTGTGGTTGTTCACCAACTTGACTATCTAGAGGAAGTAAAAGTCGTAACAAGGTTTCCGTAGGTGAACCTGCGGAAGGATCATTAACGTGAGAGAGCAGCGGCGGCGGCTCTGCCCGCCCGCTCGCCTGCCTCGCCCGAGTTCTCGCCGGGAGGCGCGCTCCCCGGGTCGCACGTGTGTTGTGCGCACGGAAGTGTGCGTGCGCATGGGCGCGCGTGGCGGTCGTGAGAGAGAGGTCGAGAGAGGGGGAAGGGGGACGGGCGCCGGCTCGCCCGCCCTCCTCGCCCCGTCCGAGGACCCGTGTCTGGCTCTGCCGCTGGCGGCTCACGGCGGACGGCGGCTCTCTTCCCGCTCTCGCTCTCCTCCGTCCACTCCCGCTGCTTGCCTCACCGCACCGCAGCGGCCCGCGGGTGTGTCCCCTCTTTCCCGGGCGCGCGCCTTTCCCTCTCCATCCCTCTTCCCGGGGGAGGATGGGCGAGGGTCTGGCGGCGCCCCGGGCCCCCTCTCGCCGCCGACCTCCGCTCGCGCGCCGTGGCGCCGCGGCGCGCCTGTCGGGGAGGCGGCGGAGGTTGGGCGCACTTTTTTTTCCCCCCTCTCCACCTCCTTCTCCAAAGGACCGGGGTAGACCAGTAGTCCCTCCCACCGGGCGGGAGGCCATTTTTTTCCCCCGGGGATGCGGCGGGTCGACCAGATGTCCCGCTGGACTCTTTTTTTTTTTTTTTTTTTAATGTATAATATATATTATATCTTCCTAGACCTGACGGGTCGACCAGTTGTCTCTGTGCACTTCCTTTTTTTTTGACGGACTGGAAGCGGGTCGACCAGTTGTCCGATTAAATATTTGGCCTTAAAATGCTAAGTACCGGGGTCGACCAGTTGGCCTTGTGAACTTGGGTCGACCAGTTGTCTTTTTCCATGTCTTGATTGAATGATGTCATTCTTCAATGTGTTGGTGGTTAGTTTATCTCTTTTGTTCTCTATGCCAACACGCCCCACTCACCAAACACTTTTTTTTTTAATTTATTTATTTACTTATTTTTATTTTACTTTTTTATTATTTATTAATTTATTTATACATACATACATACATCCTGTCTATCTGTCCAGATGGGGCAGGGGTAGAAGGGGCTAGCTATGAGAGGAAGGTGCTCGGTGGGCATCCAGTTGTAAATAAGGCTGGGAATAAATAGCTGAATATTAATTCATTTGAGTAATATTAAAACTGTTCAAGTAGAAAACAATTGCTTTCTTTTTCTGTTTGCCCAGAGATCTGACTGACTGCAACTTGGAAAGAAGACGGCCCTGCTGGACAGAGACCTCCCTCCTGCTTTGGGTGGGTCGACCAGTTTACATGTTTATTTCCACGTTTTGTCTTTTATGGATTGAATGGATGTGTCTCTCTCTCTTTTTTTTTTTTTTGGTTTTTCGAGACAGGGTTTCTCTGTGGCTTTGGAGCCTGTCCTGGAACTAGCACTGTAGACCAGGCTGGTCTCGAACTCACAGAGATCCGCCTACCTCTGCCTCCCGAGTACTGGGATTAAAGGCGTGCGCCACCATCGCCCGGCTCTCATTTTTTTTTTCACGATTGCTTGCTTGCTTGCTTGCTTACTTACTTACTTACTTACTATCTGTTCAGCCCATCTCATTTACTTACTTCTTTAAAAAAAATGACCCACCTAGTTATTTACTTACTTACTTACTTACTTACTTGTTCATTCATTCCTTCACTTCCTTATCTTCTTTCATATATCTGTTTATTTATCTGCTGATTTAGCGTGACTCATTTACTTATTGAATGTTTCAATTATTATTTAGTTTTATTCATTTATTCATTCTTTATGTCTATTTTTATGTATGTATTTACTTACTTTCTTAATTTTTTTTTTTACTTTTTAAAATTTACTTAATTTTTTTCTTTCTTTGGGAATGTAGATTCTTTCTTCCTTTCTTCCTTTCTTTCCTTCTTTCTGTCTCCTGACTGTCACTGGCTAAGAAAATGGTGGCCTCCATGTCACTGGTCAGCATAGCAGCTCCTAAAATGGAATTTGATGAAGGGATACATAGATAGATAGATAGATAGATAGATAGATAGATAGATAGATAGATAGATGGGATGCGCACACGCTCACACACACACACACACACACACATATGCACGCACGTGCATGACATGTACAGATGGGGGGCGATTCCAATGTTTTCAGAGGAAGGTGCTCGCTGGTAATAATAAATGTGCTGGTAAATAAGGCTGGAAATAGCTGAATATTAAATCATTAAAACTCTTCAAATAAATAAAAAGCAATTCCATTTCTCTCTCTCTCTCTTTCTCACCATATACCAGCACATCTGAACTGACTGCAACATACAAAAGAAGAAGAAACACGGAAAGAAGACATCCCTGCTGGACAGGATCTGAGATGAGAATAAATTCATCGAATGGCTGCCAACAGCATTTCATTGAGAAGAGATTCCACATTTTATGCTGTACAGTTACTTAGTTAGATAGATAGATAAAGAGAGGCCTGTGAACTGGGGTGGGCTGTGGCTTCTCAGGTCACCTCAGGTCAGGGAGGGGCTGAGGAGTGTCCCATTGGCCTTGACAATAGGCAGGAGTCAGAGGTTAATGTCAGGGCAGGGCCTGAGAGTTCCTCAAAGGGAATGAATGGAGACCCTTGCTTACCTAAGAAATGCCTGACCTTGGAAAAGGACTTGTGGAAAGTGGGCCCTTGAAACTGTGGTTTCACGTCTTACTAGAAAGCTCCCTCTTGGAAGGGAAAGTCATCGTGATATCTTACTCTTTTCCCAAGGATACCCTACCTACCCTTCTGATCATTCTTACTGAATTAAGTCTTCCACTGCAAATAAATAAATAAATAAATAAATAATAAATGAAGTGGGTGAGTGAGTGAGTGAGTGAGTAAGTAAGTAAGTAAGTAAGTAAACAAGCAAATACGTGGATGGACAAATAAATACAAAGTTTGCTGTTGTTGACTGACTTTTGATTTCATAATGAATCTCTCTCTCTCTCTCTCTCTCTCTCTCTCTCTCTCACACACACACACACACACACACACACACACACTAAATATACAATAAAAGGAAGCATAACACCTTTACTCAGGGGGCAGAGTGAACTCTGAAAGTTTTCCAGGCGGGGGGGGGGGGAGAGACAGAATATAAGAACAAAATGAGAAACAAGGAAAAATAGTGTTGGCTGGCTGGCCGGCTTTCAGTTCCCTGACAGAAATGAGCACATTGTGGAGGAAACACAAAGTTGTTACACTATGTGGGTGTGATGAGGAGAGATTGTGAGTGAGTGTCCTGTCAGAACAAAGTTAGTCCCATAGTTGATGAAATTCATTATCCCAAAACTTCAGCAGAATATATCCCAAGTTTGCAAATGTGTGATCAGCTTGTGACAGGTTGGGCTGGAGATGCTGAGAACTGGGGAGCCCTCAATGCAAGAGCAGACACTCATTCCCATGAAGAGGGAGAGAGGGAGGGAGGGAGGGAGGGAGGGATCATTCATTCCTATACTCAAGTTTAAAGAAAGATGAGTGGCTATCTATGGAGAGACCACTCACAGATATGAAAAATCATTTCCTAAAAATCAAATTTCTCAGTCAGTATGCAACTGCTATGGTGCTTCTCCTAGATAGAGCAAAACACACAAACAAACTGATTCCTTGATCTAGAGCCACAGTGCACATGCTGTGGAAAAGGGGACATGGCCAACTTGAATCACAATATTCATCAGAGCATGAAAAGAGCGTAAAAAGGACACAGAGGAGAGATAATTGTGGTCCTTCCTTCCTCCCTCCCTCCCTCCCTCCCTCCCTCCCTCCCTCCTTCCCTCAGGAAGTGACTGACAGATGAGACTTTGTCCAAGCAGGTTCTGTCTGAAATACCAGACTTGAGTTTCCCCCTCTGTGGGTATTAGCTAATCAGTCCTCCCTTCTTTCTGTAGGAAGGTGGTGCATGTCTCTCAGAACTTACCTGGTTTCCTCTGCACCAGGTGAACCAGGGAAAAGCTTTCTAAGCCTTATTCAGACCCATAGAGGCTGCGCTGTGTGTGACTTCAGAGACCTCAGGGAGTATAGGGGTGGGTGGGTGCTTGATGCTTCAGACTCATGTCATTGAAGGACATAACATAGTCTGGATTCACAGAGATTCACAACACAGAGCCATTGTCACTTACTAACAGCTCAGGACACCCAGAGCTAACAAGAAATTGCAGTCTCAGCCGGGCTTTAATCACAGCACACACACAGATCTCTGTGAATTCAAAGATGGCCTGATTTACAGAGTGAGTTTTAGGACAGCCCAAGATACAAAAAGAAACCCTTTCTTGAAAAACAAAGCAAAACAGCAAAAGAAAGAAAGACAAGGAAAAAGAAAAAAATGGCAGTCTCTTTCCACTCTCTCCTCCATTGGCTCTTAAAGAGCTCTCAAGCTGAACTGGAGACCATGGTGTCACTCAAAACTGGGAAGCCAGAAACCTTAGGGGGGTCACAGGAGTCGGACTGACTGCAGCACTTGATGCCTCAACCCTGCTAATGGCTGTGATATAAGGCATGGTAAAATACGGGCTTTGGCAGAGCACTACTCCCCTTTCTCTATTATTATTGCTACACAACGAAAAGGACCGGGGGGGGGGGTGATGATGTGCAGTCAGTGCTGGTATTGAAATCTCACTGACTCCTTCCGCACTCCTTGTCAATTCCCGACTTTGTCAAATCAACTATCGTGAATCTTTGATGTGGGTTGGCCCTTTAGGAACTCAGAGAAACAAGACAGACAGACCTGTTTCATCCCAGAAACCTCCCAGTTCCTGAGCCCTAGCCCTGGAAGTCTCAAAGCCATCACATCCAGAAATCTCTCTAGTCCCTGCTAGTGGTGAACTCACTTCGTCTTCCCCAGGACCACTAATTATTTCTCCATGTTTTCCTGTGAGATCTGAGGCCAGCTTTCTTCTTCCTCCCTCTGGCCTCTCCACGAACGATCTCCATTCTCTAGACAACATGTCTAGAACCGAGTCTTATAGGCACCGAGAGAGTGTGTCTTGAGGGCAGTTGGCGTTTCTAGGACACGAGTGACATCACAAAATTCCGAGAGCTCTCTGGGATACCGTGGAATTTCCAGAGAAGGGACTGCTGATGTCGTGAGGCACGGCCTTTACCTCCTTGCTGATATTTCTCCCCGAACTGACCGACCGACCGACCGACCGACCGACCAACCGGAACCTGAGGTTTCCTTTCCAGGAGTCTCTCCTCCGACACAGAGGGAGCCATTCAGGATTTCCTCCTTCCAAAACCAGAAATTTCTCTCTGCTTCATTAATATCTTCTCACTACTTCCTGAACCCATGGGGAGTTAGTTAGTTGAACACTCACTTTTTTCATGAATGACCCTTCCTCCCTCTCCTGAACATCTCATATTACTGATTCATACTCAGTAAAACAGTAATATGAGAAATTAGGCCAGGAGGACATGGAAGATGAGGGTTGAGTCTTCTGAAGTGAACAAGCACTTAGGGAAGGCTAAACTTAAGGGAATTTGACTCTGAGTGGCAAGACATGAATAGCTGCTGCCAAGGCACAGATACAGGCACCAACTGGGCCCTCGGCATCCTCCTGCATCATCAGAGCTGTGTGGGAAACTCAGCCCAAAGGAGGGGCCGTGTTCAAAGGGAGAGGGCATTTTCGAGGACAGCACTGTTTTCTTTTTCTTCTTTCTTTCTTTCTTTCTTTCTTTCTTTCTTTCTTTCTTTCTTTTTTCTTTTTTTTTTTTCGAGACAGGGTTGTTCTGTAGTTTTTTTTTTTTGGAGCCTGTCCTGGAACTAGCTCTTGTAGACCAGGCTGGTCTTGAACTCACATGCTTTCTTTTTTTTTCTATTGGATATTTTTGACTTCTTTATCAAAGATCAGGTGTTCGAAGATGTGTGGATCGATATCCGGGTCTTCTATTCGGTTCCATTGGTCCTCCTGTCTGTTCTTATGCCAGGACCAGGCTGTTTTCAGAACTGTAGCTTACAGAGTGTTCTTGCAGGTGGGGCACAGAAGAGGTTAATTACGGTACCTTAGTTCTTCTGCTTTTCTAGCAGACCGGAGCCCAGCTGACAGGAATCCAGTAGAGATGGTGTCAAGGTTCACACTGACACTAACAGCTGTAACTTGAGCAGGATTTGTGATCCACATGAAATTTGCAATGAATTGCAGCAAATCTGTGACACTCTAACTTGCTCAGGCTGAGTATCTGAACATACAGATGTTTGCAATGATCACTGGCTTCAGGATTTTTTTTGTTGTTGTTGTTGTTGTTTTGTTTTTCCACAAGACAGGGTTTCCCTGTAGCTGAAGTTTAACGGCCTGGTGTTTTTGTGACTTACTGCTTCAAAGAACTTCTCCATTTCTTTATCCCTAAGGGAAAAGAAATATAATCACTAAATACATTTAAGTGTCTTTCAACCATTTTAGATCCCTCTGTTGAGAGTTCTCTGTTTAGGTCTGTACTCCATTTTTTAAAATTGGATTATTTGTTCTTTGGATGACCAATTTCTCGACTTCTTTGTGTATTTTGGAGATTAGTGAAGATCTTTTCCCATTCTGTAAGGCCGTCGTTTTGTCTTGTTGGCCATGTTCTTTGCTTTACAGAAGCTTTTCAGTTTCAGGAGGTCTCACTTATTAATTGTTTCTCTCAGTGTCTGTTTTTTTTTCTTTTTTTTTCTTTTTTCTTTCTTTTTTTTTTCTTTTTTTTCTTTTTTTCTTTTTTTCTTCTTCTTCTTTTCTTTTTTTTTCTTTTTTTTCTCTCTTTAGTTTTTTTCTTTGTTCTTTTTTTTGTTTTGTTTTTCTTTTTTTTTTCCTTTTCTTTTTTTTCTTTTTCTCTCAGTGTCTGTGCTACTGGGGTTCTATTTAGCAAGCGTTCTCCTGTGCCAATGTGTTCAAGTGCATTTGATATTTTTATTTTTATATTCTTTTATTGTGGATGAAGTCAATTATTTGAACTCTCAAATATTTTTATTGTTATTATCTCTCTATTTGTTTGCTTATTTGTGGTTGTTCACCAACTTGACTATCTAGAGGAAGTAAAAGTCGTAACAAGGTTTCCGTAGGTGAACCTGCGGAAGGATCATTAACGTGAGAGAGCAGCGGCGGCGGCTCTGCCCGCCCGCTCGCCTGCCTCGCCCGAGTTCTCGCCGGGAGGCGCGCTCCCCGGGTCGCACGTGTGTTGTGCGCACGGAAGTGTGCGTGCGCATGGGCGCGCGTGGCGGTCGTGAGAGAGAGGTCGAGAGAGGGGGAAGGGGGACGGGCGCCGGCTCGCCCGCCCTCCTCGCCCCGTCCGAGGACCCGTGTCTGGCTCTGCCGCTGGCGGCTCACGGCGGACGGCGGCTCTCTTCCCGCTCTCGCTCTCCTCCGTCCACTCCCGCTGCTTGCCTCACCGCACCGCAGCGGCCCGCGGGTGTGTCCCCTCTTTCCTGGGCGCGCGCCTTTCCCTCTCCATCCCTCTTCCCGGGGGAGGATGGGCGAGGGTCTGGCGGCGCCCCGGAGCCCCTCTCGCCGCCGACCTCCGCTCGCGCGCCGTGGCGCCGTGGCACGCCTGTCGGGGAGGCGGCGGAGGTTGGGCGCACTTTTTTTTCCCCCCTCTCCACCTCCTTCTCCAAAGGACCGGGGTAGACCAGTAGTCCCTCCCACCGTGCGGGAGGCCATTTTTTCCCCCGGGGATGCGGCGGGTCGACCAGATGTCCCGCTGGACTCTTTTTTTTTTTTTTTTTTTTAATGTATAATATATATTATATCTTCCTAGACCTGACGGGTCGACCAGTTGTCTCTGTGCACTTCCTTTTTTTTTGACGGACTGGAAGCGGGTCGACCAGTTGTCCGATTAAATATTTGGCCTTAAAATGCTAAGTACCGGGGTCGACCAGTTGGCCTTGTGAACTTGGGTCGACCAGTTGTCTTTTTCCATGTCTTGATTGAATGATGTCATTCTTCAATGTGTTGGTGGTTAGTTTATCTCTTTTGTTCTCTATGCCAACACGCCCCACTCACCAAACACTTTTTTTTAATTTATTTATTTACTTAGTTTTATTTTACATTTTTATTATTTATTTATTTATTTATACATACATACATACATCCTGTCTATCTGTCCAGATGGGGCAGGGGTAGAAGGGGCTAGCTATGAGAGGAAGGTGCTCGGTGGGCATCCAGTTGTAAATAAGGCTGGGAATAAATAGCTGAATATTAATTCATTTGAGTAATATTAAAACTGTTCAAGTAGAAAACAATTGCTTTCTTTTTCTGTTTGCCCAGAGATCTGACTGACTGCAACTTGGAAAGAAGACGGCCCTGCTGGACAGAGACCTCCCTCCTGCTTTGGGTGGGTCGACCAGTTTACATGTTTATTTCCACGTTTTGTCTTTTATGGATTGAATGGATGTGTCTCTCTCTTTTTTTTTTTTTTTGGTTTTTCGAGACAGGGTTTCTCTGTGGCTTTGGAGCCTGTCCTGGAACTAGCACTGTAGACCAGGCTGGTCTCGAACTCACAGAGATCCGCCTACCTCTGCCTCCCGAGTACTGGGATTAAAGGCGTGCGCCACCATCGCCCGGCTCTCATTTTTTTTTTCACGATTGCTTGCTTGCTTGCTTGCTTACTTACTTACTTACTTACTATCTCTTCAGCCCATCTCATTTACTTACTTCTTTAAAAAAAATGACCCACCTAGTTATTTACTTACTTACTTACTTACTTACTTGTTCATTCATTCCTTCACTTCCTTATCTTCTTTCATATATCTGTTTATTTATCTGCTGATTTAGCGTGACTCATTTACTTATTGAATGTTTCAATTATTATTTAGTTTTATTCATTTATTCATTCTTTATGTCTATTTTTATGTATGTATTTACTTACTTTCTTAATTTTTTTTTTACTTTTTAAAATTTACTTAATTTTTTTCTTTCTTTGGGAATGTAGATTCTTTCTTCCTTTCTTCCTTTCTTTCCTTCTTTCTGTCTCCTGACTGTCACTGGCTAAGAAAATGGTGGCCTCCATGTCACTGGTCAGCATAGCAGCTCCTAAAATGGAATTTGATGAAGGGATACATAGATAGATAGATAGATAGATAGATAGATAGATAGATAGATAGATAGATAGATAGATAGATAGATAGATGGGATGCGCACACGCTCACACACACACACACACACACACACACACACACACATATGCACGCACGTGCATGACATGTACAGATGGGGGGCGATTCCAATGTTTTCAGAGGAAGGTGCTCGCTGGTAATAATAAATGTGCTGGTAAATAAGGCTGGAAATAGCTGAATATTAAATCATTAAAACTCTTCAAATAAATAAAAAGCAATTCCATTTCTCTCTCTCTCTCTTTCTCACCATATACCAGCACATCTGAACTGACTGCAACATACAAAAGAAGAAGAAACACGGAAAGAAGACATCCCTGCTGGACAGGATCTGAGATGAGAATAAATTCATCGAATGGCTGCCAACAGCATTTCATTGAGAAGAGATTCCACATTTTATGCTGTACAGTTACTTAGTTAGATAGATAGATAAAGAGAGGCCTGTGAACTGGGGTGGGCTGTGGCTTCTCAGGTCACCTCAGGTCAGGGAGGGGCTGAGGAGTGTCCCATTGGCCTTGACAATAGGCAGGAGTCAGAGGTTAATGTCAGGGCAGGGCCTGAGAGTTCCTCAAAGGGAATGAATGGAGACCCTTGCTTACCTAAGAAATGCCTGACCTTGGAAAAGGACTTGTGGAAAGCGGGCCCTTGAAACTGTGGTTTCACGTCTTACTAGAAAGCTCCCTCTTGGAAGGGAAAGTCATCGTGATATCTTACTCTTTTCCCAAGGATACCCTACCTACCCTTCTGATCATTCTTACTGAATTAAGTCTTCCACTGCAAATAAATAAATAAATAAATAATAAATGAAGTGGGTGAGTGAGTGAGTGAGTGAGTAAGTAAGTAAGTAAGTAAGTAAACAAGCAAATACGTGGATGGACAAATAAATACAAAGTTTGCTGTTGTTGACTGACTTTTGATTTCATAATGAATCTCTCTCTCTCTCTCTCTCTCTCTCTCTCTCTCACACACACACACACACACACACACTAAATATACAATAAAAGGAAGCATAACACCTTTACTCAGGGGGCAGAGTGAACTCTGAAAGTTTTCCAGGCGGGGGGGGGGGAGAGACAGAATATAAGAACAAAATGAGAAACAAGGAAAAATAGTGTTGGCTGGCTGGCCGGCTTTCAGTTCCCTGACAGAAATGAGCACATTGTGGAGGAAACACAAAGTTGTTACACTATGTGGGTGTGATGAGGAGAGATTGTGAGTGAGTGTCCTGTCAGAACAAAGTTAGTCCCATAGTTGATGAAATTCATTATCCCAAAACTTCAGCAGAATATATCCCAAGTTTGCAAATGTGTGATCAGCTTGTGACAGGTTGGGCTGGAGATGCTGAGAACTGGGGAGCCCTCAATGCAAGAGCAGACACTCATTCCCATGAAGAGGGAGAGAGGGAGGGAGGGAGGGAGGGAGGGATCATTCATTCCTATACTCAAGTTTAAAGAAAGATGAGTGGCTATCTATGGAGAGACCACTCACAGATATGAAAAATCATTTCCTAAAAATCAAATTTCTCAGTCAGTATGCAACTGCTATGGTGCTTCTCCTAGATAGAGCAAAACACACAAACAAACTGATTCCTTGATCTAGAGCCACAGTGCACATGCTGTGGAAAAGGGGACATGGCCAACTTGAATCACAATATTCATCAGAGCATGAAAAGAGCGTAAAAAGGACACAGAGGAGAGATAATTGTGGTCCTTCCTTCCTCCCTCCCTCCCTCCCTCCCTCCTTCCCTCAGGAAGTGACTGACAGATGAGACTTTGTCCAAGCAGGTTCTGTCTGAAATACCAGACTTGAGTTTCCCCCTCTGTGGGTATTAGCTAATCAGTCCTCCCCTCTTTCTGTAGGAAGGTGGTGCATGTCTCTCAGAACTTACCTGGTTTCCTCTGCACCAGGTGAACCAGGGAAAAGCTTTCTAAGCCTTATTCAGACCCATAGAGGCTGCGCTGTGTGTGACTTCAGAGACCTCAGGGAGTATAGGGGTGGGTGGGTGCTTGATGCTTCAGACTCATGTCATTGAAGGACATAACATAGTCTGGATTCACAGAGATTCACAACACAGAGCCATTGTCACTTACTAACAGCTCAGGACACCCAGAGCTAACAAGAAATTGCAGTCTCAGCCGGGCTTTAATCACAGCACACACACAGATCTCTGTGAATTCAAAGATGGCCTGATTTACAGAGTGAGTTTTAGGACAGCCCAAGATACAAAAAGAAACCCTTTCTTGAAAAACAAAGCAAAACAGCAAAAGAAAGAAAGACAAGGAAAAAGAAAAAAATGGCAGTCTCTTTCCACTCTCTCCTCCATTGGCTCTTAAAGAGCTCTCAAGCTGAACTGGAGACCATGGTGTCACTCAAAACTGGGAAGCCAGAAACCTTAGGGGGGTCACAGGAGTCGGACTGACTGCAGCACTTGATGCCTCAACCCTGCTAATGGCTGTGATATAAGGCATGGTAAAATACGGGCTTTGGCAGAGCACTACTCCCCTTTCTCTATTATTATTGCTACACAACGAAAAGGACCGGGGGGGGGGGTGATGATGTGCAGTCAGTGCTGGTATTGAAATCTCACTGACTCCTTCCGCACTCCTTGTCAATTCCCGACTTTGTCAAATCAACTATCGTGAATCTTTGATGTGGGTTGGCCCTTTAGGAACTCAGAGAAACAAGACAGACAGACCTGTTTCATCCCAGAAACCTCCCAGTTCCTGAGCCCTAGCCCTGGAAGTCTCAAAGCCATCACATCCAGAAATCTCTCTAGTCCCTGCTAGTGTTGAACTCACTTCGTCTTCCCCAGGACCACTAATTATTTCTCCATGTTTTCCTGTGAGATCTGAGGCCAGCTTTCTTCTTCCTCCCTCTGGCCTCTCCACGAACGATCTCCATTCTCTAGACAACATGTCTAGAACCGAGTCTTATAGGCACCGAGAGAGTGTGTCTTGAGGGCAGTTGGCGTTTCTAGGACACGAGTGACATCACAAAATTCCGAGAGCTCTCTGGGATACCGTGGAATTTCCAGAGAAGGGACTGCTGATGTCGTGAGGCACGGCCTTTACCTCCTTGCTGATATTTCTCCCCGAACTGACCGACCGACCGACCGACCGACCGACCAACCGGAACCTGAGGTTTCCTTTCCAGGAGTCTCTCCTCCGACACAGAGGGAGCCATTCAGGATTTCCTCCTTCCAAAACCAGAAATTTCTCTCTGCTTCATTAATATCTTCTCACTACTTCCTGAACCCATGGGGAGTTAGTTAGTTGAACACTCACTTTTTTCATGAATGACCCTTCCTCCCTCTCCTGAACATCTCATATTACTGATTCATACTCAGTAAAACAGTAATATGAGAAATTAGGCCAGGAGGACATGGAAGATGAGGGTTGAGTCTTCTGAAGTGAACAAGCACTTAGGGAAGGCTAAACTTAAGGGAATTTGACTCTGAGTGGCAAGACATGAATAGCTGCTGCCAAGGCACAGATACAGGCACCAACTGGGCCCTCGGCATCCTCCTGCATCATCAGAGCTGTGTGGGAAACTCAGCCCAAAGGAGGGGCCGTGTTCAAAGGGAGAGGGCATTTTCGAGGACAGCACTGTTTTCTTTTTCTTCTTTCTTTCTTTCTTTCTTTCTTTTTTTTTTTTCGAGACAGGGATGTTCTGTAGTTTTTTTTTTTTTTGGAGCCTGTCCTGGAACTAGCTCTTGTAGACCAGGCTGGTCTTGAACTCACATGCTTTCTTTTTTTTTCTATTGGATATTTTTGACTTCTTTATCAAAGATCAGGTGTTCGAAGATGTGTGGATCGATATCCGGGTCTTCTATTCGGTTCCATTGGTCCTCCTGTCTGTTGTTATGCCAGGACCAGGCTGTTTTCAGAACTGTAGCTTACAGAGTGTTCTTGCAGGTGGGGCACAGAAGAGGTTAATTACGGTACCTTAGTTCTTCTGCTTTTCTAGCAGACCGGAGCCCAGCTGACAGGAATCCAGTAGAGATGGTGTCAAGGTTCACACTGACACTAACAGCTGTAACTTGAGCAGGATTTGTGATCCACATGAAATTTGCAATGAATTGCAGCAAATCTGTGACACTCTAACTTGCTCAGGCTCAGTATCTGAACATACAGATGTTTGCAATGATCACTGGCTTCAGGATTTTTTTTTTGTTGTTGTTGTTGTTGTTTTGTTTTTCCACGAGACAGGGTTTCCCTGTAGCTGAAGTTTAACGGCCTGGTGTTTTTGTGACTTACTGCTTCAAAGAACTTCTCCATTTCTTTATCCCTAAGGGAAAAGAAATATAATCACTAAATACATTTAAGTGTCTTTCAACCATTTTAGATCCCTCTGTTGAGAGTTCTCTGTTTAGGTCTGTACTCCATTTTTTAAAATTGGATTATTTGTTCTTTGGATGACCAATTTCTCGACTTCTTTGTGTATTTTGGAGATTAGTGAAGATCTTTTCCCATTCTGTAAGGCCGTCGTTTTGTCTTGTTGGCCATGTTCTTTGCTTTACAGAAGCTTTTCAGTTTCAGGAGGTCTCAATTATTAATTGTTTCTCTCAGTGTCTGTTTTTTTTTCTTTTTTTTTCTTTTTTCTTTCTTTTTCTTTCTTTTTTTTCTTTTTTTCTTTTTTTCTTTTTTTCTTCTTCTTCTTTTCTTTTTTTTTCTTTTTTTTCTCTCTTTAATTTTTTTCTTTGTTCTTTTTTTTGTTTTGTTTTTCTTTTTTTTTTCTTTTTTCTTTTTTTTTCTTTTTCTCTCAGTGTCTGTGCTACTGGGGTTCTATTTAGCAAGCGTTCTCCTGTGCCAATGTGTTCAAGTGCATTTGATATTTTTATTTTTATATTCTTTTATTGTGGATGAAGTCAATTATTTGAACTCTCAAATATTTTTATTGTTATTATCTCTCTATTTGTTTGCATATTTGTGGTTGTTCACCAACTTGACTATCTAGAGGAAGTAAAAGTCGTAACAAGGTTTCCGTAGGTGAACCTGCGGAAGGATCATTAACGTGAGAGAGCAGCGGCGGCGGCTCTGCCCGCCCGCTCGCCTGCCTCGCCCGAGTTCTCGCTGGGAGGCGCGCTCCCCGGGTCGCACGTGTGTTGTGCGCACGGAAGTGTGCGTGCGCACGGGCGCGCGTGGCGGTCATGAGAGAGAGGTCGAGAGAGGGGGAAGGGGGACGGGCGCCGGCTCGCCCGCCCTCCTCGCCCCGTCCGAGGACCCGTGTCTGGCTCTGCCGCTGGCGGCTCACGGCGGACGGCGGCTCTCTTCCCGCTCTCGCTCTCCTCCGTCCACTCCCGCTGCTTGCCTCACCGCACCGCAGCGGCCCGCGGGCGTGTCCCCTCTTTCCCGGGCGCGCGCCTTTCCCTCTCCATCCCTCTTCCCGGGGGAGGATGGGCGAGGGTCTGGCGGCGCCCCGGGCCCCCTCTCGCCGCCGACCTCCGCTCGCGCGCCGTGGCGCCGCGGCGCGCCTGTCAGGGAGGCGGCGGAGGTTGGGCGCACTTTTTTTTCCCCCCTCTCCACCTCCTTCTCCAAAGGACCGGGGTAGACCAGTAATCCCTCCCACCGGGCGGGAGGCCATTTTTTTCCCCCGGGGATGCGGCGGGTCGACCAGATGTCCCGCTGGACTCTTTTTTTTTTTTTTTTAATGTATAATATATATTATATCTTCCTAGACCTGACGGGTCGACCAGTTGTCTCTGTGCACTTCCTTTTTTTTTGACGGACTGGAAGCGGGTCGACCAGTTGTCCGATTAAATATTTGGCCTTAAAATGCTAAGTACCGGGGTCGACCAGTTGGCCTTGTGAACTTGGGTCGACCAGTTGTCTTTTTCCATGTCTTGATTGAATGATGTCATTCTTCAATGTGTTGGTGGTTAGTTTATCTCTTTTGTTCTCTATGCCAACACGCCCCACTCACCAAACACTTTTTTTTTAATTTATTTATTTACTTATTTTTATTTTACTTTTTTATTATTTATTTATTTATTTATACATACATACATACATCCTGTCTATCTGTCCAGATGGGGCAGGGGTAGAAGGGGCTAGCTATGAGAGGAAGGTGCTCGGTGGGCATCCAGTTGTAAATAAGGCTGGGAATAAATAGCTGAATATTAATTCATTTGAGTAATATTAAAACTGTTCAAGTAGAAAACAATTGCTTTCTTTTTCTGTTTGCCCAGAGATCTGACTGACTGCAACTTGGAAAGAAGACGGCCCTGCTGGACAGAGACCTCCCTCCTGCTTTGGGTGGGTCGACCAGTTTACATGTTTATTTCCACGTTTTGTCTTTTATGGATTGAATGGATGTGTCTCTCTCTTTTTTTTTTTTTTTTTTGGTTTTTTGAGACAGGGTTTCTCTGTGGCTTTGGAGCCTGTCCTGGAACTAGCACTGTAGACCAGGCTGGTCTCGAACTCACAGAGATCCGCCTACCTCTGCCTCCCGAGTACTGGGATTAAAGGCGTGCGCCACCATCGCCCGGCTCTCATTTTTTTTTTCACGATTGCTTGCTTGCTTGCTTGCTTACTTACTTACTTACTTACTATCTCTTCAGCCCATCTCATTTACTTACTTCTTTAAAAAAAATGACCCACCTAGTTATTTACTTACTTACTTACTTACTTACTTGTTCATTCATTCCTTCACTTCCTTATCTTCTTTCATATATCTGTTTATTTATCTGCTGATTTAGCGTGACTCATTTACTTATTGAATGTTTCAATTATTATTTAGTTTTATTCATTTATTCATTCTTTATGTCTATTTTTATGTATGTATTTACTTACTTTCTTAATTTTTTTTTTACTTTTTAAAATTTACTTAATTTTTTTCTTTCTTTGGGAATGTAGATTCTTTCTTCCTTTCTTCCTTTCTTTCCTTCTTTCTGTCTCCTGACTGTCACTGGCTAAGAAAATGGTGGCCTCCATGTCACTGGTCAGCATAGCAGCTCCTAAAATGGAATTTGATGAAGGGATACATAGATAGATAGATAGATAGATAGATAGATAGATAGATGGGATGCGCACACGCTCACACACACACACACACACACACACACACACACACACATATGCACGCACGTGCATGACATGTACAGATGGGGGGCGATTCCAATGTTTTCAGAGGAAGGTGCTCGCTGGTAATAATAAATGTGCTGGTAAATAAGGCTGGAAATAGCTGAATATTAAATCATTAAAACTCTTCAAATAAATAAAAAGCAATTCCATTTCTCTCTCTCTCTCTTTCTCACCATATACCAGCACATCTGAACTGACTGCAACATACAAAAGAAGAAGAAACACGGAAAGAAGACATCCCTGCTGGACAGGATCTGAGATGAGAATAAATTCATCGAATGGCTGCCAACAGCATTTCATTGAGAAGAGATTCCACATTTTATGCTGTACAGTTACTTAGTTAGATAGATAGATAAAGAGAGGCCTGTGAACTGGGGTGGGCTGTGGCTTCTCAGGTCACCTCAGGTCAGGGAGGGGCTGAGGAGTGTCCCATTGGCCTTGACAATAGGCAGGAGTCAGAGGTTAATGTCAGGGCAGGGCCTGAGAGTTCCTCAAAGGGAATGAATGGAGACCCTTGCTTACCTAAGAAATGCCTGACCTTGGAAAAGGACTTGTGGAAAGCGGGCCCTTGAAACTGTGGTTTCACGTCTTACTAGAAAGCTCCGTCTTGGAAGGGAAAGTCATCGTGATATCTTACTCTTTTCCCAAGGATACCCTACCTACCCTTCTGATCATTCTTACTGAATTAAGTCTTCCACTGCAAATAAATAAATAAATAAATAATAAATGAAGTGGGTGAGTGAGTGAGTGAGTGAGTAAGTAAGTAAGTAAGTAAGTAAACAAGCAAATACGTGGATGGACAAATAAATACAAAGTTTGCTGTTGTTGACTGACTTTTGATTTCATAATGAATCTCTCTCTCTCTCTCTCTCTCTCTCTCTCTCTCTCTCACACACACACACACACACACACACTAAATATACAATAAAAGGAAGCATAACACCTTTACTCAGGGGGCAGAGTGAACTCTGAAAGTTTTCCAGGCGGGGGGGGGGGAGAGACAGAATATAAGAACAAAATGAGAAACAAGGAAAAATAGTGTTGGCTGGCTGGCCGGCTTTCAGTTCCCTGACAGAAATGAGCACATTGTGGAGGAAACACAAAGTTGTTACACTATGTGGGTGTGATGAGGAGAGATTGTGAGTGAGTGTCCTGTCAGAACAAAGTTAGTCCCATAGTTGATGAAATTCATTATCCCAAAACTTCAGCAGAATATATCCCAAGTTTGCAAATGTGTGATCAGCTTGTGACAGGTTGGGCTGGAGATGCTGAGAACTGGGGAGCCCTCAATGCAAGAGCAGACACTCATTCCCATGAAGAGGGAGAGAGGGAGGGAGGGAGGGAGGGAGGGATCATTCATTCCTATACTCAAGTTTAAAGAAAGATGAGTGGCTATCTATGGAGAGACCACTCACAGATATGAAAAATCATTTCCTAAAAATCAAATTTCTCAGTCAGTATGCAACTGCTATGGTGCTTCTCCTAGATAGAGCAAAACACACAAACAAACTGATTCCTTGATCTAGAGCCACAGTGCACATGCTGTGGAAAAGGGGACATGGCCAACTTGAATCACAATATTCATCAGAGCATGAAAAGAGCGTAAAAAGGACACAGAGGAGAGATAATTGTGGTCCTTCCTTCCTCCCTCCCTCCCTCCCTCCCTCCTTCCCTCAGGAAGTGACTGACAGATGAGACTTTGTCCAAGCAGGTTCTGTCTGAAATACCAGACTTGAGTTTCCCCCTCTGTGGGTATTAGCTAATCAGTCCTCCCCTCTTTCTGTAGGAAGGTGGTGCATGTCTCTCAGAACTTACCTGGTTTCCTCTGCACCAGGTGAACCAGGGAAAAGCTTTCTAAGCCTTATTCAGACCCATAGAGGCTGCGCTGTGTGTGACTTCAGAGACCTCAGGGAGTATAGGGGTGGGTGGGTGCTTGATGCTTCAGACTCATGTCATTGAAGGACATAACATAGTCTGGATTCACAGAGATTCACAACACAGAGCCATTGTCACTTACTAACAGCTCAGGACACCCAGAGCTAACAAGAAATTGCAGTCTCAGCCGGGCTTTAATCACAGCACACACACAGATCTCTGTGAATTCAAAGATGGCCTGATTTACAGAGTGAGTTTTAGGACAGCCCAAGATACAAAAAGAAACCCTTTCTTGAAAAACAAAGCAAAACAGCAAAAGAAAGAAAGACAAGGAAAAAGAAAAAAATGGCAGTCTCTTTCCACTCTCTCCTCCATTGGCTCTTAAAGAGCTCTCAAGCTGAACTGGAGACCATGGTGTCACTCAAAACTGGGAAGCCAGAAACCTTAGGGGGGTCACAGGAGTCGGACTGACTGCAGCACTTGATGCCTCAACCCTGCTAATGGCTGTGATATAAGGCATGGTAAAATACGGGCTTTGGCAGAGCACTACTCCCCTTTCTCTATTATTATTGCTACACAACGAAAAGGACCGGGGGGGGGGGTGATGATGTGCAGTCAGTGCTGGTATTGAAATCTCACTGACTCCTTCCGCACTCCTTGTCAATTCCCGACTTTGTCAAATCAACTATCGTGAATCTTTGATGTGGGTTGGCCCTTTAGGAACTCAGAGAAACAAGACAGACAGACCTGTTTCATCCCAGAAACCTCCCAGTTCCTGAGCCCTAGCCCTGGAAGTCTCAAAGCCATCACATCCAGAAATCTCTCTAGTCCCTGCTAGTGGTGAACTCACTTCGTCTTCCCCAGGACCACTAATTATTTCTCCATGTTTTCCTGTGAGATCTGAGGCCAGCTTTCTTCTTCCTCCCTCTGGCCTCTCCACGAACGATCTCCATTCTCTAGACAACATGTCTAGAACCGAGTCTTATAGGCACCGAGAGAGTGTGTCTTGAGGGCAGTTGGCGTTTCTAGGACACGAGTGACATCACAAAATTCCGAGAGCTCTCTGGGATACCGTGGAATTTCCAGAGAAGGGACTGCTGATGTCGTGAGGCACGGCCTTTACCTCCTTGCTGATATTTCTCCCCGAACTGACCGACCGACCGACCGACCGACCGACCGACCGACCAACCGGAACCTGAGGTTTCCTTTCCAGGAGTCTCTCCTCCGACACAGAGGGAGCCATTCAGGATTTCCTCCTTCCAAAACCAGAAATTTCTCTCTGCTTCATTAATATCTTCTCACTACTTCCTGAACCCATGGGGAGTTAGTTAGTTGAACACTCACTTTTTTCATGAATGACCCTTCCTCCCTCTCCTGAACATCTCATATTACTGATTCATACTCAGTAAAACAGTAATATGAGAAATTAGGCCAGGAGGACATGGAAGATGAGGGTTGAGTCTTCTGAAGTGAACAAGCACTTAGGGAAGGCTAAACTTAAGGGAATTTGACTCTGAGTGGCAAGACATGAATAGCTGCTGCCAAGGCACAGATACAGGCACCAACTGGGCCCTCGGCATCCTCCTGCATCATCAGAGCTGTGTGGGAAACTCAGCCCAAAGGAGGGGCCGTGTTCAAAGGGAGAGGGCATTTTCGAGGACAGCACTGTTTTCTTTTTCTTCTTTCTTTCTTTCTTTCTTTCTTTTTTTTTTTTCGAGACAGGGATGTTCTGTAGTTTTTTTTTTTTTTGGAGCCTGTCCTGGAACTAGCTCTTGTAGACCAGGCTGGTCTTGAACTCACATGCTTTCTTTTTTTTTCTATTGGATATTTTTGACTTCTTTATCAAAGATCAGGTGTTCGAAGATGTGTGGATCGATATCCGGGTCTTCTATTCGGTTCCATTGGTCCTCCTGTCTGTTGTTATGCCAGGACCAGGCTGTTTTCAGAACTGTAGCTTACAGAGTGTTCTTGCAGGTGGGGCACAGAAGAGGTTAATTACGGTACCTTAGTTCTTCTGCTTTTCTAGCAGACCGGAGCCCAGCTGACAGGAATCCAGTAGAGATGGTGTCAAGGTTCACACTGACACTAACAGCTGTAACTTGAGCAGGATTTGTGATCCACATGAAATTTGCAATGAATTGCAGCAAATCTGTGACACTCTAACTTGCTCAGGCTCAGTATCTGAACATACAGATGTTTGCAATGATCACTGGCTTCAGGATTTTTTTTTTGTTGTTGTTGTTGTTGTTTTGTTTTTCCACGAGACAGGGTTTCCCTGTAGCTGAAGTTTAACGGCCTGGTGTTTTTGTGACTTACTGCTTCAAAGAACTTCTCCATTTCTTTATCCCTAAGGGAAAAGAAATATAATCACTAAATACATTTAAGTGTCTTTCAACCATTTTAGATCCCTCTGTTGAGAGTTCTCTGTTTAGGTCTGTACTCCATTTTTTAAAATTGGATTATTTGTTCTTTGGATGACCAATTTCTCGACTTCTTTGTGTATTTTGGAGATTAGTGAAGATCTTTTCCCATTCTGTAAGGCCGTCGTTTTGTCTTGTTGGCCATGTTCTTTGCTTTACAGAAGCTTTTCAGTTTCAGGAGGTCTCAATTATTAATTGTTTCTCTCAGTGTCTGGTTTTTTTTCTTTTTTTTTCTTTTTTCTTTCTTTTTCTTTCTTTTTTTTCTTTTTTTCTTTTTTTCTTTTTTTCTTCTTCTTCTTTTCTTTTTTTTTCTTTTTTTTCTCTCTTTAATTTTTTTCTTTGTTCTTTTTTTTGTTTTGTTTTTCTTTTTTTTTTCTTTTTTCTTTTTTTTTCTTTTTCTCTCAGTGTCTGTGCTACTGGGGTTCTATTTAGCAAGCGTTCTCCTGTGCCAATGTGTTCAAGTGCATTTGATATTTTTATTTTTATATTCTTTTATTGTGGATGAAGTCAATTATTTGAACTCTCAAATATTTTTATTGTTATTATCTCTCTATTTGTTTGCATATTTGTGGTTGTTCACCAACTTGACTATCTAGAGGAAGTAAAAGTCGTAACAAGGTTTCCGTAGGTGAACCTGCGGAAGGATCATTAACGTGAGAGAGCAGCGGCGGCGGCTCTGCCCGCCCGCTCGCCTGCCTCGCCCGAGTTCTCGCTGGGAGGCGCGCTCCCCGGGTCGCACGTGTGTTGTGCGCACGGAAGTGTGCGTGCGCACGGGCGCGCGTGGCGGTCATGAGAGAGAGGTCGAGAGAGGGGGAAGGGGGACGGGCGCCGGCTCGCCCGCCCTCCTCGCCCCGTCCGAGGACCCGTGTCTGGCTCTGCCGCTGGCGGCTCACGGCGGACGGCGGCTCTCTTCCCGCTCTCGCTCTCCTCCGTCCACTCCCGCTGCTTGCCTCACCGCACCGCAGCGGCCCGCGGGCGTGTCCCCTCTTTCCCGGGCGCGCGCCTTTCCCTCTCCATCCCTCTTCCCGGGGGAGGATGGGCGAGGGTCTGGCGGCGCCCCGGGCCCCCTCTCGCCGCCGACCTCCGCTCGCGCGCCGTGGCGCCGCGGCGCGCCTGTCAGGGAGGCGGCGGAGGTTGGGCGCACTTTTTTTTCCCCCCTCTCCACCTCCTTCTCCAAAGGACCGGGGTAGACCAGTAATCCCTCCCACCGGGCGGGAGGCCATTTTTTTCCCCCGGGGATGCGGCGGGTCGACCAGATGTCCCGCTGGACTCTTTTTTTTTTTTTTTTAATGTATAATATATATTATATCTTCCTAGACCTGACGGGTCGACCAGTTGTCTCTGTGCACTTCCTTTTTTTTTGACGGACTGGAAGCGGGTCGACCAGTTGTCCGATTAAATATTTGGCCTTAAAATGCTAAGTACCGGGGTCGACCAGTTGGCCTTGTGAACTTGGGTCGACCAGTTGTCTTTTTCCATGTCTTGATTGAATGATGTCATTCTTCAATGTGTTGGTGGTTAGTTTATCTCTTTTGTTCTCTATGCCAACACGCCCCACTCACCAAACACTTTTTTTTTAATTTATTTATTTACTTATTTTTATTTTACTTTTTTATTATTTATTTATTTATTTATACATACATACATACATCCTGTCTATCTGTCCAGATGGGGCAGGGGTAGAAGGGGCTAGCTATGAGAGGAAGGTGCTCGGTGGGCATCCAGTTGTAAATAAGGCTGGGAATAAATAGCTGAATATTAATTCATTTGAGTAATATTAAAACTGTTCAAGTAGAAAACAATTGCTTTCTTTTTCTGTTTGCCCAGAGATCTGACTGACTGCAACTTGGAAAGAAGACGGCCCTGCTGGACAGAGACCTCCCTCCTGCTTTGGGTGGGTCGACCAGTTTACATGTTTATTTCCACGTTTTGTCTTTTATGGATTGAATGGATGTGTCTCTCTCTTTTTTTTTTTTTTTTGGTTTTTTGAGACAGGGTTTCTCTGTGGCTTTGGAGCCTGTCCTGGAACTAGCACTGTAGACCAGGCTGGTCTCGAACTCACAGAGATCCGCCTACCTCTGCCTCCCGAGTACTGGGATTAAAGGCGTGCGCCACCATCGCCCGGCTCTCATTTTTTTTTTCACGATTGCTTGCTTGCTTGCTTGCTTACTTACTTACTTACTTACTATCTCTTCAGCCCATCTCATTTACTTACTTCTTTAAAAAAAATGACCCACCTAGTTATTTACTTACTTACTTACTTACTTACTTGTTCATTCATTCCTTCACTTCCTTATCTTCTTTCATATATCTGTTTATTTATCTGCTGATTTAGCGTGACTCATTTACTTATTGAATGTTTCAATTATTATTTAGTTTTATTCATTTATTCATTCTTTATGTCTATTTTTATGTATGTATTTACTTACTTTCTTAATTTTTTTTTTTACTTTTTAAAATTTACTTAATTTTTTTCTTTCTTTGGGAATGTAGATTCTTTCTTCCTTTCTTCCTTTCTTTCCTTCTTTCTGTCTCCTGACTGTCACTGGCTAAGAAAATGGTGGCCTCCATGTCACTGGTCAGCATAGCAGCTCCTAAAATGGAATTTGATGAAGGGATACATAGATAGATAGATAGATAGATAGATAGATAGATAGATAGATAGATAGATAGATAGATAGATGGGATGCGCACACGCTCACACACACACACACACACACACACACACATATGCACGCACGTGCATGACATGTACAGATGGGGGGCGATTCCAATGTTTTCAGAGGAAGGTGCTCGCTGGTAATAATAAATGTGCTGGTAAATAAGGCTGGAAATAGCTGAATATTAAATCATTAAAACTCTTCAAATAAATAAAAAGCAATTCCATTTCTCTCTCTCTCTCTTTCTCACCATATACCAGCACATCTGAACTGACTGCAACATACAAAAGAAGAAGAAACACGGAAAGAAGACATCCCTGCTGGACAGGATCTGAGATGAGAATAAATTCATCGAATGGCTGCCAACAGCATTTCATTGAGAAGAGATTCCACATTTTATGCTGTACAGTTACTTAGTTAGATAGATAGATAAAGAGAGGCCTGTGAACTGGGGTGGGCTGTGGCTTCTCAGGTCACCTCAGGTCAGGGAGGGGCTGAGGAGTGTCCCATTGGCCTTGACAATAGGCAGGAGTCAGAGGTTAATGTCAGGGCAGGGCCTGAGAGTTCCTCAAAGGGAATGAATGGAGACCCTTGCTTACCTAAGAAATGCCTGACCTTGGAAAAGGACTTGTGGAAAGCGGGCCCTTGAAACTGTGGTTTCACGTCTTACTAGAAAGCTCCCTCTTGGAAGGGAAAGTCATCGTGATATCTTACTCTTTTCCCAAGGATACCCTACCTACCCTTCTGATCATTCTTACTGAATTAAGTCTTCCACTGCAAATAAATAAATAAATAAATAATAAATGAAGTGGGTGAGTGAGTGAGTGAGTGAGTAAGTAAGTAAGTAAGTAAGTAAACAAGCAAATACGTGGATGGACAAATAAATACAAAGTTTGCTGTTGTTGACTGACTTTTGATTTCATAATGAATCTCTCTCTCTCTCTCTCTCTCTCACACACACACACACACACACACTAAATATACAATAAAAGGAAGCATAACACCTTTACTCAGGGGGCAGAGTGAACTCTGAAAGTTTTCCAGGCGGGGGGGGGGGGGGGAGAGACAGAATATAAGAACAAAATGAGAAACAAGGAAAAATAGTGTTGGCTGGCTGGCCGGCTTTCAGTTCCCTGACAGAAATGAGCACATTGTGGAGGAAACACAAAGTTGTTACACTATGTGGGTGAGATGAGGAGAGATTGTGAGTGAGTGTCCTGTCAGAACAAAGTTAGTCCCATAGTTGATGAAATTCATTATCCCAAAACTTCAGCAGAATATATCCCAAGTTTGCAAATGTGTGATCAGCTTGTGACAGGTTGGGCTGGAGATGCTGAGAACTGGGGAGCCCTCAATGCAAGAGAAGACACTCATTCCCATGAAGAGGGAGAGAGGGAGGGAGGGAGGGAGGGAGGGATCATTCATTCCTATACTCAAGTTTAAAGAAAGATGAGTGGCTATCTATGGAGAGACCACTCACAGATATGAAAAATCATTTCCTAAAAATCAAATTTCTCAGTCAGTATGCAACTGCTATGGTGCTTCTCCTAGATAGAGCAAAACACACAAACAAACTGATTCCTTGATCTAGAGCCACAGTGCACATGCTGTGGAAAAGGGGACATGGCCAACTTGAATCACAATATTCATCAGAGCATGAAAAGAGCGTAAAAAGGACACAGAGGAGAGATAATTGTGGTCCTTCCTTCCTCCCTCCCTCCCTCCTTCCCTCAGGAAGTGACTGACAGATGAGACTTTGTCCAAGCAGGTTCTGTCTGAAATACCAGACTTGAGTTTCCCCCTCTGTGGGTATTAGCTAATCAGTCCTCCCTTCTTTCTGTAGGAAGGTGGTGCATGTCTCTCAGAACTTACCTGGTTTCCTCTGCACCAGGTGAACCAGGGAAAAGCTTTCTAAGCCTTATTCAGACCCATAGAGGCTGCGCTGTGTGTGACTTCAGAGACCTCAGGGAGTATAGGGGTGGGTGGGTGCTTGATGCTTCAGACTCATGTCATTGAAGGACATAACATAGTCTGGATTCACAGAGATTCACAACACAGAGCCATTGTCACTTACTAACAGCTCAGGACACCCAGAGCTAACAAGAAATTGCAGTCTCAGCCGGGCTTTAATCACAGCACACACACAGATCTCTGTGAATTCAAAGATGGCCTGATTTACAGAGTGAGTTTTAGGACAGCCCAAGATACAAAAAGAAACCCTTTCTTGAAAAACAAAGCAAAACAGCAAAAGAAAGAAAGACAAGGAAAAAGAAAAAAATGGCAGTCTCTTTCCACTCTCTCCTCCATTGGCTCTTAAAGAGCTCTCAAGCTGAACTGGAGACCATGGTGTCACTCAAAACTGGGAAGCCAGAAACCTTAGGGGGGTCACAGGAGTCGGACTGACTGCAGCACTTGATGCCTCAACCCTGCTAATGGCTGTGATATAAGGCATGGTAAAATACGGGCTTTGGCAGAGCACTACTCCCCTTTCTCTATTATTATTGCTACACAACGAAAAGGACCGGGGGGGGGGTGATGATGTGCAGTCAGTGCTGGTATTGAAATCTCACTGACTCCTTCCGCACTCCTTGTCAATTCCCGACTTTGTCAAATCAACTATCGTGAATCTTTGATGTGGGTTGGCCCTTTAGGAACTCAGAGAAACAAGACAGACAGACCTGTTTCATCCCAGAAACCTCCCAGTTCCTGAGCCCTAGCCCTGGAAGTCTCAAAGCCATCACATCCAGAAATCTCTCTAGTCCCTGCTAGTGGTGAACTCACTTCGTCTTCCCCAGGACCACTAATTATTTCTCCATGTTTTCCTGTGAGATCTGAGGCCAGCTTTCTTCTTCCTCCCTCTGGCCTCTCCACGAACGATCTCCATTCTCTAGACAACATGTCTAGAACCGAGTCTTATAGGCACCGAGAGAGTGTGTCTTGAGGGCAGTTGGCGTTTCTAGGACACGAGTGACATCACAAAATTCCGAGAGCTCTCTGGGATACCGTGGAATTTCCAGAGAAGGGACTGCTGATGTCGTGAGGCACGGCCTTTACCTCCTTGCTGATATTTCTCCCCGAACTGACCGACCGACCGACCGACCGACCGACCAACCGGAACCTGAGGTTTCCTTTCCAGGAGTCTCTCCTCCGACACAGAGGGAGCCATTCAGGATTTCCTCCTTCCAAAACCAGAAATTTCTCTCTGCTTCATTAATATCTTCTCACTACTTCCTGAACCCATGGGGAGTTAGTTAGTTGAACACTCACTTTTTTCATGAATGACCCTTCCTCCCTCTCCTGAACATCTCATATTACTGATTCATACTCAGTAAAACAGTAATATGAGAAATTAGGCCAGGAGGACATGGAAGATGAGGGTTGAGTCTTCTGAAGTGAACAAGCACTTAGGGAAGGCTAAACTTAAGGGAATTTGACTCTGAGTGGCAAGACATGAATAGCTGCTGCCAAGGCACAGATACAGGCACCAACTGGGCCCTCGGCATCCTCCTGCATCATCAGAGCTGTGTGGGAAACTCAGCCCAAAGGAGGGGCCGTGTTCAAAGGGAGAGGGCATTTTCGAGGACAGCACTGTTTTCTTTTTCTTCTTTCTTTCTTTCTTTCTTTCTTTTTTTTTTTTCGAGACAGGGTTGTTCTGTAGTTTTTTTTTTTTTGGAGCCTGTCCTGGAACTAGCTCTTGTAGACCAGGCTGGTCTTGAACTCACATGCTTTCTTTTTTTTTCTATTGGATATTTTTGACTTCTTTATCAAAGATCAGGTGTTCGAAGATGTGTGGATCGATATCCGGGTCTTCTATTCGGTTCCATTGGTCCTCCTGTCTGTTCTTATGCCAGGACCAGGCTGTTTTCAGAACTGTAGCTTACAGAGTGTTCTTGCAGGTGGGGCACAGAAGAGGTTAATTACGGTACCTTAGTTCTTCTGCTTTTCTAGCAGACCGGAGCCCAGCTGACAGGAATCCAGTAGAGATGGTGTCAAGGTTCACACTGACACTAACAGCTGTAACTTGAGCAGGATTTGTGATCCACATGAAATTTGCAATGAATTGCAGCAAATCTGTGACACTCTAACTTGCTCAGGCTCAGTATCTGAACATACAGATGTTTGCAATGATCACTGGCTTCAGGATTTTTTTTTTGTTGTTGTTGTTGTTGTTTTGTTTTTCCACGAGACAGGGTTTCCCTGTAGCTGAAGTTTAACGGCCTGGTGTTTTTGTGACTTACTGCTTCAAAGAACTTCTCCATTTCTTTATCCCTAAGGGAAAAGAAATATAATCACTAAATACATTTAAGTGTCTTTCAACCATTTTAGATCCCTCTGTTGAGAGTTCTCTGTTTAGGTCTGTACTCCATTTTTTAAAATTGGATTATTTGTTCTTTGGATGACCAATTTCTCGACTTCTTTGTGTATTTTGGAGATTAGTGAAGATCTTTTCCCATTCTGTAAGGCCGTCGTTTTGTCTTGTTGGCCATGTTCTTTGCTTTACAGAAGCTTTTAGTTTCAGGAGGTCTCACTTATTAATTGTTTCTCTCAGTGTCTGTTTTTTTTTCTTTTTTTTTCTTTTTTCTTTCTTTTTCTTTCTTTTTTTTCTTTTTTTCTTTTTTTCTTCTTCTTCTTTTCTTTTTTTTTCTTTTTTTTCTCTCTTTAATTTTTTTCTTTGTTCTTTTTTTTGTTTTGTTTTTCTTTTTTTTTTCTTTTTTCTTTTTTTTTCTTTTTCTCTCAGTGTCTGTGCTACTGGGGTTCTATTTAGCAAGCGTTCTCCTGTGCCAATGTGTTCAAGTGCATTTGATATTTTTATTTTTATATTCTTTTATTGTGGATGAAGTCAATTATTTGAACTCTCAAATATTTTTATTGTTATTCTCTCTATTTATTTGCATATTTGTGGTTGTTCACCAACTTGACTATCTAGAGGAAGTAAAAGTCGTAACAAGGTTTCCGTAGGTGAACCTGCGGAAGGATCATTAACGTGAGAGAGCAGCGGCGGCGGCTCTGCCCGCCCGCTCGCCTGCCTCGCCCGAGTTCTCGCCGGGAGGCGCGCTCCCCGGGTCGCACGTGTGTTGTGCGCACGGAAGTGTGCGTGCGCACGGGCGCGCGTGGCGGTCATGAGAGAGAGGTCGAGAGAGGGGGAAGGGGGACGGGCGCCGGCTCGCCCGCCCTCCTCGCCCCGTCCGAGGACCCGTGTCTGGCTCTGCCGCTGGCGGCTCACGGCGGACGGCGGCTCTCTTCCCGCTCTCGCTCTCCTCCGTCCACTCCCGCTGCTTGCCTCACCGCACCGCAGCGGCCCGCGGGCGTGTCCCCTCTTTCCCGGGCGCGCGCCTTTCCCTCTCCATCCCTCTTCCCGGGGGAGGATGGGCGAGGGTCTGGCGGCGCCCCGGGCCCCCTCTCGCCGCCGACCTCCGCTCGCGCGCCGTGGCGCCGCGGCGCGCCTGTCGGGGAGGCGGCGGAGGTTGGGCGCACTTTTTTTTCCCCCCTCTCCACCTCCTTCTCCAAAGGACCGGGGTAGACCAGTAGTCCCTCCCACCGGGCGGGAGGCCATTTTTTTCCCCCGGGGATGCGGCGGGTCGACCAGATGTCCCGCTGGACTCTTTTTTTTTTTTTTTAATGTATAATATATATTATATCTTCCTAGACCTGACGGGTCGACCAGTTGTCTCTGTGCACTTCCTTTTTTTTTGACGGACTGGAAGCGGGTCGACCAGTTGTCGGATTAAATATTTGGCCTTAAAATGCTAAGTACCGGGGTCGACCAGTTGGCCTTGTGAACTTGGGTCGACCAGTTGTCTTTTTCCATGTCTTGATTGAATGATGTCATTCTTCAATGTGTTGGTGGTTAGTTTATCTCTTTTGTTCTCTATGCCAACACGCCCCACTCACCAAACACTTTTTTTTTAATTTATTTATTTACTTAGTTTTATTTTACATTTTTATTATTTATTTATTTATTTATTTATACATACATACATACATCCTGTCTATCTGTCCAGATGGGGCAGGGGTAGAAGGGGCTAGCTATGAGAGGAAGGTGCTCGGTGGGCATCCAGTTGTAAATAAGGCTGGGAATAAATAGCTGAATATTAATTCATTTGAGTAATATTAAAACTGTTCAAGTAGAAAACAATTGCTTTCTTTTTCTGTTTGCCCAGAGATCTGACTGACTGCAACTTGGAAAGAAGACGGCCCTGCTGGACAGAGACCTCCCTCCTGCTTTGGGTGGGTCGACCAGTTTACATGTTTATTTCCACGTTTTGTCTTTTATGGATTGAATGGATGTGTCTCTCTCTTTTTTTTTTTTTTTTTTTGGTTTTTCGAGACAGGGTTTCTCTGTGGCTTTGGAGCCTGTCCTGGAACTAGCACTGTAGACCAGGCTGGTCTCGAACTCACAGAGATCCGCCTACCTCTGCCTCCCGAGTACTGGGGTTAAAGGCGTGCGCCACCATCGCCCGGCTCTCATTTTTTTTTTCACGATTGCTTGCTTGCTTGCTTGCTTACTTACTTACTTACTTACTATCTGTTCAGCCCATCTCATTTACTTACTTCTTTAAAAAAAATGACCCACCTAGTTATTTACTTACTTACTTACTTACTTACTTGTTCATTCATTCCTTCACTTCCTTATCTTCTTTCATATATCTGTTTATTTATCTGCTGATTTAGCGTGACTCATTTACTTATTGAATGTTTCAATTATTATTTAGTTTTATTCATTTATTCATTCTTTATGTCTATTTTTATGTATGTATTTACTTACTTTCTTAATTTTTTTTTTACTTTTTAAAATTTACTTAATTTTTTTCTTTCTTTGGGAATGTAGATTCTTTCTTCCTTTCTTCCTTTCTTTCCTTCTTTCTGTCTCCTGACTGTCACTGGCTAAGAAAATGGTGGCCTCCATGTCACTGGTCAGCATAGCAGCTCCTAAAATGGAATTTGATGAAGGGATACATAGATAGATAGATAGATAGATAGATAGATAGATAGATAGATAGATAGATAGATGGGATGCACACACGCTCACACACACACACACACACACACACACACACACACACATATGCACGCACGTGCATGACATGTACAGATGGGGGGCGATTCCAATGTTTTCAGAGGAAGGTGCTCGCTGGTAATAATAAATGTGCTGGTAAATAAGGCTGGAAATAGCTGAATATTAAATCATTAAAACTCTTCAAATAAATAAAAAGCAATTCCATTTCTCTCTCTCTCTCTTTCTCACCATATACCAGCACATCTGAACTGACTGCAACATACAAAAGAAGAAGAAACACGGAAAGAAGACATCCCTGCTGGACAGGATCTGAGATGAGAATAAATTCATCGAATGGCTGCCAACAGCATTTCATTGAGAAGAGATTCCACATTTTATGCTGTATAGTTACTTAGTTAGATAGATAGATAAAGAGAGGCCTGTGAACTGGGGTGGGCTGTGGCTTCTCAGGTCACCTCAGGTCAGGGAGGGGCTGAGGAGTGTCCCATTGGCCTTGACAATAGGCAGGAGTCAGAGGTTAATGTCAGGGCAGGGCCTGAGAGTTCCTCAAAGGGAATGAATGGAGACCCTTGCTTACCTAAGAAATGCCTGACCTTGGAAAAGGACTTGTGGAAAGCGGGCCCTTGAAACTGTGGTTTCACGTCTTACTAGAAAGCTCCCTCTTGGAAGGGAAAGTCATCGTGATATCTTACTCTTTTCCCAAGGATACCCTACCTACCCTTCTGATCATTCTTACTGAATTAAGTCTTCCACTGCAAATAAATAAATAAATAAATAAATAATAAATGAAGTGGGTGAGTGAGTGAGTGAGTGAGTAAGTAAGTAAGTAAGTAAGTAAACAAGCAAATACGTGGATGGACAAATAAATACAAAGTTTGCTGTTGTTGACTGACTTTTGATTTCATAATGAATCTCTCTCTCTCTCTCTCTCTCACACACACACACACACACACACACACACACACACACTAAATATACCATAAAAGGAAGCATAACACCTTTACTCAGGGGGCAGAGTGAACTCTGATAGTTTTCCAGGCGGGGGGGGGGGGGAGAGACAGAATATAAGAACAAAATGAGAAACAAGGAAAAATAGTGTTGGCTGGCTGGCCGGCTTTCAGTTCCCTGACAGAAATGAGCACATTGTGGAGGAAACACAAAGTTGTTACACTATGTGGGTGTGATGAGGAGAGATTGTGAGTGAGTGTCCTGTCAGAACAAAGTTAGTCCCATAGTTGATGAAATTCATTATCCCAAAACTTCAGCAGAATATATCCCAAGTTTGCAAATGTGTGATCAGCTTGTGACAGGTTGGGCTGGAGATGCTGAGAACTGGGGAGCCCTCAATGCAAGAGCAGACACTCATTCCCATGAAGAGGGAGAGAGGGAGGGAGGGAGGGAGGGAGGGATCATTCATTCCTATACTCAAGTTTAAAGAAAGATGAGTGGCTATCTATGGAGAGACCACTCACAGATATGAAAAATCATTTCCTAAAAATCAAATTTCTCAGTCAGTATGCAACTGCTATGGTGCTTCTCCTAGATAGAGCAAAACACACAAACAAACTGATTCCTTGATCTAGAGCCACAGTGCACATGCTGTGGAAAAGGGGACATGGCCAACTTGAATCACAATATTCATCAGAGCATGAAAAGAGCGTAAAAAGGACACAGAGGAGAGATAATTGTGGTCCTTCCTTCCTCCCTCCCTCCCTCCCTCCCTCCTTCCCTCAGGAAGTGACTGACAGATGAGACTTTGTCCAAGCAGGTTCTGTCTGAAATACCAGACTTGAGTTTCCCCCTCTGTGGGTATTAGCTAATCAGTCCTCCCTTCTTTCTGTAGGAAGGTGGTGCATGTCTCTCAAAACTTACCTGGTTTCCTCTGCACCAGGTGAACCAGGGAAAAGCTTTCTAAGCCTTATTCAGACCCACAGAGGCTGCGCTGTGTGTGACTTCAGAGACCTCAGGGAGTATAGGGGTGGGTGGGTGCTTGATGCTTCAGACTCATGTCATTGAAGGACATAACATAGTCTGGATTCACAGAGATTCACAACACAGAGCCATTGTCACTTACTAACAGCTCAGGACACCCAGAGCTAACAAGAAATTGCAGTCTCAGCCGGGCTTTAATCACAGCACACACACAGATCTCTGTGAATTCAAAGATGGCCTGATTTACAGAGTGAGTTTTAGGACAGCCCAAGATACAAAAAGAAACCCTTTCTTGAAAAACAAAGCAAAACAGCAAAAGAAAGAAAGACAAGGAAAAAGAAAAAAATGGCAGTCTCTTTCCACTCTCTCCTCCATTGGCTCTTAAAGAGCTCTCAAGCTGAACTGGAGACCATGGTGTCACTCAAAACTGGGAAGCCAGAAACCTTAGGGGGGTCACAGGAGTCGGACTGACTGCAGCACTTGATGCCTCAACCCTGCTAATGGCTGTGATATAAGGCATGGTAAAATACGGGCTTTGGCAGAGCACTACTCCCCTTTCTCTATTATTATTGCTACACAACGAAAAGGACCGGGGGGGGGGGTGATGATGTGCAGTCAGTGCTGGTATTGAAATCTCACTGACTCCTTCCGCACTCCTTGTCAATTCCCGACTTTGTCAAATCAACTATCGTGAATCTTTGATGTGGGTTGGCCCTTTAGGAACTCAGAGAAACAAGACAGACAGACCTGTTTCATCCCAGAAACCTCCCAGTTCCTGAGCCCTAGCCCTGGAAGTCTCAAAGCCATCACATCCAGAAATCTCTCTAGTCCCTGCTAGTGGTGAACTCACTTCGTCTTCCCCAGGACCACTAATTATTTCTCCATGTTTTCCTGTGAGATCTGAGGCCAGCTTTCTTCTTCCTCCCTCTGGCCTCTCCACGAACGATCTCCATTCTCTAGACAACATGTCTAGAACCGAGTCTTATAGGCACCGAGAGAGTGTGTCTTGAGGGCAGTTGGCGTTTCTAGGACACGAGTGACATCACAAAATTCCGAGAGCTCTCTGGGATACCGTGGAATTTCCAGAGAAGGGACTGCTGATGTCGTGAGGCACGGCCTTTACCTCCTTGCTGATATTTCTCCCCGAACTGACCGACCGACCGACCGACCGACCGACCAACCGGAACCTGAGGTTTCCTTTCCAGGAGTCTCTCCTCCGACACAGAGGGAGCCATTCAGGATTTCCTCCTTCCAAAACCAGAAATTTCTCTCTGCTTCATTAATATCTTCTCACTACTTCCTGAACCCATGGGGAGTTAGTTAGTTGAACACTCACTTTTTTCATGAATGACCCTTCCTCCCTCTCCTGAACATCTCATATTACTGATTCATACTCAGTAAAACAGTAATATGAGAAATTAGGCCAGGAGGACATGGAAGATGAGGGTTGAGTCTTCTGAAGTGAACAAGCACTTAGGGAAGGCTAAACTTAAGGGAATTTGACTCTGAGTGGCAAGACATGAATAGCTGCTGCCAAGGCACAGATACAGGCACCAACTGGGCCCTCGGCATCCTCCTGCATCATCAGAGCTGTGTGGGAAACTCAGCCCAAAGGAGGGGCCGTGTTCAAAGGGAGAGGGCATTTTCGAGGACAGCACTGTTTTCTTTTTCTTCTTTCTTTCTTTCTTTCTTTCTTTCTTTCTTTCTTTCTTTCTTTTTTTTTTTTCGAGACAGGGTTGTTCTGTAGTTTTTTTTTTTTTGGAGCCTGTCCTGGAACTAGCTCTTGTAGACCAGGCTGGTCTTGAACTCACATGCTTTCTTTTTTTTTCTATTGGATATTTTTGACTTCTTTATCAAAGATCAGGTGTTCGAAGATGTGTGGATCGATATCCGGGTCTTCTATTCGGTTCCATTGGTCCTCCTGTCTGTTCTTATGCCAGGACCAGGCTGTTTTCAGAACTGTAGCTTACAGAGTGTTCTTGCAGGTGGGGCACAGAAGAGGTTAATTACGGTACCTTAGTTCTTCTGCTTTTCTAGCAGACCGGAGCCCAGCTGACAGGAATCCAGTAGAGATGGTGTCAAGGTTCACACTGACACTAACAGCTGTAACTTGAGCAGGATTTGTGATCCACATGAAATTTGCAATGAATTGCAGCAAATCTGTGACACTCTAACTTGCTCAGGCTCAGTATCTGAACATACAGATGTTTGCTGTATCTGAACATACAGATGATCACTGGCTTCAGGATTTTTTTCTTGTTGTTGTTGTTGTTGTTTTGTTTTTCCACGAGACAGGGTTTCCCTGTAGCTGAAGTTTAACGGCCTGGTGTTTTTGTGACTTACTGCTTCAAAGAACTTCTCCATTTCTTTATCCCTAAGGGAAAAGAAATATAATCACTAAATACATTTAAGTGTCTTTCAACCATTTTAGATCCCTCTGTTGAGAGTTCTCTGTTTAGGTCTGTACTCCATTTTTTAAAATTGGATTATTTGTTCTTTGGATGACCAATTTCTCGACTTCTTTGTGTATTTTGGAGATTAGTGAAGATCTTTTCCCATTCTGTAAGGCCGTCGTTTTGTCTTGTTGGCCATGTTCTTTGCTTTACAGAAGCTTTTCAGTTTCAGGAGGTCTCACTTATTAATTGTTTCTCTCAGTGTCTGTTTTTTTTTCTTTTTTTTTCTTTTTTCTTTCTTTTTTTTTCTTTTTTTTCTTTTTTTCTTTTTTTTCTTCTTCTTCTTTTCTTTTTTTTTCTTTTTTTTCTCTTTAGTTTTTTTCTTTGTTCTTTTTTTTGTTTTGTTTTTCTTTTTTTTTTTCTTTTTTTTCTTTTTCTCTCAGTGTCTGTGCTACTGGGGTTCTATTTAGCAAGCGTTCTCCTGTGCCAATGTGTTCAAGTGCATTTGATATTTTTATTTTTATATTCTTTTATTGTGGATGAAGTCAATTATTTGAACTCTCAAATATTTTTATTGTTATTATCTCTCTATTTGTTTGCTTATTTGTGGTTGTTCACCAACTTGACTATCTAGAGGAAGTAAAAGTCGTAACAAGGTTTCCGTAGGTGAACCTGCGGAAGGATCATTAACGTGAGAGAGCAGCGGCGGCGGCTCTGCCCGCCCGCTCGCCTGCCTCGCCCGAGTTCTCGCCGGGAGGCGCGCTCCCCGGGTCGCACGTGTGTTGTGCGCACGGAAGTGTGCGTGCGCACGGGCGCGCGTGGCGGTCGTGAGAGAGAGGTCGAGAGAGGGGGAAGGGGGACGGGCACCGGCTCGCCCGCCCTCCTCTCCCTGTCCGAGGACCCGTGTCTGGCTCTGCCGCTGGCGGCTCACGGCGGACAGCGGCTCTCTTCCCGCTCTTGCTCTCCTCCGTCCACTCCCGCTGCTTGCCTCACCACACCGCAGCGGCCCGCGGGTGTGTCCCCTCTTTCCCGGGCGCGCGCCTTTCCCTCTCCATCCCTCTTCCCGGGGGAGGATGGGCGAGGGTCTGGCGGCGCCCCGGGCCCCCTCTCGCCGCCGACCTCCGCTCGCGCGCCATGGCGCCGCGGCGCGCCTGTCGGGGAGGCGGCGGAGGTTGGGCGCACTTTTTTTTCCCCCCCTCCACCTCCTTCTCCAAAGGACCGGGGTAGACCAGTAGTCCCTCCCACCGGGCGGGAGGCCATTTTTTTCCCCCGGGGATGCGGCGGGTCGACCAGATGTCCCGCTGGACTCTTTTTTTTTTTTTTTTTTTTTTAATGTATAATATATATTATATCTTCCTAGACCTGACGGGTCGACCAGTTGTCTCTGTGCACTTCCTTTTTTTTTGACGGACTGGAAGCGGGTCGACCAGTTGTCCGATTAAATATTTGGCCTTAAAATGCTAAGTACCGGGGTCGACCAGTTGGCCTTGTGAACTTGGGTCGACCAGTTGTCTTTTTCCATGTCTTGATTGAATGATGTCATTCTTCAATGTGTTGGTGGTTAGTTTATCTCTTTTGTTCTCTATGCCAACACGCCCCACTCACCAAACACTTTTTTTTTAATTTATTTATTTACTTAGTTTTATTTTACTTTTTTATTATTTATTTATTTATTTATACATACATACATACATCCTGTCTATCTGTCCAGATGGGGCAGGGGTAGAAGGGGCTAGCTATGAGAGGAAGGTGCTCGGTGGGCATCCAGTTGTAAATAAGGCTGGGAATAAATAGCTGAATATTAATTCATTTGAGTAATATTAAAACTGTTCAAGTAGAAAACAATTGCTTTCTTTTTCTGTTTGCCCAGAGATCTGACTGACTGCAACTTGGAAAGAAGACGGCCCTGCTGGACAGAGACCTCCCTCCTGCTTTGGGTGGGTCGACCAGTTTACATGTTTATTTCCACGTTTTGTCTTTTATGGATTGAATGGATGTGTCTCTCTCTTTTTTTTTTTTTTTTTTTTTTTTTTTGGTTTTTCGAGACAGGGTTTCTCTGTGGCTTTAGAGCCTGTCCTGGAACTAGCACTGTAGACCAGGCTGGTCTCGAACTCACAGAGATCCGCCTACCTCTGCCTCCCGAGTACTGGGATTAAAGGCGTGCGCCACCATCGCCCGGCTCTCATTTTTTTTTTCACGATTGCTTGCTTGCTTGCTTGCTTACTTACTTACTTACTTACTATCTGTTCAGCCCATCTCATTTACTTACTTCTTTAAAAAAAATGACCCACCTAGTTATTTACTTACTTACTTACTTGTTCATTCATTCCTTCACTTCCTTATCTTCTTTCATATATCTGTTTATTTATCTGCTGATTTAGCGTGACTCATTTACTTATTGAATGTTTCAATTATTATTTAGTTTTATTCATTTATTCATTCTTTATGTCTATTTTTATGTATGTATTTACTTACTTTCTTAATTTTTTTTTTACTTTTTAAAATTTACTTAATTTTTTTCTTTCTTTGGGAATGTAGATTCTTTCTTCCTTTCTTCCTTTCTTTCCTTCTTTCTGTCTCCTGACTGTCACTGGCTAAGAAAATGGTGGCCTCCATGTCACTGGTCAGCATAGCAGCTCCTAAAATGGAATTTGATGAAGGGATACATAGATAGATAGATAGATAGATAGATAGATAGATAGATAGATAGATAGATAGATAGATGGGATGCGCACACGCTCACACACACACACACACACACACACACACATATGCACGCACGTGCATGACATGTACAGATGGGGGGCGATTCCAATGTTTTCAGAGGAAGGTGCTCGCTGGTAATAATAAATGTGCTGGTAAATAAGGCTGGAAATAGCTGAATATTAAATCATTAAAACTCTTCAAATAAATAAAAAGCAATTCCATTTCTCTCTCTCTCTCTCTTTCTCACCATATACCAGCACATCTGAACTGACTGCAACATACAAAAGAAGAAGAAACACGGAAAGAAGACATCCCTGCTGGACAGGATCTGAGATGAGAATAAATTCATCGAATGGCTGCCAACAGCATTTCATTGAGAAGAGATTCCACATTTTATGCTGTACAGTTACTTAGTTAGATAGATAGATAAAGAGAGGCCTGTGAACTGGGGTGGGCTGTGGCTTCTCAGGTCACCTCAGGTCAGGGAGGGGCTGAGGAGTGTCCCATTGGCCTTGACAATAGGCAGGAGTCAGAGGTTAATGTCAGGGCAGGGCCTGAGAGTTCCTCAAAGGGAATGAATGGAGACCCTTGCTTACCTAAGAAATGCCTGACCTTGGAAAAGGACTTGTGGAAAGCGGGCCCTTGAAACTGTGGTTTCACGTCTTACTAGAAAGCTCCCTCTTGGAAGGGAAAGTCATCGTGATATCTTACTCTTTTCCCAAGGATACCCTACCTACCCTTCTGATCATTCTTACTGAATTAAGTCTTCCACTGCAAATAAATAAATAAATAAATAATAAATGAAGTGGGTGAGTGAGTGAGTGAGTGAGTAAGTAAGTAAGTAAGTAAGTAAACAAGCAAATACGTGGATGGACAAATAAATACAAAGTTTGCTGTTGTTGACTGACTTTTGATTTCATAATGAATCTCTCTCTCTCTCTCTCTCTCTCTCTCTCTCTCACACACACACACACACACACACACACACACTAAATATACAATAAAAGGAAGCATAACACCTTTACTCAGGGGGCAGAGTGAACTCTGAAAGTTTTCCAGGCGGGGGGGGGGGGGGAGAGACAGAATATAAGAACAAAATGAGAAACAAGGAAAAATAGTGTTGGCTGGCTGGCCGGCTTTCAGTTCCCTGACAGAAATGAGCACATTGTGGAGGAAACACAAAGTTGTTACACTATGTGGGTGTGATGAGGAGAGATTGTGAGTGAGTGTCCTGTCAGAACAAAGTTAGTCCCATAGTTGATGAAATTCATTATCCCAAAACTTCAGCAGAATATATCCCAAGTTTGCAAATGTGTGATCAGCTTGTGACAGGTTGGGCTGGAGATGCTGAGAACTGGGGAGCCCTCAATGCAAGAGAAGACACTCATTCCCATGAAGAGGGAGAGAGGGAGGGAGGGAGGGAGGGAGGGATCATTCATTCCTATACTCAAGTTTAAAGAAAGATGAGTGGCTATCTATGGAGAGACCACTCACAGATATGAAAAATCATTTCCTAAAAATCAAATTTCTCAGTCAGTATGCAACTGCTATGGTGCTTCTCCTAGATAGAGCAAAACACACAAACAAACTGATTCCTTGATCTAGAGCCACAGTGCACATGCTGTGGAAAAGGGGACATGGCCAACTTGAATCACAATATTCATCAGAGCATGAAAAGAGCGTAAAAAGGACACAGAGGAGAGATAATTGTGGTCCTTCCTTCCTCCCTCCCTCCCTCCCTCCCTCCCTCCCTCCCTCCCTCCCTCCTTCCCTCAGGAAGTGACTGACAGATGAGACTTTGTCCAAGCAGGTTCTGTCTGAAATACCAGACTTGAGTTTCCCCCTCTGTGGGTATTAGCTAATCAGTCCTCCCTTCTTTCTGTAGGAAGGTGGTGCATGTCTCTCAGAACTTACCTGGTTTCCTCTGCACCAGGTGAACCAGGGAAAAGCTTTCTAAGCCTTATTCAGACCCATAGAGGCTGCGCTGTGTGTGACTTCAGAGACCTCAGGGAGTATAGGGGTGGGTGGGTGCTTGATGCTTCAGACTCATGTCATTGAAGGACATAACATAGTCTGGATTCACAGAGATTCACAACACAGAGCCATTGTCACTTACTAACAGCTCAGGACACCCAGAGCTAACAAGAAATTGCAGTCTCAGCCAGGCTTTAATCACAGCACACACACAGATCTCTGTGAATTCAAAGATGGCCTGATTTACAGAGTGAGTTTTAGGACAGCCCAAGATACACAAAGAAACCCTTTCTTGAAAAACAAAGCAAAACAGCAAAAGAAAGAAAGACAAGGAAAAAGAAAAAAATGGCAGTCTCTTTCCACTCTCTCCTCCATTGGCTCTTAAAGAGCTCTCAAGCTGAACTGGAGACCATGGTGTCACTCAAAACTGGGAAGCCAGAAACCTTAGGGGGGTCACAGGAGTCGGACTGACTGCAGCACTTGATGCCTCAACCCTGCTAATGGCTGTGATATAAGGCATGGTAAAATACGGGCTTTGGCAGAGCACTACTCCCCTTTCTCTATTATTATTGCTACACAACGAAAAGGACCGGGGGGGGGTGATGATGTGCAGTCAGTGCTGGTATTGAAATCTCACTGACTCCTTCCGCACTCCTTGTCAATTCCCGACTTTGTCAAATCAACTATCGTGAATCTTTGATGTGGGTTGGCCCTTTAGGAACTCAGAGAAACAAGACAGACAGACCTGTTTCATCCCAGAAACCTCCCAGTTCCTGAGCCCTAGCCCTGGAAGTCTCAAAGCCATCACATCCAGAAATCTCTCTAGTCCCTGCTAGTGGTGAACTCACTTCGTCTTCCCCAGGACCACTAATTATTTCTCCATGTTTTCCTGTGAGATCTGAGGCCAGCTTTCTTCTTCCTCCCTCTGGCCTCTCCACGAACGATCTCCATTCTCTAGACAACATGTCTAGAACCGAGTCTTATAGGCACCGAGAGAGTGTGTCTTGAGGGCAGTTGGCGTTTCTAGGACACGAGTGACATCACAAAATTCCGAGAGCTCTCTGGGATACCGTGGAATTTCCAGAGAAGGGACTGCTGATGTCGTGAGGCACGGCCTTTACCTCCTTGCTGATATTTCTCCCCGAACTGACCGACCGACCGACCGACCGACCGACCAACCGGAACCTGAGGTTTCCTTTCCAGGAGTCTCTCCTCCGACACAGAGGGAGCCATTCAGGATTTCCTCCTTCCAAAACCAGAAATTTCTCTCTGCTTCATTAATATCTTCTCACTACTTCCTGAACCCATGGGGAGTTAGTTAGTTGAACACTCACTTTTTTCATGAATGACCCTTCCTCCCTCTCCTGAACATCTCATATTACTGATTCATACTCAGTAAAACAGTAATATGAGAAATTAGGCCAGGAGGACATGGAAGATGAGGGTTGAGTCTTCTGAAGTGAACAAGCACTTAGGGAAGGCTAAACTTAAGGGAATTTGACTCTGAGTGGCAAGACATGAATAGCTGCTGCCAAGGCACAGATACAGGCACCAACTGGGCCCTCGGCATCCTCCTGCATCATCAGAGCTGTGTGGGAAACTCAGCCCAAAGGAGGGGCCGTGTTCAAAGGGAGAGGGCATTTTCGAGGACAGCACTGTTTTCTTTTTCTTCTTTCTTTCTTTCTTTCTTTCTTTTTTTTTTTTCGAGACAGGGATGTTCTGTAGTTTTTTTTTTTTTTGGAGCCTGTCCTGGAACTAGCTCTTGTAGACCAGGCTGGTCTTGAACTCACATGCTTTCTTTTTTTTTCTATTGGATATTTTTGACTTCTTTATCAAAGATCAGGTGTTCGAAGATGTGTGGATCGATATCCGGGTCTTCTATTCGGTTCCATTGGTCCTCCTGTCTGTTCTTATGCCAGGACCAGGCTGTTTTCAGAACTGTAGCTTACAGAGTGTTCTTGCAGGTGGGGCACAGAAGAGGTTAATTACGGTACCTTAGTTCTTCTGCTTTTCTAGCAGACCGGAGCCCAGCTGACAGGAATCCAGTAGAGATGGTGTCAAGGTTCACACTGACACTAACAGCTGTAACTTGAGCAGGATTTGTGATCCACATGAAATTTGCAATGAATTGCAGCAAATCTGTGACACTCTAACTTGCTCAGGCTCAGTATCTGAACATACAGATGTTTGCAATGATCACTGGCTTCAGGATTTTTTTTTTGTTGTTGTTGTTGTTGTTTTGTTTTTCCACGAGACAGGGTTTCCCTGTAGCTGAAGTTTAACGGCCTGGTGTTTTTGTGACTTACTGCTTCAAAGAACTTCTCCATTTCTTTATCCCTAAGGGAAAAGAAATATAATCACTAAATACATTTAAGTGTCTTTCAACCATTTTAGATCCCTCTGTTGAGAGTTCTCTGTTTAGGTCTGTACTCCATTTTTTAAAATTGGATTATTTGTTCTTTGGATGACCAATTTCTCGACTTCTTTGTGTATTTTGGAGATTAGTGAAGATCTTTTCCCATTCTGTAAGGCCGTCGTTTTGTCTTGTTGGCCATGTTCTTTGCTTTACAGAAGCTTTTCAGTTTCAGGAGGTCTCACTTATTAATTGTTTCTCTCAGTGTCTGTTTTTTTTTCTTTTTTTTTCTTTTTTCTTTCTTTTTCTTTCTTTTTTTTCTTTTTTTCTTTTTTTCTTCTTCTTCTTTTCTTTTTTTTTCTTTTTTTTCTCTCTTTAATTTTTTTCTTTGTTCTTTTTTTTGTTTTGTTTTTCTTTTTTTTTTCTTTTTTCTTTTTTTTTCTTTTTCTCTCAGTGTCTGTGCTACTGGGGTTCTATTTAGCAAGCGTTCTCCTGTGCCAATGTGTTCAAGTGCATTTGATATTTTTATTTTTATATTCTTTTATTGTGGATGAAGTCAATTATTTGAACTCTCAAATATTTTTATTGTTATTCTCTCTATTTGTTTGCATATTTGTGGTTGTTCACCAACTTGACTATCTAGAGGAAGTAAAAGTCGTAACAAGGTTTCCGTAGGTGAACCTGCGGAAGGATCATTAACGTGAGAGAGCAGCGGCGGCGGCTCTGCCCGCCCGCTCGCCTGCCTCGCCCGAGTTCTCGCCGGGAGGCGCGCTCCCCGGGTCGCACGTGTGTTGTGCGCACGGAAGTGTGCGTGCGCACGGGCGCGCGTGGCGGTCATGAGAGAGAGGTCGAGAGAGGGGGAAGGGGGACGGGCGCCGGCTCGCCCGCCCTCCTCGCCCCGTCCGAGGACCCGTGTCTGGCTCTGCCGCTGGCGGCTCACGGCGGACGGCGGCTCTCTTCCCGCTCTCGCTCTCCTCCGTCCACTCCCGCTGCTTGCCTCACCGCACCGCAGCGGCCCGCGGGCGTGTCCCCTCTTTCCCGGGCGCGCGCCTTTCCCTCTCCATCCCTCTTCCCGGGGGAGGATGGGCGAGGGTCTGGCGGCGCCCCGGGCCCCCTCTCGCCGCCGACCTCCGCTCGCGCGCCATGGCGCCGCGGCGCGCCTGTCGGGGAGGCGGCGGAGGTTGGGCGCACTTTTTTTTCCCCCCTCTCCACCTCCTTCTCCTAAGGACCGGGGTAGACCAGTAGTCCCTCCCACCGGGCGGGAGGCCATTTTTTTCCCCCGGGGATGCGGCGGGTCGACCAAATGTCCCGCTGGACTCTTTTTTTTTTTTTTTTTTTAATGTATAATATATATTATATCTTCCTAGACCTGACGGGTCGACCAGTTGTCTCTGTGCACTTCCTTTTTTTTTGACGGACTGGAAGCGGGTCGACCAGTTGTCCGATTAAATATTTGGCCTTAAAATGCTAAGTACCGGGGTCGACCAGTTGGCCTTGTGAACTTGGGTCGACCAGTTGTCTTTTTCCATGTCTTGATTGAATGATGTCATTCTTCAATGTGTTGGTGGTTAGTTTATCTCTTTTGTTCTCTATGCCAACACGCCCCACTCACCAAACACTTTTTTTTTAATTTATTTATTTACTTAGTTTTATTTTACTTTTTTATTATTTATTTATTTATTTATACATACATACATACATCCTGTCTATCTGTCCAGATGGGGCAGGGGTAGAAGGGGCTAGCTATGAGAGGAAGGTGCTCGGTGGGCATCCAGTTGTAAATAAGGCTGGGAATAAATAGCTGAATATTAATTCATTTGAGTAATATTAAAACTGTTCAAGTAGAAAACAATTGCTTTCTTTTTCTGTTTGCCCAGAGATCTGACTGACTGCAACTTGGAAAGAAGACGGCCCTGCTGGACAGAGACCTCCCTCCTGCTTTGGGTGGGTCGACCAGTTTACATGTTTATTTCCACGTTTTGTCTTTTATGGATTGAATGGATGTGTCTCTCTCTTTTTTTTTTTTTTTTTTTTTTTTTTGGTTTTTCGAGACAGGGTTTCTCTGTGGCTTTAGAGCCTGTCCTGGAACTAGCACTGTAGACCAGGCTGGTCTCGAACTCACAGAGATCCGCCTACCTCTGCCTCCCGAGTACTGGGATTAAAGGCGTGCGCCACCATCGCCCGGCTCTCATTTTTTTTTTCACGATTGCTTGCTTGCTTGCTTGCTTACTTACTTACTTACTTACTATCTGTTCAGCCCATCTCATTTACTTACTTCTTTAAAAAAAATGACCCACCTAGTTATTTACTTACTTACTTACTTACTTACTTGTTCATTCATTCCTTCACTTCCTTATCTTCTTTCATATATCTGTTTATTTATCTGCTGATTTAGCGTGACTCATTTACTTATTGAATGTTTCAATTATTATTTAGTTTTATTCATTTATTCATTCTTTATGTCTATTTTTATGTATGTATTTACTTACTTTCTTAATTTTTTTTTTACTTTTTAAAATTTACTTAATTTTTTTCTTTCTTTGGGAATGTAGATTCTTTCTTCCTTTCTTCCTTTCTTTCCTTCTTTCTGTCTCCTGACTGTCACTGGCTAAGAAAATGGTGGCCTCCATGTCACTGGTCAGCATAGCAGCTCCTAAAATGGAATTTGATGAAGGGATACATAGATAGATAGATAGATAGATAGATAGATAGATAGATAGATAGATAGATAGATAGATGGGATGCGCACACGCTCACACACACACACACACACACACACATATGCACGCACGTGCATGACATGTACAGATGGGGGGCGATTCCAATGTTTTCAGAGGAAGGTGCTCGCTGGTAATAATAAATGTGCTGGTAAATAAGGCTGGAAATAGCTGAATATTAAATCATTAAAACTCTTCAAATAAATAAAAAGCAATTCCATTTCTCTCTCTCTCTCTCTTTCTCACCATATACCAGCACATCTGAACTGACTGCAACATACAAAAGAAGAAGAAACACGGAAAGAAGACATCCCTGCTGGACAGGATCTGAGATGAGAATAAATTCATCGAATGGCTGCCAACAGCATTTCATTGAGAAGAGATTCCACATTTTATGCTGTACAGTTACTTAGTTAGATAGATAGATAAAGAGAGGCCTGTGAACTGGGGTGGGCTGTGGCTTCTCAGGTCACCTCAGGTCAGGGAGGGGCTGAGGAGTGTCCCATTGGCCTTGACAATAGGCAGGAGTCAGAGGTTAATGTCAGGGCAGGGCCTGAGAGTTCCTCAAAGGGAATGAATGGAGACCCTTGCTTACCTAAGAAATGCCTGACCTTGGAAAAGGACTTGTGGAAAGCGGGCCCTTGAAACTGTGGTTTCACGTCTTACTAGAAAGCTCCCTCTTGGAAGGGAAAGTCATCGTGATATCTTACTCTTTTCCCAAGGATACCCTACCTACCCTTCTGATCATTCTTACTGAATTAAGTCTTCCACTGCAAATAAATAAATAAATAAATAATAAATGAAGTGGGTGAGTGAGTGAGTGAGTGAGTAAGTAAGTAAGTAAGTAAGTAAACAAGCAAATACGTGGATGGACAAATAAATACAAAGTTTGCTGTTGTTGACTGACTTTTGATTTCATAATGAATCTCTCTCTCTCTCTCTCTCTCTCTCTCTCTCTCTCTCACACACACACACACACACACACACACACACTAAATATACAATAAAAGGAAGCATAACACCTTTACTCAGGGGGCAGAGTGAACTCTGAAAGTTTTCCAGGCGGGGGGGGGGGGAGAGACAGAATATAAGAACAAAATGAGAAACAAGGAAAAATAGTGTTGGCTGGCTGGCCGGCTTTCAGTTCCCTGACAGAAATGAGCACATTGTGGAGGAAACACAAAGTTGTTACACTATGTGGGTGTGATGAGGAGAGATTGTGAGTGAGTGTCCTGTCAGAACAAAGTTAGTCCCATAGTTGATGAAATTCATTATCCCAAAACTTCAGCAGAATATATCCCAAGTTTGCAAATGTGTGATCAGCTTGTGACAGGTTGGGCTGGAGATGCTGAGAACTGGGGAGCCCTCAATGCAAGAGAAGACACTCATTCCCATGAAGAGGGAGAGAGGGAGGGAGGGAGGGAGGGAGGGATCATTCATTCCTATACTCAAGTTTAAAGAAAGATGAGTGGCTATCTATGGAGAGACCACTCACAGATATGAAAAATCATTTCCTAAAAATCAAATTTCTCAGTCAGTATGCAACTGCTATGGTGCTTCTCCTAGATAGAGCAAAACACACAAACAAACTGATTCCTTGATCTAGAGCCACAGTGCACATGCTGTGGAAAAGGGGACATGGCCAACTTGAATCACAATATTCATCAGAGCATGAAAAGAGCGTAAAAAGGACACAGAGGAGAGATAATTGTGGTCCTTCCTTCCTCCCTCCCTCCCTCCCTCCCTCCCTCCCTCCCTCCCTCCTTCCCTCAGGAAGTGACTGACAGATGAGACTTTGTCCAAGCAGGTTCTGTCTGAAATACCAGACTTGAGTTTCCCCCTCTGTGGGTATTAGCTAATCAGTCCTCCCTTCTTTCTGTAGGAAGGTGGTGCATGTCTCTCAGAACTTACCTGGTTTCCTCTGCACCAGGTGAACCAGGGAAAAGCTTTCTAAGCCTTATTCAGACCCATAGAGGCTGCGCTGTGTGTGACTTCAGAGACCTCAGGGAGTATAGGGGTGGGTGGGTGCTTGATGCTTCAGACTCATGTCATTGAAGGACATAACATAGTCTGGATTCACAGAGATTCACAACACAGAGCCATTGTCACTTACTAACAGCTCAGGACACCCAGAGCTAACAAGAAATTGCAGTCTCAGCCAGGCTTTAATCACAGCACACACACAGATCTCTGTGAATTCAAAGATGGCCTGATTTACAGAGTGAGTTTTAGGACAGCCCAAGATACACAAAGAAACCCTTTCTTGAAAAACAAAGCAAAACAGCAAAAGAAAGAAAGACAAGGAAAAAGAAAAAAATGGCAGTCTCTTTCCACTCTCTCCTCCATTGGCTCTTAAAGAGCTCTCAAGCTGAACTGGAGACCATGGTGTCACTCAAAACTGGGAAGCCAGAAACCTTAGGGGGGTCACAGGAGTCGGACTGACTGCAGCACTTGATGCCTCAACCCTGCTAATGGCTGTGATATAAGGCATGGTAAAATACGGGCTTTGGCAGAGCACTACTCCCCTTTCTCTATTATTATTGCTACACAACGAAAAGGACCGGGGGGGGGGGTGATGATGTGCAGTCAGTGCTGGTATTGAAATCTCACTGACTCCTTCCGCACTCCTTGTCAATTCCCGACTTTGTCAAATCAACTATCGTGAATCTTTGATGTGGGTTGGCCCTTTAGGAACTCAGAGAAACAAGACAGACAGACCTGTTTCATCCCAGAAACCTCCCAGTTCCTGAGCCCTAGCCCTGGAAGTCTCAAAGCCATCACATCCAGAAATCTCTCTAGTCCCTGCTAGTGGTGAACTCACTTCGTCTTCCCCAGGACCACTAATTATTTCTCCATGTTTTCCTGTGAGATCTGAGGCCAGCTTTCTTCTTCCTCCCTCTGGCCTCTCCACGAACGATCTCCATTCTCTAGACAACATGTCTAGAACCGAGTCTTATAGGCACCGAGAGAGTGTGTCTTGAGGGCAGTTGGCGTTTCTAGGACACGAGTGACATCACAAAATTCCGAGAGCTCTCTGGGATACCGTGGAATTTCCAGAGAAGGGACTGCTGATGTCGTGAGGCACGGCCTTTACCTCCTTGCTGATATTTCTCCCCGAACTGACCGACCGACCGACCGACCGACCGACCAACCGGAACCTGAGGTTTCCTTTCCAGGAGTCTCTCCTCCGACACAGAGGGAGCCATTCAGGATTTCCTCCTTCCAAAACCAGAAATTTCTCTCTGCTTCATTAATATCTTCTCACTACTTCCTGAACCCATGGGGAGTTAGTTAGTTGAACACTCACTTTTTTCATGAATGACCCTTCCTCCCTCTCCTGAACATCTCATATTACTGATTCATACTCAGTAAAACAGTAATATGAGAAATTAGGCCAGGAGGACATGGAAGATGAGGGTTGAGTCTTCTGAAGTGAACAAGCACTTAGGGAAGGCTAAACTTAAGGGAATTTGACTCTGAGTGGCAAGACATGAATAGCTGCTGCCAAGGCACAGATACAGGCACCAACTGGGCCCTCGGCATCCTCCTGCATCATCAGAGCTGTGTGGGAAACTCAGCCCAAAGGAGGGGCCGTGTTCAAAGGGAGAGGGCATTTTCGAGGACAGCACTGTTTTCTTTTTCTTCTTTCTTTCTTTCTTTCTTTCTTTTTTTTTTTCGAGACAGGGATGTTCTGTAGTTTTTTTTTTTTTTGGAGCCTGTCCTGGAACTAGCTCTTGTAGACCAGGCTGGTCTTGAACTCACATGCTTTCTTTTTTTTTCTATTGGATATTTTTGACTTCTTTATCAAAGATCAGGTGTTCGAAGATGTGTGGATCGATATCCGGGTCTTCTATTCGGTTCCATTGGTCCTCCTGTCTGTTCTTATGCCAGGACCAGGCTGTTTTCAGAACTGTAGCTTACAGAGTGTTCTTGCAGGTGGGGCACAGAAGAGGTTAATTACGGTACCTTAGTTCTTCTGCTTTTCTAGCAGACCGGAGCCCAGCTGACAGGAATCCAGTAGAGATGGTGTCAAGGTTCACACTGACACTAACAGCTGTAACTTGAGCAGGATTTGTGATCCACATGAAATTTGCAATGAATTGCAGCAAATCTGTGACACTCTAACTTGCTCAGGCTCAGTATCTGAACATACAGATGTTTGCAATGATCACTGGCTTCAGGATTTTTTTTTTTGTTGTTGTTGTTGTTGTTTTGTTTTTCCACGAGACAGGGTTTCCCTGTAGCTGAAGTTTAACGGCCTGGTGTTTTTGTGACTTACTGCTTCAAAGAACTTCTCCATTTCTTTATCCCTAAGGGAAAAGAAATATAATCACTAAATACATTTAAGTGTCTTTCAACCATTTTAGATCCCTCTGTTGAGAGTTCTCTGTTTAGGTCTGTACTCCATTTTTTAAAATTGGATTATTTGTTCTTTGGATGACCAATTTCTCGACTTCTTTGTGTATTTTGGAGATTAGTGAAGATCTTTTCCCATTCTGTAAGGCCGTCGTTTTGTCTTGTTGGCCATGTTCTTTGCTTTACAGAAGCTTTTCAGTTTCAGGAGGTCTCACTTATTAATTGTTTCTCTCAGTGTCTGTTTTTTTTTCTTTTTTTTTCTTTTTTCTTTCTTTTTCTTTCTTTTTTTTCTTTTTTTCTTTTTTTCTTTTTTTCTTCTTCTTCTTTTCTTTTTTTTTCTTTTTTTTCTCTCTTTAATTTTTTTCTTTGTTCTTTTTTTTGTTTTGTTTTTCTTTTTTTTTTCTTTTTTCTTTTTTTTTCTTTTTCTCTCAGTGTCTGTGCTACTGGGGTTCTATTTAGCAAGCGTTCTCCTGTGCCAATGTGTTCAAGTGCATTTGATATTTTTATTTTTATATTCTTTTATTGTGGATGAAGTCAATTATTTGAACTCTCAAATATTTTTATTGTTATTCTCTCTATTTGTTTGCATATTTGTGGTTGTTCACCAACTTGACTATCTAGAGGAAGTAAAAGTCGTAACAAGGTTTCCGTAGGTGAACCTGCGGAAGGATCATTAACGTGAGAGAGCAGCGGCGGCGGCTCTGCCCGCCCGCTCGCCTGCCTCGCCCGAGTTCTCGCCGGGAGGCGCGCTCCCCGGGTCGCACGTGTGTTGTGCGCACGGAAGTGTGCGTGCGCACGGGCGCGCGTGGCGGTCATGAGAGAGAGGTCGAGAGAGGGGGAAGGGGGACGGGCGCCGGCTCGCCCGCCCTCCTCGCCCCGTCCGAGGACCCGTGTCTGGCTCTGCCGCTGGCGGCTCACGGCGGACGGCGGCTCTCTTCCCGCTCTCGCTCTCCTCCGTCCACTCCCGCTGCTTGCCTCACCGCACCGCAGCGGCCCGCGGGCGTGTCCCCTCTTTCCCGGGCGCGCGCCTTTCCCTCTCCATCCCTCTTCCCGGGGGAGGATGGGCGAGGGTCTGGCGGCGCCCCGGGCCCCCTCTCGCCGCCGACCTCCGCTCGCGCGCCGTGGCGCCGCGGCGCGCCTGTCGGGGAGGCGGCGGAGGTTGGGCGCACTTTTTTTTCCCCCCTCTCCACCTCCTTCTCCAAAGGACCGGGGTAGACCAGTAGTCCCTCCCACCGGGCGGGAGGCCATTTTTTTCCCCCGGGGATGCGGCGGGTCGACCAGATGTCCCGCTGGACTCTTTTTTTTTTTTTTTTAATGTATAATATATATTATATCTTCCTAGACCTGACGGGTCGACCAGTTGTCTCTGTGCACTTCCTTTTTTTTTGACGGACTGGAAGCGGGTCGACCAGTTGTCCGATTAAATATTTGGCCTTAAAATGCTAAGTACCGGGGTCGACCAGTTGGCCTTGTGAACTTGGGTCGACCAGTTGTCTTTTTCCATGTCTTGATTGAATGATGTCATTCTTCAATGTGTTGGTGGTTAGTTTATCTCTTTTGTTCTCTATGCCAACACGCCCCACTCACCAAACACTTTTTTTTTAATTCATTTATTTACTTAGTTTTATTTTACTTTTTTATTATTTATTTATTTATTTATACATACATACATACATCCTGTCTATCTGTCCAGATGGGGCAGGGGTAGAAGGGGCTAGCTATGAGAGGAAGGTGCTCGGTGGGCATCCAGTTGTAAATAAGGCTGGGAATAAATAGCTGAATATTAATTCATTTGAGTAATATTAAAACTGTTCAAGTAGAAAACAATTGCTTTCTTTTTCTGTTTGCCCAGAGATCTGACTGACTGCAACTTGGAAAGAAGACGGCCCTGCTGGACAGAGACCTCCCTCCTGCTTTGGGTGGGTCGACCAGTTTACATGTTTATTTCCACGTTTTGTCTTTTATGGATTGAATGGATGTGTCTCTCTCTTTTTTTTTTTTTTTTGGATTTTTGAGACAGGGTTTCTCTGTGGCTTTGGAGCCTGTCCTGGAACTAGCACTGTAGACCAGGCTGGTCTCGAACTCACAGAGATCCGCCTACCTCTGCCTCCCGAGTACTGGGATTAAAGGCGTGCGCCACCATCGCCCGGCTCTCATTTTTTTTTTCACGATTGCTTGCTTGCTTGCTTGCTTACTTACTTACTTACTTACTATCTGTTCAGCCCATCTCATTTACTTACTTCTTTAAAAAAAATGACCCACCTAGTTATTTACTTACTTACTTACTTACTTACTTGTTCATTCATTCCTTCACTTCCTTATCTTCTTTCATATATCTGTTTATTTATCTGCTGATTTAGCGTGACTCATTTACTTATTGAATGTTTCAATTATTATTTAGTTTTATTCATTTATTCATTCTTTATGTCTATTTTTATGTATGTATTTACTTACTTTCTTAATTTTTTTTTTACTTTTTAAAATTTACTTAATTTTTTTCTTTCTTTGGGAATGTAGATTCTTTCTTCCTTTCTTCCTTTCTTTCCTTCTTTCTGTCTCCTGACTGTCACTGGCTAAGAAAATGGTGGCCTCCATGTCACTGGTCAGCATAGCAGCTCCTAAAATGGAATTTGATGAAGGGATACATAGATAGATAGATAGATAGATAGATAGATAGATAGATAGATAGATAGATAGATAGATAGATGGGATGCGCACACGCTCACACACACACACACACACACACACACATATGCACGCACGTGCATGACATGTACAGATGGGGGGCGATTCCAATGTTTTCAGAGGAAGGTGCTCGCTGGTAATAATAAATGTGCTGGTAAATAAGGCTGGAAATAGCTGAATATTAAATCATTAAAACTCTTCAAATAAATAAAAAGCAATTCCATTTCTCTCTCTCTCTCTTTCTCACCATATACCAGCACATCTGAACTGACTGCAACATACAAAAGAAGAAGAAACACGGAAAGAAGACATCCCTGCTGGACAGGATCTGAGATGAGAATAAATTCATCGAATGGCTGCCAACAGCATTTCATTGAGAAGAGATTCCACATTTTATGCTGTACAGTTACTTAGTTAGATAGATAGATAAAGAGAGGCCTGTGAACTGGGGTGGGCTGTGGCTTCTCAGGTCACCTCAGGTCAGGGAGGGGCTGAGGAGTGTCCCATTGGCCTTGACAATAGGCAGGAGTCAGAGGTTAATGTCAGGGCAGGGCCTGAGAGTTCCTCAAAGGGAATGAATGGAGACCCTTGCTTACCTAAGAAATGCCTGACCTTGGAAAAGGACTTGTGGAAAGCGGGCCCTTGAAACTGTGGTTTCACGTCTTACTAGAAAGCTCCCTCTTGGAAGGGAAAGTCATCGTGATATCTTACTCTTTTCCCAAGGATACCCTACCTACCCTTCTGATCATTCTTACTGAATTAAGTCTTCCACTGCAAATAAATAAATAAATAAATAATAAATGAAGTGGGTGAGTGAGTGAGTGAGTGAGTAAGTAAGTAAGTAAGTAAGTAAACAAGCAAATACGTGGATGGACAAATAAATACAAAGTTTGCTGTTGTTGACTGACTTTTGATTTCATAATGAATCTCTCTCTCTCTCTCTCTCTCTCTCTCTCTCTCTCTCTCTCTCTCACACACACACACACACACACACACACACACTAAATATACAATAAAAGGAAGCATAACACCTTTACTCAGGGGGCAGAGTGAACTCTGAAAGTTTTCCAGGCGGGGGGGGGGGGGAGAGACAGAATATAAGAACAAAATGAGAAACAAGGAAAAATAGTGTTGGCTGGCTGGCCGGCTTTCAGTTCCCTGACAGAAATGAGCACATTGTGGAGGAAACACAAAGTTGTTACACTATGTGGGTGTGATGAGGAGAGATTGTGAGTGAGTGTCCTGTCAGAACAAAGTTAGTCCCATAGTTGATGAAATTCATTATCCCAAAACTTCAGCAGAATATATCCCAAGTTTGCAAATGTGTGATCAGCTTGTGACAGGTTGGGCTGGAGATGCTGAGAACTGGGGAGCCCTCAATGCAAGAGAAGACACTCATTCCCATGAAGAGGGAGAGAGGGAGGGAGGGAGGGAGGGAGGGATCATTCATTCCTATACTCAAGTTTAAAGAAAGATGAGTGGCTATCTATGGAGAGACCACTCACAGATATGAAAAATCATTTCCTAAAAATCAAATTTCTCAGTCAGTATGCAACTGCTATGGTGCTTCTCCTAGATAGAGCAAAACACACAAACAAACTGATTCCTTGATCTAGAGCCACAGTGCACATGCTGTGGAAAAGGGGACATGGCCAACTTGAATCACAATATTCATCAGAGCATGAAAAGAGCGTAAAAAGGACACAGAGGAGAGATAATTGTGGTCCTTCCTTCCTCCCTCCCTCCCTCCCTCCCTCCCTCCCTCCCTCCCTCCCTCCTTCCCTCAGGAAGTGACTGACAGATGAGACTTTGTCCAAGCAGGTTCTGTCTGAAATACCAGACTTGAGTTTCCCCCTCTGTGGGTATTAGCTAATCAGTCCTCCCTTCTTTCTGTAGGAAGGTGGTGCATGTCTCTCAGAACTTACCTGGTTTCCTCTGCACCAGGTGAACCAGGGAAAAGCTTTCTAAGCCTTATTCAGACCCATAGAGGCTGCGCTGTGTGTGACTTCAGAGACCTCAGGGAGTATAGGGGTGGGTGGGTGCTTGATGCTTCAGACTCATGTCATTGAAGGACATAACATAGTCTGGATTCACAGAGATTCACAACACAGAGCCATTGTCACTTACTAACAGCTCAGGACACCCAGAGCTAACAAGAAATTGCAGTCTCAGCCAGGCTTTAATCACAGCACACACACAGATCTCTGTGAATTCAAAGATGGCCTGATTTACAGAGTGAGTTTTAGGACAGCCCAAGATACACAAAGAAACCCTTTCTTGAAAAACAAAGCAAAACAGCAAAAGAAAGAAAGACAAGGAAAAAGAAAAAAATGGCAGTCTCTTTCCACTCTCTCCTCCATTGGCTCTTAAAGAGCTCTCAAGCTGAACTGGAGACCATGGTGTCACTCAAAACTGGGAAGCCAGAAACCTTAGGGGGGTCACAGGAGTCGGACTGACTGCAGCACTTGATGCCTCAACCCTGCTAATGGCTGTGATATAAGGCATGGTAAAATACGGGCTTTGGCAGAGCACTACTCCCCTTTCTCTATTATTATTGCTACACAACGAAAAGGACCGGGGGGGGGTGATGATGTGCAGTCAGTGCTGGTATTGAAATCTCACTGACTCCTTCCGCACTCCTTGTCAATTCCCGACTTTGTCAAATCAACTATCGTGAATCTTTGATGTGGGTTGGCCCTTTAGGAACTCAGAGAAACAAGACAGACAGACCTGTTTCATCCCAGAAACCTCCCAGTTCCTGAGCCCTAGCCCTGGAAGTCTCAAAGCCATCACATCCAGAAATCTCTCTAGTCCCTGCTAGTGGTGAACTCACTTCGTCTTCCCCAGGACCACTAATTATTTCTCCATGTTTTCCTGTGAGATCTGAGGCCAGCTTTCTTCTTCCTCCCTCTGGCCTCTCCACGAACGATCTCCATTCTCTAGACAACATGTCTAGAACCGAGTCTTATAGGCACCGAGAGAGTGTGTCTTGAGGGCAGTTGGCGTTTCTAGGACACGAGTGACATCACAAAATTCCGAGAGCTCTCTGGGATACCGTGGAATTTCCAGAGAAGGGACTGCTGATGTCGTGAGGCACGGCCTTTACCTCCTTGCTGATATTTCTCCCCGAACTGACCGACCGACCGACCGACCGACCGACCAACCGGAACCTGAGGTTTCCTTTCCAGGAGTCTCTCCTCCGACACAGAGGGAGCCATTCAGGATTTCCTCCTTCCAAAACCAGAAATTTCTCTCTGCTTCATTAATATCTTCTCACTACTTCCTGAACCCATGGGGAGTTAGTTAGTTGAACACTCACTTTTTTCATGAATGACCCTTCCTCCCTCTCCTGAACATCTCATATTACTGATTCATACTCAGTAAAACAGTAATATGAGAAATTAGGCCAGGAGGACATGGAAGATGAGGGTTGAGTCTTCTGAAGTGAACAAGCACTTAGGGAAGGCTAAACTTAAGGGAATTTGACTCTGAGTGGCAAGACATGAATAGCTGCTGCCAAGGCACAGATACAGGCACCAACTGGGCCCTCGGCATCCTCCTGCATCATCAGAGCTGTGTGGGAAACTCAGCCCAAAGGAGGGGCCGTGTTCAAAGGGAGAGGGCATTTTCAAGGACAGCACTGTTTTCTTTTTCTTCTTTCTTTCTTTCTTTCTTTCTTTCTTTCTTTTTTTTCGAGACAGGGTTGTTCTGTAGTTTTTTTTTTTTTTTGGAGCCTGTCCTGGAACTAGCTCTTGTAGACCAGGCTGGTCTTGAACTCACATGCTTTCTTTTTTTTTCTATTGGATATTTTTGACTTCTTTATCAAAGATCAGGTGTTCGAAGATGTGTGGATCGATATCCGGGTCTTCTATTCGGTTCCATTGGTCCTCCTGTCTGTTCTTATGCCAGGACCAGGCTGTTTTCAGAACTGTAGCTTACAGAGTGTTCTTGCAGGTGGGGCACAGAAGAGGTTAATTACGGTACCTTAGTTCTTCTGCTTTTCTAGCAGACCGGAGCCCAGCTGACAGGAATCCAGTAGAGATGGTGTCAAGGTTCACACTGACACTAACAGCTGTAACTTGAGCAGGATTTGTGATCCACATGAAATTTGCAATGAATTGCAGCAAATCTGTGACACTCTAACTTGCTCAGGCTCAGTATCTGAACATACAGATGTTTGCAATGATCACTGGCTTCAGGATTTTTTTGTTGTTGTTGTTGTTGTTGTTGTTTTGTTTTTCCACGAGACAGGGTTTCCCTGTAGCTGAAGTTTAACGGCCTGGTGTTTTTGTGACTTACTGCTTCAAAGAACTTCTCCATTTCTTTATCCCTAAGGGAAAAGAAATATAATCACTAAATACATTTAAGTGTCTTTCAACCATTTTAGATCCCTCTGTTGAGAGTTCTCTGTTTAGGTCTGTACTCCATTTTTTAAAATTGGATTATTTGTTCTTTGGATGACCAATTTCTCGAGTTCTTTGTGTATTTTGGAGATTAGTGAAGATCTTTTCCCATTCTGTAAGGCCGTCGTTTTGTCTTCTTGGCCATGTTCTTTGCTTTACAGAAGCTTTTCAGTTTCAGGAGGTCTCACTTAATAATTGTTTCTCTCAGTGTCTGTTTTTTTTCTTTTTTTTCTATTTTCTTTCTTTTTTTTTTCTTTTTTTCTTTTTTTTCTTCTTCTTCTTTTCTTTTTTTTTCTTTTTTTTCTCTCTTTAGTTTTTTTCTTTGTCCTTTTTTTTTTGTTTTGTTTTTCTCTTTTTTTTCTTTTTTCTTTTTTTTCTTTTTCTCTCAGTGTCTGTGCTACTGGGGTTCTATTTAGCAAGCGTTCTCCTGTGCCAATGTGTTCAAGTGCATTTGATATTTTTATTTTTATATTCTTTTATTGTGGATGAAGTCAATTATTTGAACTCTCAAATATTTTTATTGTTATTCTCTCTATTTGTTTGCATATTTGTGGTTGTTCACCAACTTGACTATCTAGAGGAAGTAAAAGTCGTAACAAGGTTTCCGTAGGTGAACCTGCGGAAGGATCATTAACGTGAGAGAGCAGCGGCGGCGGCTCTGCCCGCCCGCTCGCCTGCCTCGCCCGAGTTCTCGCCGGGAGGCGCGCTCCCCGGGTCGCACGTGTGTTGTGCGCACGGAAGTGTGCGTGCGCACGGGCGCGCGTGGCGGTCATGAGAGAGAGGTCGAGAGAGGGGGAAGGGGGACGGGCGCCGGCTCGCCCGCCCTCCTCGCCCCGTCCGAGGACCCGTGTCTGGCTCTGCCGCTGGCGGCTCACGGCGGACGGCGGCTCTCTTCCCGCTCTCGCTCTCCTCCGTCCACTCCCGCTGCTTGCCTCACCGCACCGCAGCGGCCCGCGGGCGTGTCCCCTCTTTCCCGGGCGCGCGCCTTTCCCTCTCCATCCCTCTTCCCGGGGGAGGATGGGCGAGGGTCTGGCGGCGCCCCGGGCCCCCTCTCGCCGCCGACCTCCGCTCGCGCGCCGTGGCGCCGCGGCGCGCCTGTCGGGGAGGCGGCGGAGGTTGGGCGCACTTTTTTTTCCCCCCTCTCCACCTCCTTCTCCAAAGGACCGGGGTAGACCAGTAGTCCCTCCCACCGGGCGGGAGGCCATTTTTTTCCCCCGGGGATGCGGCGGGTCGACCAGATGTCCCGCTGGACTCTTTTTTTTTTTTTTTTAATGTATAATATATATTATATCTTCCTAGACCTGACGGGTCGACCAGTTGTCTCTGTGCACTTCCTTTTTTTTTGACGGACTGGAAGCGGGTCGACCAGTTGTCCGATTAAATATTTGGCCTTAAAATGCTAAGTACCGGGGTCGACCAGTTGGCCTTGTGAACTTGGGTCGACCAGTTGTCTTTTTCCATGTCTTGATTGAATGATGTCATTCTTCAATGTGTTGGTGGTTAGTTTATCTCTTTTGTTCTCTATGCCAACACGCCCCACTCACCAAACACTTTTTTTTTAATTTATTTATTTACTTAGTTTTATTTTACTTTTTTATTATTTATTTATTTATTTATACATACATACATACATCCTGTCTATCTGTCCAGATGGGGCAGGGGTAGAAGGGGCTAGCTATGAGAGGAAGGTGCTCGGTGGGCATCCAGTTGTAAATAAGGCTGGGAATAAATAGCTGAATATTAATTCATTTGAGTAATATTAAAACTGTTCAAGTAGAAAACAATTGCTTTCTTTTTCTGTTTGCCCAGAGATCTGACTGACTGCAACTTGGAAAGAAGACGGCCCTGCTGGACAGAGACCTCCCTCCTGCTTTGGGTGGGTCGACCAGTTTACATGTTTATTTCCACGTTTTGTCTTTTATGGATTGAATGGATGTGTCTCTCTCTTTTTTTTTTTTTTTTTTTTTTTGGTTTTTCGAGACAGGGTTTCTCTGTGGCTTTAGAGCCTGTCCTGGAACTAGCACTGTAGACCAGGCTGGTCTCGAACTCACAGAGATCCGCCTACCTCTGCCTCCCGAGTACTGGGATTAAAGGCGTGCGCCACCATCGCCCGGCTCTCATTTTTTTTTTCACGATTGCTTGCTTGCTTGCTTGCTTACTTACTTACTTACTTACTATCTGTTCAGCCCATCTCATTTACTTACTTCTTTAAAAAAAATGACCCACCTAGTTATTTACTTACTTACTTACTTACTTACTTGTTCATTCATTCCTTCACTTCCTTATCTTCTTTCATATATCTGTTTATTTATCTGCTGATTTAGCGTGACTCATTTACTTATTGAATGTTTCAATTATTATTTAGTTTTATTCATTTATTCATTCTTTATGTCTATTTTTATGTATGTATTTACTTACTTTCTTAATTTTTTTTTTACTTTTTAAAATTTACTTAATTTTTTTCTTTCTTTGGGAATGTAGATTCTTTCTTCCTTTCTTCCTTTCTTTCCTTCTTTCTGTCTCCTGACTGTCACTGGCTAAGAAAATGGTGGCCTCCATGTCACTGGTCAGCATAGCAGCTCCTAAAATGGAATTTGATGAAGGGATACATAGATAGATAGATAGATAGATAGATAGATAGATAGATAGATAGATAGATAGATAGATGGGATGCGCACACGCTCACACACACACACACACACACACACACATATGCACGCACGTGCATGACATGTACAGATGGGGGGCGATTCCAATGTTTTCAGAGGAAGGTGCTCGCTGGTAATAATAAATGTGCTGGTAAATAAGGCTGGAAATAGCTGAATATTAAATCATTAAAACTCTTCAAATAAATAAAAAGCAATTCCATTTCTCTCTCTCTCTCTTTCTCACCATATACCAGCACATCTGAACTGACTGCAACATACAAAAGAAGAAGAAACACGGAAAGAAGACATCCCTGCTGGACAGGATCTGAGATGAGAATAAATTCATCGAATGGCTGCCAACAGCATTTCATTGAGAAGAGATTCCACATTTTATGCTGTACAGTTACTTAGTTAGATAGATAGATAAAGAGAGGCCTGTGAACTGGGGTGGGCTGTGGCTTCTCAGGTCACCTCAGGTCAGGGAGGGGCTGAGGAGTGTCCCATTGGCCTTGACAATAGGCAGGAGTCAGAGGTTAATGTCAGGGCAGGGCCTGAGAGTTCCTCAAAGGGAATGAATGGAGACCCTTGCTTACCTAAGAAATGCCTGACCTTGGAAAAGGACTTGTGGAAAGCGGGCCCTTGAAACTGTGGTTTCACGTCTAACTAGAAAGCTCCCTCTTGGAAGGGAAAGTCATCGTGATATCTTACTCTTTTCCCAAGGATACCCTACCTACCCTTCTGATCATTCTTACTGAATTAAGTCTTCCACTGCAAATAAATAAATAAATAAATAATAAATGAAGTGGGTGAGTGAGTGAGTGAGTGAGTAAGTAAGTAAGTAAGTAAGTAAACAAGCAAATACGTGGATGGACAAATAAATACAAAGTTTGCTGTTGTTGACTGACTTTTGATTTCATAATGAATCTCTCTCTCTCTCTCTCTCACACACACACACACACACACACACTAAATATACAATAAAAGGAAGCATAACACCTTTACTCAGGGGGCAGAGTGAACTCTGAAAGTTTTCCAGGCGGGGGGGGGGGGGAGAGACAGAATATAAGAACAAAATGAGAAACAAGGAAAAATAGTGTTGGCTGGCTGGCCGGCTTTCAGTTCCCTGACAGAAATGAGCACATTGTGGAGGAAACACAAAGTTGTTACACTATGTGGGTGTGATGAGGAGAGATTGTGAGTGAGTGTCCTGTCAGAACAAAGTTAGTCCCATAGTTGATGAAATTCATTATCCCAAAACTTCAGCAGAATATATCCCAAGTTTGCAAATGTGTGATCAGCTTGTGACAGGTTGGGCTGGAGATGCTGAGAACTGGGGAGCCCTCAATGCAAGAGCAGACACTCATTCCCATGAAGAGGGAGAGAGGGAGGGAGGGAGGGAGGGAGGGATCATTCATTCCTATACTCAAGTTTAAAGAAAGATGAGTGGCTATCTATGGAGAGACCACTCACAGATATGAAAAATCATTTCCTAAAAATCAAATTTCTCAGTCAGTATGCAACTGCTATGGTGCTTCTCCTAGATAGAGCAAAACACACAAACAAACTGATTCCTTGATCTAGAGCCACAGTGCACATGCTGTGGAAAAGGGGACATGGCCAACTTGAATCACAATATTCATCAGAGCATGAAAAGAGCGTAAAAAGGACACAGAGGAGAGATAAATGTGGTCCTTCCTTCCTCCCTCCCTCCCTCCCTCCCTCCCTCCCTCCCTCCCTCCCTCCTTCCCTCAGGAAGTGACTGACAGATGAGACTTTGTCCAAGCAGGTTCTGTCTGAAATACCAGACTTGAGTTTCCCCCTCTGTGGGTATTAGCTAATCAGTCCTCCCTTCTTTCTGTAGGAAGGTGGTGCATGTCTCTCAGAACTTACCTGGTTTCCTCTGCACCAGGTGAACCAGGGAAAAGCTTTCTAAGCCTTATTCAGACCCATAGAGGCTGCGCTGTGTGTGACTTCAGAGACCTCAGGGAGTATAGGGGTGGGTGGGTGCTTGATGCTTCAGACTCATGTCATTGAAGGACATAACATAGTCTGGATTCACAGAGATTCACAACACAGAGCCATTGTCACTTACTAACAGCTCAGGACACCCAGAGCTAACAAGAAATTGCAGTCTCAGCCGGCCTTTAATCACAGCACACACACAGATCTCTGTGAATTCAAAGATGGCCTGATTTACAGAGTGAGTTTTAGGACAGCCCAAGATACACAAAGAAACCCTTTCTTGAAAAACAAAGCAAAACAGCAAAAGAAAGAAAGACAAGGAAAAAGAAAAAAATGGCAGTCTCTTTCCACTCTCTCCTCCATTGGCTCTTAAAGAGCTCTCAAGCTGAACTGGAGACCATGGTGTCACTCAAAACTGGGAAGCCAGAAACCTTAGGGGGGTCACAGGAGTCGGACTGACTGCAGCACTTGATGCCTCAACCCTGCTAATGGCTGTGATATAAGGCATGGTAAAATACGGGCTTTGGCAGAGCACTACTCCCCTTTCTCTATTATTATTGCTACACAACGAAAAGGACCGGGGGGGGGGGGGTGATGATGTGCAGTCAGTGCTGGTATTGAAATCTCACTGACTCCTTCCGCACTCCTTGTCAATTCCCGACTTTGTCAAATCAACTATCGTGAATCTTTGATGTGGGTTGGCCCTTTAGGAACTCAGAGAAACAAGACAGACAGACCTGTTTCATCCCAGAAACCTCCCAGTTCCTGAGCCCTAGCCCTGGAAGTCTCAAAGCCATCACATCCAGAAATCTCTCTAGTCCCTGCTAGTGGTGAACTCACTTCGTCTTCCCCAGGACCACTAATTATTTCTCCATGTTTTCCTGTGAGATCTGAGGCCAGCTTTCTTCTTCCTCCCTCTGGCCTCTCCACGAACGATCTCCATTCTCTAGACAACATGTCTAGAACCGAGTCTTATAGGCACCGAGAGAGTGTGTCTTGAGGGCAGTTGGCGTTTCTAGGACACGAGTGACATCACAAAATTCCGAGAGCTCTCTGGGATACCGTGGAATTTCCAGAGAAGGGACTGCTGATGTCGTGAGGCACGGCCTTTACCTCCTTGCTGATATTTCTCCCCGAACTGACCGACCGACCCACCGACCGACCAACCGGAACCTGAGGTTTCCTTTCCAGGAGTCTCTCCTCCGACACAGAGGGAGCCATTCAGGATTTCCTCCTTCCAAAACCAGAAATTTCTCTCTGCTTCATTAATATCTTCTCACTACTTCCTGAACCCATGGGGAGTTAGTTAGTTGAACACTCACTTTTTTCATGAATGACCCTTCCTCCCTCTCCTGAACATCTCATATTATTGATTCATACTCAGTAAAACAGTAATATGAGAAATTAGGCCAGGAGGACATGGAAGATGAGGGTTGAGTCTTCTGAAGTGAACAAGCACTTAGGGAAGGCTAAACTTAAGGGAATTTGACTCTGAGTGGCAAGACATGAATAGCTGCTGCCAAGGCACAGATACAGGCACCAACTGGGCCCTCGGCATCCTCCTGCATCATCAGAGCTGTGTGGGAAACTCAGCCCAAAGGAGGGGCCGTGTTCAAAGGGAGAGGGCATTTTCGAGGACAGCACTGTTTTCTTTTTCTTCTTTCTTTCTTTCTTTCTTTCTTTCTTTCTTTTTTTTTTTTCGAGACAGGGTTGTTCTGTAGTTTTTTTTTTTTTTTTGGAGCCTGTCCTGGAACTAGCTCTTGTAGACCAGGCTGGTCTTGAACTCACATGCTTTCTTTTTTTTTCTATTGGATATTTTTGACTTCTTTATCAAAGATCAGGTGTTCGAAGATGTGTGGATCGATATCCGGGTCTTCTATTCGGTTCCATTGGTCCTCCTGTCTGTTCTTATGCCAGGACCAGGCTGTTTTCAGAACTGTAGCTTACAGAGTGTTCTTGCAGGTGGGGCACAGAAGAGGTTAATTACGGTACCTTAGTTCTTCTGCTTTTCTAGCAGACCGGAGCCCAGCTGACAGGAATCCAGTAGAGATGGTGTCAAGGTTCACACTGACACTAACAGCTGTAACTTGAGCAGGATTTGTGATCCACATGAAATTTGCAATGAATTGCAGCAAATCTGTGACACTCTAACTTGCTCAGGCTCAGTATCTGAACATACAGATGTTTGCAATGATCACTGGCTTCAGGATTTTTTTTGTTGTTGTTGTTGTTGTTGTTTTGTTTTTCCACGAGACAGGGTTTCCCTGTAGCTGAAGTTTAACGGCCTGGTGTTTTTGTGACTTACTGCTTCAAAGAACTTCTCCATTTCTTTATCCCTAAGGGAAAAGAAATATAATCACTAAATACATTTAAGTGTCTTTCAACCCTTTTAGATCCCTCTGTTGAGAGTTCTCTGTTTAGGTCTGTACTCCATTTTTTAAAATTGGATTATTTGTTCTTTGGATGACCAATTTCTCGACTTCTTTGTGTATTTTGGAGATTAGTGAAGATCTTTTCCCATTCTGTAAGGCCGTCGTTTTGTCTTGTTGGCCATGTTCTTTGCTTTACAGAAGCTTTTCAGTTTCAGGAGGTCTCACTTATTAATTGTTTCTCTCAGTGTCTGTTTTTTTTTCTTTTTTTTCTTTTTTCTTTCTTTTTTTTTTCTTTTTTTCTTTTTTTTCTTCTTCTTCTTTTCTTTTTTTTTCTTTTTTTTCTCTCTTTAGTTTTTTTCTTTGTTCTTTTTTTTTTGTTTTGTTTTTCTTTTTTTTTTCTTTTTTCTTTTTTTTCTTTTTCTCTCAGTGTCTGTGCTACTGGGGTTCTATTTAGCAAGCGTTCTCCTGTGCCAATGTGTTCAAGTGCATTTGATATTTTTATTTTTATATTCTTTTATTGTGGATGAAGTCAATTATTTGAACTCTCAAATATTTTTATTGTTATTATCTCTCTATTTGTTTGCTTATTTGTGGTTGTTCACCAACTTGACTATCTAGAGGAAGTAAAAGTCATAACAAGGTTTCCGTAGGTGAACCTGCGGAAGGATCATTAACGTGAGAGAGCAGCGGCGGCGGCTCTGCCCGCCCGCTCGCCTGGCTCGCCCGAGTTCTCGCCGGGAGGCGCGCTCCCCGGGTCGCACGTGTGTTGTGCGCACGGAAGTGTGCGTGCGCACGGGCGCGCGTGGCGGTCGTGAGAGAGAGGTCGAGAGAGGGGGAAGGGGGACGGGCGCCGGCTCGCCCGCCCTCCTCGCCCCGTCCGAGGACCCGTGTCTGGCTCTGCCGCTGGCGGCTCACGGCGGACGGCGGCTCTCTTCCCGCTCTCGCTCTCCTCTGTCCACTCCCGCTGCTTGCCTCACCGCACCGCAGCGGCCCGCGGGTGTGTCCCCTCTTTCCCGGGCGCGCGCCTTTCCCTCTCCATCCCTCTTCCCGGGGGAGGATGGGCGAGGGTCTGGCGGCGCCCCGGGCCCCCTCTCGCCGCCGACCTCCGCTCGCGCGCCGTGGCGCCGCGGCGCGCCTGTCGGGGAGGCGGCGGAGGTTGGGCGCACTTTTTTTTCCCCCCTCTCCACCTCCTTCTCCTAAGGACCGGGGTAGACCAGTAGTCCCTCCCACCGGGCGGGAGGCCATTTTTTTCCCCCGGGGATGCGGCGGGTCGACCAGATGTCCCGCTGGACTCTTTTTTTTTTTTTTTTTTTTAATGTATAATATATATTATATCTTCCTAGACCTGACGGGTCGACCAGTTGTCTCTGTGCACTTCCTTTTTTTTTGACGGACTGGAAGCGGGTCGACCAGTTGTCCGATTAAATATTTGGCCTTAAAATGCTAAGTACCGGGGTCGACCAGTTGGCCTTGTGAACTTGGGTCGACCAGTTGTCTTTTTCCATGTCTTGATTGAATGATGTCATTCTTCAATGTGTTGGTGGTTAGTTTATCTCTTTTGTTCTCTATGCCAACACGCCCCACTCACCAAACACTTTTTTTTTAATTTATTTATTTACTTAGTTTTATTTTACTTTTTTATTATTTATTTATTTATTTATACATACATACATACATCCTGTCTATCTGTCCAGATGGGGCAGGGGTAGAAGGGGCTAGCTATGAGAGGAAGGTGCTCGGTGGGCATCCAGTTGTAAATAAGGCTGGGAATAAATAGCTGAATATTAATTCATTTGAGTAATATTAAAACTGTTCAAGTAGAAAACAATTGCTTTCTTTTTCTGTTTGCCCAGAGATCTGACTGACTGCAACTTGGAAAGAAGACGGCCCTGCTGGACAGAGACCTCCCTCCTGCTTTGGGTGGGTCGACCAGTTTACATGTTTATTTCCACGTTTTGTCTTTTATGGATTGAATGGATGTGTCTCTCTCTTTTTTTTTTTTTTTTTTTTTTGGTTTTTCGAGACAGGGTTTCTCTGTGGCTTTAGAGCCTGTCCTGGAACTAGCACTGTAGACCAGGCTGGTCTCGAACTCACAGAGATCCGCCTACCTCTGCCTCCCGAGTACTGGGATTAAAGGCGTGCGCCACCATCGCCCGGCTCTCATTTTTTTTTTCACGATTGCTTGCTTGCTTGCTTGCTTACTTACTTACTTACTTACTATCTGTTCAGCCCATCTCATTTACTTACTTCTTTAAAAAAAATGACCCACCTAGTTATTTACTTACTTACTTACTTACTTACTTGTTCATTCATTCCTTCACTTCCTTATCTTCTTTCATATATCTGTTTATTTATCTGCTGATTTAGCGTGACTCATTTACTTATTGAATGTTTCAATTATTATTTAGTTTTATTCATTTATTCATTCTTTATGTCTATTTTTATGTATGTATTTACTTACTTTCTTAATTTTTTTTTTACTTTTTAAAATTTACTTAATTTTTTTCTTTCTTTGGGAATGTAGATTCTTTCTTCCTTTCTTCCTTTCTTTCCTTCTTTCTGTCTCCTGACTGTCACTGGCTAAGAAAATGGTGGCCTCCATGTCACTGGTCAGCATAGCAGCTCCTAAAATGGAATTTGATGAAGGGATACATAGATAGATAGATAGATAGATAGATAGATAGATAGATAGATAGATAGATAGATAGATAGATGGGATGCGCACACGCTCACACACACACACACACACACACACACATATGCACGCACGTGCATGACATGTACAGATGGGGGGCGATTCCAATGTTTTCAGAGGAAGGTGCTCGCTGGTAATAATAAATGTGCTGGTAAATAAGGCTGGAAATAGCTGAATATTAAATCATTAAAACTCTTCAAATAAATAAAAAGCAATTCCATTTCTCTCTCTCTCTCTTTCTCACCATATACCAGCACATCTGAACTGACTGCAACATACAAAAGAAGAAGAAACACGGAAAGAAGACATCCCTGCTGGACAGGATCTGAGATGAGAATAAATTCATCGAATGGCTGCCAACAGCATTTCATTGAGAAGAGATTCCACATTTTATGCTGTACAGTTACTTAGTTAGATAGATAGATAAAGAGAGGCCTGTGAACTGGGGTGGGCTGTGGCTTCTCAGGTCACCTCAGGTCAGGGAGGGGCTGAGGAGTGTCCCATTGGCCTTGACAATAGGCAGGAGTCAGAGGTTAATGTCAGGGCAGGGCCTGAGAGTTCCTCAAAGGGAATGAATGGAGACCCTTGCTTACCTAAGAAATGCCTGACCTTGGAAAAGGACTTGTGGAAAGCGGGCCCTTGAAACTGTGGTTTCACGTCTAACTAGAAAGCTCCCTCTTGGAAGGGAAAGTCATCGTGATATCTTACTCTTTTCCCAAGGATACCCTACCTACCCTTCTGATCATTCTTACTGAATTAAGTCTTCCACTGCAAATAAATAAATAAATAAATAATAAATGAAGTGGGTGAGTGAGTGAGTGAGTGAGTAAGTAAGTAAGTAAGTAAGTAAACAAGCAAATACGTGGATGGACAAATAAATACAAAGTTTGCTGTTGTTGACTGACTTTTGATTTCATAATGAATCTCTCTCTCTCTCTCTCTCACACACACACACACACACACACACTAAATATACAATAAAAGGAAGCATAACACCTTTACTCAGGGGGCAGAGTGAACTCTGAAAGTTTTCCAGGCGGGGGGGGGGAGAGACAGAATATAAGAACAAAATGAGAAACAAGGAAAAATAGTGTTGGCTGGCTGGCCGGCTTTCAGTTCCCTGACAGAAATGAGCACATTGTGGAGGAAACACAAAGTTGTTACACTATGTGGGTGTGATGAGGAGAGATTGTGAGTGAGTGTCCTGTCAGAACAAAGTTAGTCCCATAGTTGATGAAATTCATTATCCCAAAACTTCAGCAGAATATATCCCAAGTTTGCAAATGTGTGATCAGCTTGTGACAGGTTGGGCTGGAGATGCTGAGAACTGGGGAGCCCTCAATGCAAGAGCAGACACTCATTCCCATGAAGAGGGAGAGAGGGAGGGAGGGAGGGAGGGAGGGATCATTCATTCCTATACTCAAGTTTAAAGAAAGATGAGTGGCTATCTATGGAGAGACCACTCACAGATATGAAAAATCATTTCCTAAAAATCAAATTTCTCAGTCAGTATGCAACTGCTATGGTGCTTCTCCTAGATAGAGCAAAACACACAAACAAACTGATTCCTTGATCTAGAGCCACAGTGCACATGCTGTGGAAAAGGGGACATGGCCAACTTGAATCACAATATTCATCAGAGCATGAAAAGAGCGTAAAAAGGACACAGAGGAGAGATAATTGTGGTCCTTCCTTCCTCCCTCCCTCCCTCCCTCCCTCCCTCCCTCCCTCCCTCCCTCCTTCCCTCAGGAAGTGACTGACAGATGAGACTTTGTCCAAGCAGGTTCTGTCTGAAATACCAGACTTGAGTTTCCCCCTCTGTGGGTATTAGCTAATCAGTCCTCCCTTCTTTCTGTAGGAAGGTGGTGCATGTCTCTCAGAACTTACCTGGTTTCCTCTGCACCAGGTGAACCAGGGAAAAGCTTTCTAAGCCTTATTCAGACCCATAGAGGCTGCGCTGTGTGTGACTTCAGAGACCTCAGGGAGTATAGGGGTGGGTGGGTGCTTGATGCTTCAGACTCATGTCATTGAAGGACATAACATAGTCTGGATTCACAGAGATTCACAACACAGAGCCATTGTCACTTACTAACAGCTCAGGACACCCAGAGCTAACAAGAAATTGCAGTCTCAGCCGGCCTTTAATCACAGCACACACACAGATCTCTGTGAATTCAAAGATGGCCTGATTTACAGAGTGAGTTTTAGGACAGCCCAAGATACACAAAGAAACCCTTTCTTGAAAAACAAAGCAAAACAGCAAAAGAAAGAAAGACAAGGAAAAAGAAAAAAATGGCAGTCTCTTTCCACTCTCTCCTCCATTGGCTCTTAAAGAGCTCTCAAGCTGAACTGGAGACCATGGTGTCACTCAAAACTGGGAAGCCAGAAACCTTAGGGGGGTCACAGGAGTCGGACTGACTGCAGCACTTGATGCCTCAACCCTGCTAATGGCTGTGATATAAGGCATGGTAAAATACGGGCTTTGGCAGAGCACTACTCCCCTTTCTCTATTATTATTGCTACACAACGAAAAGGACCGGGGGGGGGGGGGGTGATGATGTGCAGTCAGTGCTGGTATTGAAATCTCACTGACTCCTTCCGCACTCCTTGTCAATTCCCGACTTTGTCAAATCAACTATCGTGAATCTTTGATGTGGGTTGGCCCTTTAGGAACTCAGAGAAACAAGACAGACAGACCTGTTTCATCCCAGAAACCTCCCAGTTCCTGAGCCCTAGCCCTGGAAGTCTCAAAGCCATCACATCCAGAAATCTCTCTAGTCCCTGCTAGTGGTGAACTCACTTCGTCTTCCCCAGGACCACTAATTATTTCTCCATGTTTTCCTGTGAGATCTGAGGCCAGCTTTCTTCTTCCTCCCTCTGGCCTCTCCACGAACGATCTCCATTCTCTAGACAACATGTCTAGAACCGAGTCTTATAGGCACCGAGAGAGTGTGTCTTGAGGGCAGTTGGCGTTTCTAGGACACGAGTGACATCACAAAATTCCGAGAGCTCTCTGGGATACCGTGGAATTTCCAGAGAAGGGACTGCTGATGTCGTGAGGCACGGCCTTTACCTCCTTGCTGATATTTCTCCCCGAACTGACCGACCGACCCACCGACCGACCAACCGGAACCTGAGGTTTCCTTTCCAGGAGTCTCTCCTCCGACACAGAGGGAGCCATTCAGGATTTCCTCCTTCCAAAACCAGAAATTTCTCTCTGCTTCATTAATATCTTCTCACTACTTCCTGAACCCATGGGGAGTTAGTTAGTTGAACACTCACTTTTTTCATGAATGACCCTTCCTCCCTCTCCTGAACATCTCATATTATTGATTCATACTCAGTAAAACAGTAATATGAGAAATTAGGCCAGGAGGACATGGAAGATGAGGGTTGAGTCTTCTGAAGTGAACAAGCACTTAGGGAAGGCTAAACTTAAGGGAATTTGACTCTGAGTGGCAAGACATGAATAGCTGCTGCCAAGGCACAGATACAGGCACCAACTGGGCCCTCGGCATCCTCCTGCATCATCAGAGCTGTGTGGGAAACTCAGCCCAAAGGAGGGGCCGTGTTCAAAGGGAGAGGGCATTTTCGAGGACAGCACTGTTTTCTTTTTCTTCTTTCTTTCTTTCTTTCTTTCTTTCTTTCTTTTTTTTTTTTTCGAGACAGGGTTGTTCTGTAGTTTTTTTTTTTTTTTTGGAGCCTGTCCTGGAACTAGCTCTTGTAGACCAGGCTGGTCTTGAACTCACATGCTTTCTTTTTTTTTCTATTGGATATTTTTGACTTCTTTATCAAAGATCAGGTGTTCGAAGATGTGTGGATCGATATCCGGGTCTTCTATTCGGTTCCATTGGTCCTCCTGTCTGTTCTTATGCCAGGACCAGGCTGTTTTCAGAACTGTAGCTTACAGAGTGTTCTTGCAGGTGGGGCACAGAAGAGGTTAATTACGGTACCTTAGTTCTTCTGCTTTTCTAGCAGACCGGAGCCCAGCTGACAGGAATCCAGTAGAGATGGTGTCAAGGTTCACACTGACACTAACAGCTGTAACTTGAGCAGGATTTGTGATCCACATGAAATTTGCAATGAATTGCAGCAAATCTGTGACACTCTAACTTGCTCAGGCTCAGTATCTGAACATACAGATGTTTGCAATGATCACTGGCTTCAGGATTTTTTTTGTTGTTGTTGTTGTTGTTGTTTTGTTTTTCCACGAGACAGGGTTTCCCTGTAGCTGAAGTTTAACGGCCTGGTGTTTTTGTGACTTACTGCTTCAAAGAACTTCTCCATTTCTTTATCCCTAAGGGAAAAGAAATATAATCACTAAATACATTTAAGTGTCTTTCAACCCTTTTAGATCCCTCTGTTGAGAGTTCTCTGTTTAGGTCTGTACTCCATTTTTTAAAATTGGATTATTTGTTCTTTGGATGACCAATTTCTCGACTTCTTTGTGTATTTTGGAGATTAGTGAAGATCTTTTCCCATTCTGTAAGGCCGTCGTTTTGTCTTGTTGGCCATGTTCTTTGCTTTACAGAAGCTTTTCAGTTTCAGGAGGTCTCACTTATTAATTGTTTCTCTCAGTGTCTGTTTTTTTTTTCTTTTTTTTCTTTTTTCTTTCTTTTTTTTTTCTTTTTTTCTTTTTTTTCTTCTTCTTCTTTTCTTTTTTTTTCTTTTTTTTCTCTCTTTAGTTTTTTTCTTTGTTCTTTTTTTTTTGTTTTGTTTTTCTTTTTTTTTTCTTTTTTCTTTTTTTTCTTTTTCTCTCAGTGTCTGTGCTACTGGGGTTCTATTTAGCAAGCGTTCTCCTGTGCCAATGTGTTCAAGTGCATTTGATATTTTTATTTTTATATTCTTTTATTGTGGATGAAGTCAATTATTTGAACTCTCAAATATTTTTATTGTTATTATCTCTCTATTTGTTTGCTTATTTGTGGTTGTTCACCAACTTGACTATCTAGAGGAAGTAAAAGTCATAACAAGGTTTCCGTAGGTGAACCTGCGGAAGGATCATTAACGTGAGAGAGCAGCGGCGGCGGCTCTGCCCGCCCGCTCGCCTGGCTCGCCCGAGTTCTCGCCGGGAGGCGCGCTCCCCGGGTCGCACGTGTGTTGTGCGCACGGAAGTGTGCGTGCGCACGGGCGCGCGTGGCGGTCGTGAGAGAGAGGTCGAGAGAGGGGGAAGGGGGACGGGCGCCGGCTCGCCCGCCCTCCTCGCCCCGTCCGAGGACCCGTGTCTGGCTCTGCCGCTGGCGGCTCACGGCGGACGGCGGCTCTCTTCCCGCTCTCGCTCTCCTCTGTCCACTCCCGCTGCTTGCCTCACCACACCGCAGCGGCCCGCGGGTGTGTCCCCTCTTTCCCGGGCGCGCGCCTTTCCCTCTCCATCCCTCTTCCCGGGGGAGGATGGGCGAGGGTCTGGCGGCGCCCCGGGCCCCCTCTCGCCGCCGACCTCCGCTCGCGCGCCATGGCGCCGCGGCGCGCCTGTCGGGGAGGCGGCGGAGGTTGGGCGCACTTTTTTTTCCCCCCTCTCCACCTCCTTCTCCTAAGGACCGGGGTAGACCAGTAGTCCCTCCCACCGGGCGGGAGGCCATTTTTTTCCCCCGGGGATGCGGCGGGTCGACCAGATGTCCCGCTGGACTCTTTTTTTTTTTTTTTTTTTAATGTATAATATATATTATATCTTCCTAGACCTGACGGGTCGACCAGTTGTCTCTGTGCACTTCCTTTTTTTTTGACGGACTGGAGCGGGTCGACCAGTTGTCCGATTAAATATTTGGCCTTAAAATGCTAAGTACCGGGGTCGACCAGTTGGCCTTGTGAACTTGGGTCGACCAGTTGTCTTTTTCCATGTCTTGATTGAATGATGTCATTCTTCAATGTGTTGGTGGTTAGTTTATCTCTTTTGTTCTCTATGCCAACACACCCCACTCACCAAACACTTTTTTTTTAATTTATTTATTTACTTAGTTTTATTTTACTTTTTTATTATTTATTTATTTATTTATACATACATACATACATCCTGTCTATCTGTCCAGATGGGGCAGGGGTAGAAGGGGCTAGCTATGAGAGGAAGGTGCTCGGTGGGCATCCAGTTGTAAATAAGGCTGGGAATAAATAGCTGAATATTAATTCATTTGAGTAATATTAAAACTGTTCAAGTAGAAAACAATTGCTTTCTTTTTCTGTTTGCCCAGAGATCTGACTGACTGCAACTTGGAAAGAAGACGGCCCTGCTGGACAGAGACCTCCCTCCTGCTTTGGGTGGGTCGACCAGTTTACATGTTTATTTCCACGTTTTGTCTTTTATGGATTGAATGGATGTGTCTCTCTCTTTTTTTTTTTTTTTTTGGTTTTTCGAGACAGGGTTTCTCTGTGGCTTTGGAGCCTGTCCTGGAACTAGCACTGTAGACCAGGCTGGTCTCGAACTCACAGAGATCCGCCTACCTCTGCCTCCCGAGTACTGGGATTAAAGGCGTGCGCCACCATCGCCCGGCTCTCATTTTTTTTTTCACGATTGCTTGCTTGCTTGCTTGCTTACTTACTTACTTACTTACTATCTGTTCAGCCCATCTCATTTACTTACTTCTTTAAAAAAAATGACCCACCTAGTTATTTACTTACTTACTTACTTACTTACTTGTTCATTCATTCCTTCACTTCCTTATCTTCTTTCATATATCTGTTTATTTATCTGCTGATTTAGCGTGACTCATTTACTTATTGAATGTTTCAATTATTATTTAGTTTTATTCATTTATTCATTCTTTATGTCTATTTTTATGTATGTATTTACTTACTTTCTTAATTTTTTTTTTACTTTTTAAAATTTACTTAATTTTTTTCTTTCTTTGGGAATGTAGATTCTTTCTTCCTTTCTTCCTTTCTTTCCTTCTTTCTGTCTCCTGACTGTCACTGGCTAAGAAAATGGTGGCCTCCATGTCACTGGTCAGCATAGCAGCTCCTAAAATGGAATTTGATGAAGGGATACATAGATAGATAGATAGATAGATAGATAGATAGATAGATAGATAGATAGATAGATAGATAGATAGATGGGATGCGCACACGCTCACACACACACACACACACACACACACACATATGCACGCACGTGCATGACATGTACAGATGGGGGGCGATTCCAATGTTTTCAGAGGAAGGTGCTCGCTGGTAATAATAAATGTGCTGGTAAATAAGGCTGGAAATAGCTGAATATTAAATCATTAAAACTCTTCAAATAAATAAAAAGCAATTCCATTTCTCTCTCTCTCTCTTTCTCACCATATACCAGCACATCTGAACTGACTGCAACATACAAAAGAAGAAGAAACACGGAAAGAAGACATCCCTGCTGGACAGGATCTGAGATGAGAATAAATTCATCGAATGGCTGCCAACAGCATTTCATTGAGAAGAGATTCCACATTTTATGCTGTACAGTTACTTAGTTAGATAGATAGATAAAGAGAGGCCTGTGAACTGGGGTGGGCTGTGGCTTCTCAGGTCACCTCAGGTCAGGGAGGGGCTGAGGAGTGTCCCATTGGCCTTGACAATAGGCAGGAGTCAGAGGTTAATGTCAGGGCAGGGCCTGAGAGTTCCTCAAAGGGAATGAATGGAGACCCTTGCTTACCTAAGAAATGCCTGACCTTGGAAAAGGACTTGTGGAAAGCGGGCCCTTGAAACTGTGGTTTCACGTCTTACTAGAAAGCTCCCTCTTGGAAGGGAAAGTCATCGTGATATCTTACTCTTTTCCCAAGGATACCCTACCTACCCTTCTGATCATTCTTACTGAATTAAGTCTTCCACTGCAAATAAATAAATAAATAAATAATAAATGAAGTGGGTGAGTGAGTGAGTGAGTGAGTAAGTAAGTAAGTAAGTAAGTAAACAAGCAAATACGTGGATGGACAAATAAATACAAAGTTTGCTGTTGTTGACTGACTTTTGATTTCATAATGAATCTCTCTCTCTCTCTCTCTCTCACACACACACACACACACACACACACACACACTAAATATACAATAAAAGGAAGCATAACACCTTTACTCAGGGGGCAGAGTGAACTCTGAAAGTTTTCCAGGCGGGGGGGGGGGGGGAGAGACAGAATATAAGAACAAAATGAGAAACAAGGAAAAATAGTGTTGGCTGGCTGGCCGGCTTTCAGTTCCCTGACAGAAATGAGCACATTGTGGAGGAAACACAAAGTTGTTACACTATGTGGGTGTGATGAGGAGAGATTGTGAGTGAGTGTCCTGTCAGAACAAAGTTAGTCCCATAGTTGATGAAATTCATTATCCCAAAACTTCAGCAGAATATATCCCAAGTTTGCAAATGTGTGATCAGCTTGTGACAGGTTGGGCTGGAGATGCTGAGAACTGGGGAGCCCTCAATGCAAGAGCAGACACTCATTCCCATGAAGAGGGAGAGAGGGAGGGAGGGAGGGAGGGAGGGATCATTCATTCCTATACTCAAGTTTAAAGAAAGATGAGTGGCTATCGATGGAGAGACCACTCACAGATATGAAAAATCATTTCCTAAAAATCAAATTTCTCAGTCAGTATGCAACTGCTATGGTGCTTCTCCTAGATAGAGCAAAACACACAAACAAACTGATTCCTTGATCTAGAGCCACAGTGCACATGCTGTGGAAAAGGGGACATGGCCAACTTGAATCACAATATTCATCAGAGCATGAAAAGAGCGTAAAAAGGACACAGAGGAGAGATAATTGTGGTCCTTCCTTCCTCCCTCCCTCCCTCCCTCCCTCCCTCCCTCCCTCCCTCCCTCCTTCCCTCAGGAAGTGACTGACAGATGAGACTTTGTCCAAGCAGGTTCTGTCTGAAATACCAGACTTGAGTTTCCCCCTCTGTGGGTATTAGCTAATCAGTCCTCCCTTCTTTCTGTAGGAAGGTGGTGCATGTCTCTCAGAACTTACCTGGTTTCCTCTGCACCAGGTGAACCAGGGAAAAGCTTTCTAAGCCTTATTCAGACCCATAGAGGCTGCGCTGTGTGTGACTTCAGAGACCTCAGGGAGTATAGGGGTGGGTGGGTGCTTGATGCTTCAGACTCATGTCATTGAAGGACATAACATAGTCTGGATTCACAGAGATTCACAACACAGAGCCATTGTCACTTACTAACAGCTCAGGACACCCAGAGCTAACAAGAAATTGCAGTCTCAGCCGGCCTTTAATCACAGCACACACACAGATCTCTGTGAATTCAAAGATGGCCTGATTTACAGAGTGAGTTTTAGGACAGCCCAAGATACACAAAGAAACCCTTTCTTGAAAAACAAAGCAAAACAGCAAAAGAAAGAAAGACAAGGAAAAAGAAAAAAATGGCAGTCTCTTTCCACTCTCTCCTCCATTGGCTCTTAAAGAGCTCTCAAGCTGAACTGGAGACCATGGTGTCACTCAAAACTGGGAAGCCAGAAACCTTAGGGGGGTCACAGGAGTCGGACTGACTGCAGCACTTGATGCCTCAACCCTGCTAATGGCTGTGATATAAGGCATGGTAAAATACGGGCTTTGGCAGAGCACTACTCCCCTTTCTCTATTATTATTGCTACACAACGAAAAGGACCGGGGGGGGGGTGATGATGTGCAGTCAGTGCTGGTATTGAAATCTCACTGACTCCTTCCGCACTCCTTGTCAATTCCCGACTTTGTCAAATCAACTATCGTGAATCTTTGATGTGGGTTGGCCCTTTAGGAACTCAGAGAAACAAGACAGACAGACCTGTTTCATCCCAGAAACCTCCCAGTTCCTGAGCCCTAGCCCTGGAAGTCTCAAAGCCATCACATCCAGAAATCTCTCTAGTCCCTGCTCGTGGTGAACTCACTTCGTCTTCCCCAGGACCACTAATTATTTCTCCATGTTTTCCTGTGAGATCTGAGGCCAGCTTTCTTCTTCCTCCCTCTGGCCTCTCCACGAACGATCTCCATTCTCTAGACAACATGTCTAGAACCGAGTCTTATAGGCACCGAGAGAGTGTGTCTTGAGGGCAGTTGGCGTTTCTAGGACACGAGTGACATCACAAAATTCCGAGAGCTCTCTGGGATACCGTGGAATTTCCAGAGAAGGGACTGCTGATGTCGTGAGGCACGGCCTTTACCTCCTTGCTGATATTTCTCCCCGAACTGACCGACCGACCCACCGACCGACCAACCGGAACCTGAGGTTTCCTTTCCAGGAGTCTCTCCTCCGACACAGAGGGAGCCATTCAGGATTTCCTCCTTCCAAAACCAGAAATTTCTCTCTGCTTCATTAATATCTTCTCACTACTTCCTGAACCCATGGGGAGTTAGTTAGTTGAACACTCACTTTTTTCATGAATGACCCTTCCTCCCTCTCCTGAACATCTCATATTACTGATTCATACTCAGTAAAACAGTAATATGAGAAATTAGGCCAGGAGGACATGGAAGATGAGGGTTGAGTCTTCTGAAGTGAACAAGCACTTAGGGAAGGCTAAACTTAAGGGAATTTGACTCTGAGTGGCAAGACATGAATAGCTGCTGCCAAGGCACAGATACAGGCACCAACTGGGCCCTCGGCATCCTCCTGCATCATCAGAGCTGTGTGGGAAACTCAGCCCAAAGGAGGGGCCATGTTCAAAGGGAGAGGGCATTTTCAAGGACAGCACTGTTTTCTTTTTCTTCTTTCTTTCTTTCTTTCTTTCTTTCTTTCTTTTTTTTTTTTTTTTTTCGAGACAGGGTTGTTCTGTAGTTTTTTTTTTTTTTGGAGCCTGTCCTGGAACTAGCTCTTGTAGACCAGGCTGGTCTTGAACTCACATGCTTTCTTTTTTTTTCTATTGGATATTTTTGACTTCTTTATCAAAGATCAGGTGTTCGAAGATGTGTGGATCGATATCCGGGTCTTCTATTCGGTTCCATTGGTCCTCCTGTCTGTTCTTATGCCAGGACCAGGCTGTTTTCAGAACTGTAGCTTACAGAGTGTTCTTGCAGGTGGGGCACAGAAGAGGTTAATTACGGTACCTTAGTTCTTCTGCTTTTCTAGCAGACCGGAGCCCAGCTGACAGGAATCCAGTAGAGATGGTGTCAAGGTTCACACTGACACTAACAGCTGTAACTTGAGCAGGATTTGTGATCCACATGAAATTTGCAATGAATTGCAGCAAATCTGTGACACTCTAACTTGCTCAGGCTCAGTATCTGAACATACAGATGTTTGCAATGATCACTGGCTTCAGGATTTTTTTTTTGTTGTTGTTGTTGTTGTTTTGTTTTTCCACGAGACAGGGTTTCCCTGTAGCTGAAGTTTAATGGCCTGGTGTTTTTGTGACTTACTGCTTCAAAGAACTTCTCCATTTCTTTATCCCTAAGGGAAAAGAAATATAATCACTAAATACATTTAAGTGTCTTTCAACCATTTTAGATCCCTCTGTTGAGAGTTCTCTGTTTAGGTCTGTACTCCATTTTTTAAAATTGGATTATTTGTTCTTTGGATGACCAATTTCTCGACTTCTTTGTGTATTTTGGAGATTAGTGAAGATCTTTTCCCATTCTGTAAGGCCGTCGTTTTGTCTTGTTGGCCATGTTCTTTGCTTTACAGAAGCTTTTCAGTTTCAGGAGGTCTCACTTATTAATTGTTTCTCTCAGTGTCTGTTTTTTTTTCTTTTTTTTTCTTTTTTCTTTCTTTTTTTTTTCTTTTTTTTCTTTTTTTCTTTTTTTCTTTTTTTTCTTCTTCTTCTTTTCTTTTTTTTTTCTTTTTTTTCTCTCTTTAGTTTTTTTCTTTGTTCTTTTTTTTTGTTTTGTTTTTCTTTTTTTTTCTTTTTTCTTTTTTTTCTTTTTCTCTCAGTGTCTGTGCTACTGGGGTTCTATTTAGCAAGCGTTCTCCTGTGCCAATGTGTTCAAGTGCATTTGATATTTTTATTTTTATATTCTTTTATTGTGGATGAAGTCAATTATTTGAACTCTCAAATATTTTTATTGTTATTATCTCTCTATTTGTTTGCTTATTTGTGGTTGTTCACCAACTTGACTATCTAGAGGAAGTAAAAGTCGTAACAAGGTTTCCGTAGGTGAACCTGCGGAAGGATCATTAACGTGAGAGAGCAGCGGCGGCGGCTCTGCCCGCCCGCTCGCCTGCCTCGCCCGAGTTCTCGCCGGGAGGCGCGCTCCCCGGGTCGCACGTGTGTTGTGCGCACGGAAGTGTGCGTGCGCACGGGCGCGCGTGGCGGTCGTGAGAGAGAGGTCGAGAGAGGGGGAAGGGGGACGGGCGCCGGCTCGCCCGCCCTCCTCGCCCCGTCCGAGGACCCGTGTCTGGCTCTGCCGCTGGCGGCTCACGGCGGACGGCGGCTCTCTTCCCGCTCTCGCTCTCCTCCGTCCACTCCCGCTGCTTGCCTCACCGCACCGCAGCGGCCCGCGGGTGTGTCCCCTCTTTCCCGGGCGCGCGCCTTTCCCTCTCCATCCCTCTTCCCGGGGGAGGATGGGCGAGGGTCTGGCGGCGCCCCGGGCCCCCTCTCGCCGCCGACCTCCGCTCGCGCGCCGTGGCGCCGCGGCGCGCCTGTCGGGGAGGCGGCGGAGGTTGGGCGCACTTTTTTTTCCCCCCTCTCCACCTCCTTCTCCAAAGGACCGGGGTAGACCAGTAGTCCCTCCCACCGGGCGGGAGGCCATTTTTTTCCCCCGGGGATGCGGCGGGTCGACCAGATGTCCCGCTGGACTCTTTTTTTTTTTTTTTTTTTTTTTAATGTATAATATATATTATATCTTCCTAGACCTGACGGGTCGACCAGTTGTCTCTGTGCACTTCCTTTTTTTTTTGACGGACTGGAAGCGGGTCGACCAGTTGTCCGATTAAATATTTGGCCTTAAAATGCTAAGTACCGGGGTCGACCAGTTGGCCTTGTGAACTTGGGTCGACCAGTTGTCTTTTTCCATGTCTTGATTGAATGATGTCATTCTTCAATGTGTTGGTGGTTAGTTTATCTCTTTTGTTCTCTATGCCAACACGCCCCACTCACTAAACACTTTTTTTTTTAATTTATTTATTTACTTATTTTTATTTTACTTTTTTATTATTTATTTATTTATTTATACATACATACATACATCCTGTCTATCTGTCCAGATGGGGCAGGGGTAGAAGGGGCTAGCTATGAGAGGAAGGTGCTCGGTGGGCATCCAGTTGTAAATAAGGCTGGGAATAAATAGCTGAATATTAATTCATTTGAGTAATATTAAAACTGTTCAAGTAGAAAACAATTGCTTTCTTTTTCTGTTTGCCCAGAGATCTGACTGACTGCAACTTGGAAAGAAGACGGCCCTGCTGGACAGAGACCTCCCTCCTGCTTTGGGTGGGTCGACCAGTTTACATGTTTATTTCCACGTTTTGTCTTTTATGGATTGAATGGATGTGTCTCTCTCTTTTTTTTTTTTTTTTTGGTTTTTCGAGACAGGGTTTCTCTGTGGCTTTGGAGCCTGTCCTGGAACTAGCACTGTAGACCAGGCTGGTCTCAAACTCACAGAGATCCGCCTACCTCTGCCTCCCGAGTACTGGGATTAAAGGCGTGCGCCACCATCGCCCGGCTCTCATTTTTTTTTTCACGATTGCTTGCTTGCTTGCTTGCTTACTTACTTACTTACTTACTATCTGTTCAGCCCATCTCATTTACTTACTTCTTTAAAAAAAATGACCCACCTAGTTATTTACTTACTTACTTACTTACTTACTTGTTCATTCATTCCTTCACTTCCTTATCTTCTTTCATATATCTGTTTATTTATCTGCTGATTTAGCGTGACTCATTTACTTATTGAATGTTTCAATTATTATTTAGTTTTATTCATTTATTCATTCTTTATGTCTATTTGTATGTATGTATTTACTTACTTTCTTAATTTTTTTTTTACTTTTTAAAATTTACTTAATTTTTTTCTTTCTTTGGGAATGTAGATTCTTTCTTCCTTTCTTTCCTTCTTTCTGTCTCCTGACTGTCACTGGCTAAGAAAATGGTGGCCTCCATGTCACTGGTCAGCATAGCAGCTCCTAAAATGGAATTTGATGAAGGGATACATAGATAGATAGATAGATAGATAGATAGATAGATAGATAGATAGATAGATAGATAGATAGATAGATGGGATGCGCACACGCTCACACACACACACACACACACACACACACACATATGCACGCACGTGCATGACATGTACAGATGGGGGGCGATTCCAATGTTTTCAGAGGAAGGTGCTCGCTGGTAATAATAAATGTGCTGGTAAATAAGGCTGGAAATAGCTGAATATTAAATCATTAAAACTCTTCAAATAAATAAAAAGCAATTCCATTTCTCTCTCTCTCTCTTTCTCACCATATACCAGCACATCTGAACTGACTGCAACATACAAAAGAAGAAGAAACACGGAAAGAAGACATCCCTGCTGGACAGGATCTGAGATGAGAATAAATTCATCGAATGGCTGCCAACAGCATTTCATTGAGAAGAGATTCCACATTTTATGCTGTACAGTTACTTAGTTAGATAGATAGATAAAGAGAGGCCTGTGAACTGGGGTGGGCTGTGGCTTCTCAGGTCACCTCAGGTCAGGGAGGGGCTGAGGAGTGTCCCATTGGCCTTGACAATAGGCAGGAGTCAGAGGTTAATGTCAGGGCAGGGCCTGAGAGTTCCTCAAAGGGAATGAATGGAGACCCTTGCTTACCTAAGAAATGCCTGACCTTGGAAAAGGACTTGTGGAAAGCGGGCCCTTGAAACTGTGGTTTCACGTCTTACTAGAAAGCTCCCTCTTGGAAGGGAAAGTCATCGTGATATCTTACTCTTTTCCCAAGGATACCCTACCTACCCTTCTGATCATTCTTACTGAATTAAGTCTTCCACTGCAAATAAATAAATAAATAAATAATAAATGAAGTGGGTGAGTGAGTGAGTGAGTGAGTAAGTAAGTAAGTAAGTAAGTAAACAAGCAAATACGTGGATGGACAAATAAATACAAAGTTTGCTGTTGTTGACTGACTTTTGATTTCATAATGAATCTCTCTCTCTCTCTCTCTCTCTCTCTCTCTCTCACACACACACACACACACACACACTAAATATACAATAAAAGGAAGCATAACACCTTTACTCAGGGGGCAGAGTGAACTCTGAAAGTTTTCCAGGCGGGGGGGGGGGAGAGACAGAATATAAGAACAAAATGAGAAACAAGGAAAAATAGTGTTGGCTGGCTGGCCGGCTTTCAGTTCCCTGACAGAAATGAGCACATTGTGGAGGAAACACAAAGTTGTTACACTATGTGGGTGTGATGAGGAGAGATTGTGAGTGAGTGTCCTGTCAGAACAAAGTTAGTCCCATAGTTGATGAAATTCATTATCCCAAAACTTCAGCAGAATATATCCCAAGTTTGCAAATGTGTGATCAGCTTGTGACAGGTTGGGCTGGAGATGCTGAGAACTGGGGAGCCCTCAATGCAAGAGCAGACACTCATTCCCATGAAGAGGGAGAGAGGGAGGGAGGGAGGGAGGGAGGGATCATTCATTCCTATACTCAAGTTTAAAGAAAGATGAGTGGCTATCTATGGAGAGACCACTCACAGATATGAAAAATCATTTCCTAAAAATCAAATTTCTCAGTCAGTATGCAACTGCTATGGTGCTTCTCCTAGATAGAGCAAAACACACAAACAAACTGATTCCTTGATCTAGAGCCACAGTGCACATGCTGTGGAAAAGGGGACATGGCCAACTTGAATCACAATATTCATCAGAGCATGAAAAGAGCGTAAAAAGGACACAGAGGAGAGATAATTGTGGTCCTTCCTTCCTCCCTCCCTCCCTCCCTCCCTCCCTCCCTCCCTCCTTCCCTCAGGAAGTGACTGACAGATGAGACTTTGTCCAAGCAGGTTCTGTCTGAAATACCAGACTTGAGTTTCCCCCTCTGTGGGTATTAGCTAATCAGTCCTCCCTTCTTTCTGTAGGAAGGTGGTGCATGTCTCTCAGAACTTACCTGGTTTCCTCTGCACCAGGTGAACCAGGGAAAAGCTTTCTAAGCCTTATTCAGACCCATAGAGGCTGCGCTGTGTGTGACTTCAGAGACCTCAGGGAGTATAGGGGTGGGTGGGTGCTTGATGCTTCAGACTCATGTCATTGAAGGACATAACATAGTCTGGATTCACAGAGATTCACAACACAGAGCCATTGTCACTTACTAACAGCTCAGGACACCCAGAGCTAACAAGAAATTGCAGTCTCAGCCGGCCTTTAATCACAGCACACACACAGATCTCTGTGAATTCAAAGATGGCCTGATTTACAGAGTGAGTTTTAGGACAGCCCAAGATACAAAAAGAAACCCTTTCTTGAAAAACAAAGCAAAACAGCAAAAGAAAGAAAGACAAGGAAAAAGAAAAAAATGGCAGTCTCTTTCCACTCTCTCCTCCATTGGCTCTTAAAGAGCTCTCAAGCTGAACTGGAGACCATGGTGTCACTCAAAACTGGGAAGCCAGAAACCTTAGGGGGGTCACAGGAGTCGGACTGACTGCAGCACTTGATGCCTCAACCCTGCTAATGGCTGTGATATAAGGCATGGTAAAATACGGGCTTTGGCAGAGCACTACTCCCCTTTCTCTATTATTATTGCTACACAACGAAAAGGACCGGGGGGGGGGTGATGATGTGCAGTCAGTGCTGGTATTGAAATCTCACTGACTCCTTCCGCACTCCTTGTCAATTCCCGACTTTGTCAAATCAACTATCGTGAATCTTTGATGTGGGTTGGCCCTTTAGGAACTCAGAGAAACAAGACAGACAGACCTGTTTCATCCCAGAAACCTCCCAGTTCCTGAGCCCTAGCCCTGGAAGTCTCAAAGCCATCACATCCAGAAATCTCTCTAGTCCCTGCTAGTGGTGAACTCACTTCGTCTTCCCCAGGACCACTAATTATTTCTCCATGTTTTCCTGTGAGATCTGAGGCCAGCTTTCTTCTTCCTCCCTCTGGCCTCTCCACGAACGATCTCCATTCTCTAGACAACATGTCTAGAACCGAGTCTTATAGGCACCGAGAGAGTGTGTCTTGAGGGCAGTTGGCGTTTCTAGGACACGAGTGACATCACAAAATTCCGAGAGCTCTCTGGGATACCGTGGAATTTCCAGAGAAGGGACTGCTGATGTCGTGAGGCACGGCCTTTACCTCCTTGCTGATATTTCTCCCCGAACTGACCGACCGACCGACCGACCGACCGACCAACCGGAACCTGAGGTTTCCTTTCCAGGAGTCTCTCCTCCGACACAGAGGGAGCCATTCAGGATTTCCTCCTTCCAAAACCAGAAATTTCTCTCTGCTTCATTAATATCTTCTCACTACTTCCTGAACCCATGGGGAGTTAGTTAGTTGAACACTCACTTTTTTCATGAATGACCCTTCCTCCCTCTCCTGAACATCTCATATTACTGATTCATACTCAGTAAAACAGTAATATGAGAAATTAGGCCAGGAGGACATGGAAGATGAGGGTTGAGTCTTCTGAAGTGAACAAGCACTTAGGGAAGGCTAAACTTAAGGGAATTTGACTCTGAGTGGCAAGACATGAATAGCTGCTGCCAAGGCACAGATACAGGCACCAACTGGGCCCTCGGCATCCTCCTGCATCATCAGAGCTGTGTGGGAAACTCAGCCCAAAGGAGGGGCCGTGTTCAAAGGGAGAGGGCATTTTCGAGGACAGCACTGTTTTCTTTTTCTTCTTTCTTTCTTTCTTTCTTTCTTTCTTTCTTTTTTTTTTCGAGACAGGGTTGTTCTGTAGTTTTTTTTTTTTTGGAGCCCGTCCTGGAACTAGCTCTTGTAGACCAGGCTGGTCTTGAACTCACATGCTTTCTTTTTTTTTTCTATTGGATATTTTTGACTTCTTTATCAAAGATCAAGTGTTCGTAGATGTGTGGATCGATATCCGGGTCTTCTATTCGGTTCCATTGGTCCTCCTGTCTGTTCTTATGCCAGGACCAGGCTGTTTTCAGAACTGTAGCTTACAGAGTGTTCTTGCAGGTGGGGCACAGAAGAGGTTAATTACGGTACCTTAGTTCTTCTGCTTTTCTAGCAGACCGGAGCCCAGCTGACAGGAATCCAGTAGAGATGGTGTCAAGGTTCACACTGACACTAACAGCTGTAACTTGAGCAGGATTTGTGATCCACATGAAATTTGCAATGAATTGCAGCAAATCTGTGACACTCTAACTTGCTCAGGCTCAGTATCTGAACATACAGATGTTTGCAATGATCACTGGCTTCAGGATTTTTTTTTTGTTGTTGTTGTTGTTGTTTTGTTTTTCCACGAGACAGGGTTTCCCTGTAGCTGAAGTTTAACGGCCTGGTGTTTTTGTGACTTACTGCTTCAAAGAACTTCTCCATTTCTTTATCCCTAAGGGAAAAGAAATATAATCACTAAATACATTTAAGTGTCTTTCAACCATTTTAGATCCCTCTGTTGAGAGTTCTCTGTTTAGGTCTGTACTCCATTTTTTAAAATTGGATTATTTGTTCTTTGGATGACCAATTTCTCGAGTTCTTTGTGTATTTTGGAGATTAGTGAAGATCTTTTCCCATTCTGTAAGGCCGTCGTTTTGTCTTCTTGGCCATGTTCTTTGCTTTACAGAAGCTTTTCAGTTTCAGGAGGTCTCACTTATTAATTGTTTCTCTCAGTGTCTGTTTTTTTTTTCTTTTTTTTTTCTTTCTTTTTTTTTCTTTTTTTTTCTTTTTTTTCTTTTTTTCTTTTTTTTCTTCTTTTTTTTTCTTTTTTTCCTTTTTTTTCTTTTTTTTTCTCTCTTTAGTTTTTTTCTTTGTTTTTTTTTTGTTTTTTTTTCTTTTTTTTCTTTTCTTTTTTTTCTTTTTCTCTCAGTGTCTGTGCTACTGGGGTTCTATTTAGCAAGCGTTCTCCTGTGCCAATGTGTTCAAGTGCATTTGATATTTTTATTTTTATATTCTTTTATTGTGGATGAAGTCAATTATTTGAACTCTCAAATATTTTTATTGTTATTATCTCTCTATTTGTTTGCTTATTTGTGGTTGTTCAACATAAGGTTTCGTTGTGTACCCTTGTATGCCCTGGGACTCACTTTGTAGACAAGACTGGCCTCAGACTCACAGAGAGTCATCTGCCTCTGCCTCCTAGTGCTGAGATTAAAGGCATGCACTAAACACCTTTTCTATATATTTATTTTCCTAATAATTTATTTATTTTCATTTTATTGTCATTGGTGTTTTGCCTGCATGTATGTCTATCTGAGGGTGTCCGATCTTGGAGTTACCGACAGCTGTTGACTGCCATGTGGGTGGTAAGGAATTGAACCTGGGTCCTCTGGAAGAGCAGTCAGAACTCTTAACCACAGAGCCATCTCTCTCCAGCCCTCACCTTTTTTTTTTTTTTTGAAAACGGGGTTTCTCTGTGTCACTTTGCCTGGCCTTGAATCTCAATCTGCAGAACAAGGGAGCCTTAAACTCACAGTGATCTGCCTGCCTTGGTCTCCCTGATCTTGGAGGTGTTTTTATCATCTCTCTCTCTCTCTCTCTCTCTCTCTCTCTCTCTCTCTCTCTCTCTGTGTGTGTGTGTGTGTGTGTGTGTGTGTGTGTGTGTCTGGCTATCTAGCTATCTATCCATTCATTTATTAGTTTATGTATTTATTTATTTTTTGGTTGTTCTTGTTGTTTTCTGAGACAGGATTTCTCTCTAGCTTTGGAGTCTGTCCTGGATCCAGACCTGGTCACAGCTGTACCGGAAAATAAAATAAAACAAACAAACAAAAACAAAAACAAAGCAAAGCAAAAGCCAGGCAGGACTGTCTGGTTGACCTTCCCTTTTCCCCTCCCCCATGGGCTCCTCAGAGGCAGTGCGGCCTCCTGCAGGGAATCCACAGAGCCTCTGCCCAAGGCTCTCCAGGGAACCCACTCTCTCCCTTTCCCCCAGCCCCAGGGCTGCTGGCCACATCTATCTCTCAGGCGTACCTCTATCTCTCAGGCATAGGTGGCGGGCACTCTGGCTATCCAGGACGTGACAGACACAGACACACAGAAGCAGGGAGGAACGGTGCCCACTCTCTCACTAGATGCAGGCATGCAGGAGGAACAATGAAAGAATGAGAACTGGAGAGATGGAATTTCTGGAATGTCCAGAAACCACATGGTGGGGATCTAGTGACCTCTTTTGGTGACAGGGAGTACAGCACAGATTGGGTTCTTGTGCTCCTGAGATGTAACCCCCACAAGGCAGCAGCTCATAAGTGATTGTAAATCCAGTTTCACACAACTGCACATAAAATAAAGTTAAATAAATCATAAAAAAATTCTTTAAAAATTTGAAATTAAAATAAGTTCTACACAACCGGAAAGACTGTCTCAAATAAAAGTAAAATAAAATGTTCTAAAATAGGACAACTTCCCTGCCCCCCCACCCCCACAGGGACACACTTGGTGCAGACCAAGAGATACAAACAAAATTTGAAATTAAACTAAATGTACAAGAAACTGAGCCTGGTTATTGTGGTGCACATCTTTTATTCTATCATCAAAGAGACAGAGGCAGGTGGACCTCTGTGAATTCCCAGGCTTTATAGAGAGGCCCCCAACCCAAATAAAAAAAAAACATATATAAAAGTTTGACCAAACACCACCCCCCCCCCAAAAAAAAGGAAGGAAGGAAGGAAAGAAGAAGGAGACATTATAAACTGTCTCCTTGGTCCTAGAAACTGGATCATGGGAATTTAGGACCTATGAGACAGTGCACGAGTCTTGTGATCTCACTTGGTAGATGAGTCTGGATTTTAACTCACAGATGTCCTTCTGCCTGTGTCTCCCACATGCTGGGATAAAGGGTTCCCTAATTCTTGAATGGCATACTGAAAGTAGTTATTTCTACTTGGTTTGCGTTTGATTTTTTTTTAAACAATCCATGCCTAATTATTTATTTATTTTTGGTTTTTCATGACAGGGTTTCTCTGTAGCTTTGGAACTAACCCTTGTAGACCAGGCTGGCCTCAAATTCACAAAGATCCACCTGCCTTTGCCTCCCAAGTGCTGGGATTAAAGGAATGTGCCACCACTACCCGCCTTTGTTTCTTTTATTTATTTTTGTTAAGCTCTACGTTTTTCTTTCCTCTCTTTCCATGCCTCCCCTTCAACCCTCTCCCAAGGTTCTGGCTATGACAAACAATGCTGCTATGAGCATAGTTGAGCCCATGTCCTCGTGGCACAATTGAGCATCCTTTACATATATACCTAAACGTGGTATTGCTGGGTCTTGAGGAAGGTTGTTTCCTAATTTTCTGAGAAATCGCCACACTGACATCCAAAGGGGGCGGTACCAGCTTGCATTCCCACCAGCGATGCAGGAGTGTTCCCTTTTCCCCACATCCTCTCCAGCATAAGTTGTCATCAGTGTTTTAGATCTTGGCCATTCTTACAGGTATAAAGTGGAATCTCAGAGCTGTTTTGATTTACATATCTCTGATGACTAAGGGTGTTGAACATCTCCTTAAGTGTCTTTCAGCCATTTTAGATTTCTCGGTTGAGAGTTCTCTGTTTAGGTCTGTACCTCCATGTTGTGAACTGGATTATTTGTTCTTGAAATGACCAATGTCTTGAGTTCTTTGTATATTTTGGAGATCAGACCTCTGTCTGATGTGGGGTTAGTGAAGATCTTTGCCCATTCTGTAAGGCCGTCGTTTTGTCTTGTTGGCCATGTCCTTTGCTTTACAGAAGAAGCCTTTCAGTTTCACGAGGTCCCATTGATTAATTTTGTTTCTCTCAGAGTCTGTGCTACTGGAGTTAGATTTAGGAAGTGGTCTCCTGTGCCGATGCGTTCAAATGCTTTTTTTTAAAAAATAAATATTTATTTATTATGTATACAATATTCTTTCTGTGTGTATGTCTGAAGGCCAGAAGAGAGCACCAGACCCTATTACAGATGGTTGTGAGCCACCATGTGGTTGCTGGGAATTGAACTCAGGACCTTTGGAAGAGCAGGCAACGCTCTTAACCGCTGAGCCATCTCTCCAGCCCCCGTTCAAATGCTTTTGATATTTTTATTTTTATATTTTTTTTATTGTGGATGAGGTCAATTATTTGAACTCTCAAATATTTTTATTGTTATTATCTGTTTGTTTATTTGTGGGTTTGCAACACGGGGTTTCCTTGTGTATCCTTGTATGCCCTGGGACTCACTTTGTAAACAAGACTGGCCTCAGACTCACAGAGATCAGCCTGCCTCTGCCTTCTAGTGATGGAATTAAAGGCGTACACTAAACACATTTTTTTTGAAAACAGGGTTTTTCTGTGTCACTTTGCCTGTCCTGAATCTCAATCTGCAGAACAAAGTAGCCTTAAACTCACAGTGATCTGCCTGCTTTGGTCTCCCTGATCTTGGAGGTGTTTTATCATCTATCTATCTATCTATCTATCTATCTATCTATCTATCTATCTATCTATCATCTATCTATCTATCCATTCATTTCATTTATTAGTTTATTTATTTATTTTTTTGTTTTCTGAGACAGGGTTTCTCTCTAGCTTTCCTTCTTGCTTGCTTGCTTGATTTTTTTGCTTTCTTGCTCTCTTGCTTTTTTCCCCCTTCTTTTATTAGTTAGTTCTTGAGGCATGGTTTCTCTGTGTAACAGCCCTAGCTGTTCTCTCTCTCTCTCTCTCTCTCTCTCTCTCTCTCTCTCTCTCTCTCTCAAATATGTTTGGTTTTGTGTTTTGCTTTATGAGACAGGGTTTCTCTGCTGCTTTGGAGACTGTTGTTAAAACTAGCTCCTTTCTTGTAGACCAGGCTGTCCTAAAACTCCCAATGATCCTGTTTCTGCTAAATATGGAGCCAGTGCTCTTGAATGCCTTTGTCTGGTGAGGTCAAAAGCCACCCACACACACACAACCCCCCCCAACACACACACAAACCAAACACAGGCACAGGCACACCCAGAGACACATAAATAAACTTTTAAATTAAGAAGAGCCTGGAGAGCTAGTTTCGCGGCTCTTCCAGAGAAATTGGGTTCAATTCCCAGCACCTGCATGGCAGCTCATAGTGATTGTAAATTCAGTTTCTGGGTGATCTGACATCTTCAGACCATTGCACATAAAATAAAGTTAAGAAAATCATAAAAAAATTCCTTAAGAAATTGAAATTTAACTAAGTCCCACACAATTGGAAACACTCTCAAATAAAAGTAAAATAAATGGAAAAGAATACAGTGCTAAGTGCAGTTATGAAAATGTTTTGAAATGTGATACCTTCCCTGTCTCCCCCACATACACAAGCCACACTGAGAGATTTAAATAAAATCTGGGTAATCATTTATGTATCTGGCCTATGTCAGAGGGGCAGGGGAAGCTGAAGCCTTGTCCTTTGGGCTCCAGGTTCTCAGTACTGCGTCAAAAACTCGAGTGTATAGTGAGCCCATGTCTGTCCTGCCGGCAGCACTCAGGAACTGGGAATACAAGGATCAGGAGATCATCTTCAACAACCCAGCAAGTGCAAACCATCCTGGTGGGAAAGAGACCCTCTAAAAGAAATCAATAAAATGACATTTTTATTTTTTTCTGTCGGAAGTGAAAATGTTCCAAATAATTCACTGCATCAGTATTCCTGGAAATGATATCAAAATCAGAATTTTTCTTTTTTTTTTAACATTTTATTTTATTCTTATTATTTTAATTTTTATTTTTTTGGTTTTTCGAGACAGGGTTTCTCTGTGGTTTTGGAGCCTGTCCTGGAACTAGCTCTTGTAGACCAGGCTGGTCTCGAAATCACAGAGATCCGCCTGCCTCTGCCTCCCAAGTGCTGGGATTAAAGGCGTGCGCCACCACTGCCTGGCGTAAATCAGAATTTTTCATATTATTCCATGGCTGTTGTAATTTTCTCTGTGGCAGACAGAGGCAGGCAGATCTCTGTGAATTTGAGGCCAGCCTGGTCATCTACAGTTCCAGGACAGGTGCCAAAGCTAAGAGAATCCTTGTCTCAGAAAATTTTTTTCTCTGCGTCTCACGTGTCGTGTGTCTTTCTCTAAGCAGGCCCAGGAATCCTAAGAGCCTGTAGGTGATCTAGGAAATCTCCTGTAGCAGGGGCCCTGGCCTCCACTCCTGGCCCCTGAGGGCACCTGGTAAAAGTGAGAAGGCAGATTTCAGAGACTAGTAAAGTTCAAGGTCACCAGCCCTTCCCAACAGCTAGAACCTTTAAAGGGTGAGGCTACAACTTAATTGGCCTGCTTAGATATGGATATTTTTGTTGTGGTTCTTGTTTTACAGGGCAGGAACAGACATCCAAGTGGGAATTTTCCACAGCTGTTTTAATTTTCTCAGACTCGGTATTTAGTATGAGAAGTGGTGTGTGGGGTTGTACAAACACAACTACTGAAAAAGAACCCTAAGAAAGCAGGCCTCCCTCCCTCCCTCCCTCCTTCCTTCCCTCTCTCCCTCCCTCCCTCCCTCCCTCCCTCCCTCCCTCCCTCCCTCAGTTCCTCCCTCTCACCAAGCCATAATTGTGGCAGCCCCTTGGCCCACATAGTCCTTTCACTGATCAGTCAGACACACTCTTTTTTTATTTTTGAATTTTGGGTGAAGTCAATTAATTGAGCTCTTAGATGATGATGATGATGATTATTATTATTATTATTAGTTTATTTGTGTTTTTTTTTTTACATAGAGGTTCCCTGTGTCCCTGGAACTCACTTTGTAGACAAGGCTGGCCTCAGACTCACAGAGATCTAGCTGCCCCTGCCTCTACCTCTGCTTCCTAGTGCCGGAATTAAAGGCCTGTACTAAACACACTTTCCCCCCCTAAGTCAGGGTTTCTCTGTGTCTGTCGCTTTGCCTGTCCTAAAACTCACACTGCAGAACGAGGTGGCCTCAAACTCACAGCGATTTGCCTGTTTCTGCCTCTCCTGATTTCTGAGGGCTGAGAACTGAGAATAAAGAAATGTGCTGCCCAAAATATACTGCCGCTGCTGCAATTAAAAAAATAAATTAAAATAAAATAACCTGAGATAAACAAAGAAAAAAAGGAAAACACCTGTTTTTTCCTTCCTTCCTTCCTTCCTTCCTTCCTTCCTTTCTTTTTCCTTACTTGTTTTTTTTTCTGTTTTCTTCTTTTATTATTATTATTATTATTATTTTTGGTGAAGGGTTTCTCTGTATAATACCTTTAACTCACTATATAAACCAGGCTGTCATCTTGGTAACATTATGGTTTTGTATTTTCTTATTTCTTGTCTGTAAATCAACAAATCAACATTTCTTCTCTCTCTCTCTCTCACACTCATTTAATTTATGTTTTATTTTATTTTTGGTTTGTGTTCTTGTTTTGATTTTCAAGGAAGGGTTTCTCTGTTGCTTTGGAGCCTGTCTTTGGAACTAGCTCTTGTCAACCAGGCTGGCTGGCCTCAAACTCCCAGAGATCCACCTGCCTCTCTGCCAGATATGGAACCAGTCATCTTGGTTAGTTCAAAAGCCACCCCATAAACACACACACACACACACAACACACACACACACACACACACACACACAGAGGCACATCCAGAGAAACATATTTTTTTTTTTTTTTTGGTTTTTCGAGACAGGGTTTCTCTGTGGCTTTGGAGCCTGTCCTGGAACTAGCTCTGTAGACCAGGCTGGTCTCGAACTCACAGAGATCCGCCTGCCTCTGCTTCCCGAGTGCTGGGATTAAAGGCTTGCGCCACCACTGCCCTGCGATGCCCCTACTATAAAAATGGGTTTCAGAAACCGGCCTTTTGCCACAGTGTCAGAAGCCCAAACTCTGCCTGTGGTCTCAGCTAGCTGATAAGCTTCTGTGACTCGCGGTGTGTTTGTATTTTTAAGTTTGTTTTTGGTTTATTAGACTTGGTGGTGTTCTCATCTTTGCATGACCCCCCCCCCTCGACCCAACATTTAAGTGTCTTTCAACCATTTTAGATCCCTCTGTTGAGAGTTCTCTGTTTAGGTCTGTACTCCATTTTTTAAAATTGGATTATTTGTTCTTTGGATGACCAATTTCTCGAGTTCTTTGTGTATTTTGGAGATTAGTGAAGATCTTTTCCCATTCTGTAAGGCCGTCGTTTTGTCTTCTTGGCCATGTTCTTTGCTTTACAGAAGCTTTTCAGTTTCAGGAGGTCTCACTTATTAATTGTTTCTCTCAGTGTCTGTTTTTTTTTTCTTTTTTTTTTCTTTCTTTTTTTTCTTTTTTTTCTTTTTTTCTTTTTTTTCTTCTTTTTTTTTCTTTTTTTCCTTTTTTTTTCTTTTTTTTTCTCTCTTTAGTTTTTTTCTTTGTTTTTTTTTGTTTTTTTTTCTTTTTTTTCTTTTCTTTTTTTTCTTTTTCTCTCAGTGTCTGTGCTACTGGGGTTCTATTTAGCAAGCGTTCTCCTGTGCCAATGTGTTCAAGTGCATTTGATATTTTTATTTTTATATTCTTTTATTGTGGATGAAGTCAATTATTTGAACTCTCAAATATTTTTATTGTTATTATCTCTCTATTTGTTTGCTTATTTGTGGTTGTTCAACATAAGGTTTCGTTGTGTACCCTTGTATGCCCTGGGACTCACTTTGTAGACAAGACTGGCCTCAGACTCACAGAGAGTCATCTGCCTCTGCCTCCTAGTGCTGAGATTAAAAGCATGCACTAAACACCTTTTCTATATATTTATTTTCCTAATAATTTATTTATTTTCATTTTATTGTCATTGGTGTTTTGCCTGCATGTATGTCTATCTGAGGGTGTCCGATCTTGGAGTTACCGACAGCTGTTGACTGCCATGTGGGTGGTAAGGAATTGAACCTGGGTCCTCTGGAAGAGCAGTCAGAACTCTTAACCACAGAGCCATCTCTCTCCAGCCCTCACCTTTTTTTTTTTTTGAAAACGGGGTTTCTCTGTGTCACTTTGCCTGGCCTTGAATCTCAATCTGCAGAACAAGGGAGCCTTAAACTCACAGTGATCTGCCTGCCTTGGTCTCCCTGATCTTGGAGGTGTTTTTATCATCTCTCTGTCTGGCTATCTAGCTATCTATCCATTCATTTATTTATTTATTTTTTCTGAGACAGGATTTCTCTCTAGCTTTGGAGTCTGTCCTGGATCCAGACCTGGTCACAGCTGTACCTGGAAACAAACCAAAACAAAAACAAAGCAAAGCAAAGCAAAAGCCAGGCAGGACTGTCTGGTTGACCTTCCCTTTCCCCCTCCCCCATGGGCTCCTCAGAGGCGGTGAGGCCTCCTGCAGGGAATCCACAGAGCCTCTGCCCAAGGCTCTCCAGGGAACCCACTCTCTCCCTTTCCCCCAGCCCCAGGGCTGCCGGCCACATCTATCTCGGGCGTAGGTGGCGGGCACTCTGGCTATCCAGGACGTGACAGACACAGACACACAGAAGCAGGGAGGAACGGTGCCCACTCTCTCACTAGATGCAGGCATGCAGGAGGAACAATGAAAGAATGAGAACTGGAGAGATGGAATTTCTGGAATGTCCAGAAACCACATGGTGGGGATCTAGTGACCTCTTTTGGTGACAGGGAGTACAGCACAGATTGGGTTCTTGTGCTCCTGAGATGTAACCCCCACAAGGCAGCAGCTCATAAGTGATTGTAAATCCAGTTTCACACAACTGCACATAAAATAAAGTTAAATAAATCATAAAAAAATTCTTTAAAAATTTGAAATTAAAATAAGTTCTACACAACCGGAAAGACTGTCTCAAATAAAAGTAAAATAAAATGTTCTAAAATAGGACAACTTCCCTGCCCCCCCACCCCCACAGGGACACACTTGGTGCAGACCAAGAGATACAAACAAAATTTGAAATTAAACTAAATGTACAAGAAACTGAGCCTGGTTATTGTGGTGCACATCTTTTATTCTATCATCAAAGAGACAGAGGCAGGTGGACCTCTGTGAATTCCCAGGCTTTATAGAGAGGCCCCCAACCCAAATAAAAAAAAAACATATATAAAAGTTTGACCAAACACCACCCCCCCCCAAAAAAAAAGGAAGGAAGGAAGGAAAGAAGAAGGAGACATTATAAACTGTCTCCTTGGTCCTAGAAACTGGATCATGGGAATTTAGGACCTATGAGACAGTGCACGAGTCTTGTGATCTCACTTGGTAGATGAGTCTGGATTTTAACTCACAGATGTCCTTCTGCCTGTGTCTCCCACATGCTGGGATAAAGGGTTCCCTAATTCTTGAATGGCATACTGAAAGTAGTTATTTCTACTTGGTTTGCGTTTGATTTTTTTTTAAACAATCCATGCCTAATTATTTATTTATTTTTGGTTTTTCATGACAGGGTTTCTCTGTAGCTTTGGAACTAACCCTTGTAGACCAGGCTGGCCTCAAATTCACAAAGATCCACCTGCCTTTGCCTCCCAAGTGCTGGGATTAAAGGAATGTGCCACCACTACCCGCCTTTGTTTCTTTTATTTATTTTTGTTAAGCTCTACGTTTTTCTTTCCTCTCTTTCCATGCCTCCCCTTCAACCCTCTCCCAAGGTTCTGGCTATGACAAACAATGCTGCTATGAGCATAGTTGAGCCCATGTCCTCGTGGCACAATTGAGCATCCTTTACATATATACCTAAACGTGGTATTGCTGGGTCTTGAGGAAGGTTGTTTCCTAATTTTCTGAGAAATCGCCACACTGACATCCAAAGGGGGCGGTACCAGCTTGCATTCCCACCAGCGATGCAGGAGTGTTCCCTTTTCCCCACATCCTCTCCAGCATAAGTTGTCATCAGTGTTTTAGATCTTGGCCATTCTTACAGGTATAAAGTGGAATCTCAGAGCTGTTTTGATTTACATATCTCTGATGACTAAGGGTGTTGAACATCTCCTTAAGTGTCTTTCAGCCATTTTAGATTTCTCGGTTGAGAGTTCTCTGTTTAGGTCTGTACCTCCATGTTGTGAACTGGATTATTTGTTCTTGAAATGACCAATGTCTTGAGTTCTTTGTATATTTTGGAGATCAGACCTCTGTCTGATGTGGGGTTAGTGAAGATCTTTGCCCATTCTGTAAGGCCGTCGTTTTGTCTTGTTGGCCATGTCCTTTGCTTTACAGAAGAAGCCTTTCAGTTTCACGAGGTCCCATTGATTAATTTTGTTTCTCTCAGAGTCTGTGCTACTGGAGTTAGATTTAGGAAGTGGTCTCCTGTGCCGATGCGTTCAAATGCTTTTTTTTAAAAAATAAATATTTATTTATTAGGTATACAATATTCTTTCTGTGTGTATGTCTGAAGGCCAGAAGAGAGCACCAGACCCTATTACAGATGGTTGTGAGCCACCATGTGGTTGCTGGGAATTGAACTCAGGACCTTTGGAAGAGCAGGCAACGCTCTTAACCGCTGAGATATCTCTCCAGCCCCCGTTCAAATGCTTTTGATATTTTTATTTTTATATTTTTTTTATTGTGGATGAGGTCAATTATTTGAACTCTCAAATATTTTTATTGTTATTATCTGTTTGTTTATTTGTGGGTTTGCAACACGGGGTTTCCTTGTGTATCCTTGTATGCCCTGGGACTCACTTTGTAAACAAGACTGGCCTCAGACTCACAGAGATCAGCCTGCCTCTGCCTTCTAGTGATGGAATTAAAGGCGTACACTAAACACATTTTTTTTGAAAACAGGGTTTTTCTGTGTCACTTTGCCTGTCCTGAATTTCAATCTGCAGAACAAAGTAGCCTTAAACTCACAGTGATCTGCCTGCTTTGGTCTCCCTGATCTTGGAGGTGTTTTATCATCTATCTATGTATCTATCTATCTATCTATCTATCTATCTATCTATCTATCCATTCATTTCATTTATTAGTTTATTTATTTATTTTTTTGTTTTCTGAGACAGGGTTTCTCTCTAGCTTTCCTTCTTGCTTGCTTGCTTGATTTTTTTGCTTTCTTGCTCTCTTGCTTTTTTCCCCCTTCTTTTATTAGTTAGTTCTTGAGGCATGGTTTCTCTGTGTAACAGCCCTAGCTGTTCTCTCTCTCTCTCTCTCTCTCTCTCTCTCTCTCTCAAATATGTTTGGTTTTGTGTTTTGCTTTATGAGACAGGGTTTCTCTGCTGCTTTGGAGACTGTTGTTAAAACTAGCTCCTTTCTTGTAGACCAGGCTGTCCTAAAACTCCCAATGATCCTGTTTCTGCTAAATATGGAGCCAGTGCTCTTGAATGCCTTTGTCTGGTGAGGTCAAAAGCCACCCACACACACACAACCCCCCCCAACACACACACAAACCAAACACAGGCACAGGCACACCCAGAGACACATAAGTAAACTTTTAAATTAAGAAGAGCCTGGAGAGCTAGTTTCGCGGCTCTTCCAGAGAAATTGGGTTCAATTCCCAGCACCTGCATGGCAGCTCATAGTGATTGTAAATTCAGTTTCTGGGTGATCTGACATCTTCAGACCATTGCACATAAAATAAAGTTAAGAAAATCATAAAAAAATTCCTTAAGAAATTGAAATTTAACTAAGTCCCACACAATTGGAAACACTCTCAAATAAAAGTAAAATAAATGGAAAAGAATACAGTGCTAAGTGCAGTTATGAAAATGTTTTGAAATGTGATACCTTCCCTGTCTCCCCCACATACACAAGCCACACTGAGAGATTTAAATAAAATCTGGGTAATCATTTATGTATCTGGCCTATGTCAGAGGGGCAGGGGAAGCTGAAGCCTTGTCCTTTGGGCTCCAGGTTCTCAGTACTGCGTCAAAAACTCGAGTGTATAGTGAGCCCATGTCTGTCCTGCCGGCAGCACTCAGGAACTGGGAATACAAGGATCAGGAGATCATCTTCAACAACCCAGCAAGTGCAAACCATCCTGGTGGGAAAGAGACCCTCTAAAAGAAATCAATAAAATGACATTTTTATTTTTTTCTGTCGGAAGTGAAAATGTTCCAAATAATTCACTGCATCAGTATTCCTGGAAATGATATCAAAATCAGAATTTTTCTTTTTTTTTTAACATTTTATTTTATTCTTATTATTTTCATTTTTATTTTTTTGGTTTTTCAAGACAGGGTTTCTCTGTGGTTTTGGAGCCTGTCCTGGAACTAGCTCTTGTAGACCAGGCTGGTCTCGAAATCACAGAGATCCGCCTGCCTCTGCCTCCCAAGTGCTGGGATTAAAGGCGTGCGCCACCACTGCCTGGCGTAAATCAGAATTTTTCATATTATTCCATGGCTGTTGTAATTTTCTCTGTGGCAGACAGAGGCAGGCAGATCTCTGTGAGTTTGAGGCCAGCCTGGTCATCTACAGTTCCAGGACAGGTGCCAAAGCTAAGAGAATCCTTGTCTCAGAAAATTTTTTTCTCTGCGTCTAACGTGTCGTGTGTCTTTCTCTAAGCAGGCCCAGGAATCCTAAGAGCCTGTAGGTGATCTAGGAAATCTCCTGTAGCAGGGGCCCTGGCCTTCACTCCTGGCCCCTGAGGGCACCTGGTAAAAGTGAGAAGGCAGATTTCAGAGACTAGTAAAGTTCAAGGTCACCAGCCCTTCCCAACAGCTAGAACCTTTAAAGGGTGAGGCTACAACTTAATTGGCCTGCTTAGATATGGATATTTTTGTTGTGGTTCTTGTTTTACAGGGCAGGAACAGACATCCAAGTGGGAATTTTCCACAGCTGTTTTAATTTTCTCAGACTCGGTATTTAGTATGAGAAGTGGTGTGTGGGGTTGTACAAACACAACTACTGAAAAAGAACCCTAAGAAAGCAGGCCTCCCTCCCTCCCTCCCTCCTTCCTTCCCTCCCTCCCTCCCTCCCTCCCTCCCTCCCTCCCTCCCTCCCTCAGTTCCTCCCTCTCACCAAGCCATAATTGTGGCAGCCCCTTGGCCCACATAGTCCTTTCACTGATCAGTCAGACACACTCTTTTTTTATTTTTGAATTTTGGGTGAAGTCAATTAATTGAGCTCTTAGATGATGATGATGATGATTATTATTATTATTAGTTTATTTGTGTTTTTTTTTTTACATAGAGGTTCCCTGTGTCCCTGGAACTCACTTTGTAGACAAGGCTGGCCTCAGACTCACAGAGATCTAGCTGCCCCTGCCTCTACCTCTGCTTCCTAGTGCCGGAATTAAAGGCCTGTACTAAACACACTTTCCCCCCCTAAGTCAGGGTTTCTCTGTGTCTGTCGCTTTGCCTGTCCTAAAACTCACACTGCAGAACGAGGTGGCCTCAAACTCACAGCGATTTGCCTGTTTCTGCCTCTCCTGATTTCTGAGGGCTGAGAACTGAGAATAAAGAAATGTGCTGCCCAAAATATACTGCCGCTGCTGCAATTAAAAAAATAAATTAAAATAAAATAACCTGAGATAAACAAAGAAAAAAAGGAAAACACCTGTTTTTTCCTTCCTTCCTTCCTTCCTTCCTTCCTTCCTTCCTTCCTTTCTTTTTCCTTACTTGTTTTTTTTCTGTTTTCTTCTTTTATTATTATTATTATTATTATTATTTTTGGTGAAGGGTTTCTCTGTATAATACCTTTAACTCACTATATAAACCAGGCTGTCATCTTGGTAACATTATGGTTTTGTATTTTCTTATTTCTTGTCTGTAAATCAACAAATCAACATTTCTTCTCTCTCTCTCTCTCACACTCATTTAATTTATGTTTTATTTTATTTTTGGTTTGTGTTCTTGTTTTGATTTTCAAGGAAGGGTTTCTCTGTTGCTTTGGAGCCTGTCTTTGGAACTAGCTCTTGTCAACCAGGCTGGCTGGCCTCAAACTCCCAGAGATCCACCTGCCTCTCTGCCAGATATGGAACCAGTCATCTTGGTTAGTTCAAAAGCCACCCCATAAACACACACACACACACACAACACACACACACACACACACACACACACAGAGGCACATCCAGAGAAACATATTTTTTTTTTTTTTTTTGGTTTTTCGAGACAGGGTTTCTCTGTGGCTTTGGAGCCTGTCCTGGAACTAGCTCTGTAGACCAGGCTGGTCTCGAACTCACAGAGATCCGCCTGCCTCTGCTTCCCGAGTGCTGGGATTAAAGGCTTGCGCCACCACTGCCCTGCGATGCCCCTACTATAAAAATGGGTTTCAGAAACCGGCCTTTTGCCACAGTGTCAGAAGCCCAAACTCTGCCTGTGGTCTCAGCTAGCTGATAAGCTTCTGTGACTCGCGGTGTGTTTGTATTTTTAAGTTTGTTTTTGGTTTATTAGACTTGGTGGTGTTCTCATCTTTGCATGACCCCCCCCCTCGACCCAACATTTAAGTGTCTTTCAACCATTTTAGATCCCTCTGTTGAGAGTTCTCTGTTTAGGTCTGTACTCCATTTTTTAAAATTGGATTATTTGTTCTTTGGATGACCAATTTCTCGAGTTCTTTGTGTATTTTGGAGATTAGTGAAGATCTTTTCCCATTCTGTAAGGCCGTCGTTTTGTCTTCTTGGCCATGTTCTTTGCTTTACAGAAGCTTTTCAGTTTCAGGAGGTCTCACTTATTAATTGTTTCTCTCAGTGTCTGTTTTTTTTTTTCTTTTTTTTTTCTTTCTTTTTTTTCTTTTTTTTCTTTTTTTCTTTTTTTTCTTTTCTTTTTTTTCTTTTTCTCTCAGTGTCTGTGCTACTGGGGTTCTATTTAGCAAGCGTTCTCCTGTGCCAATGTGTTCAAGTGCATTTGATATTTTTATTTTTATATTCTTTTATTGTGGATGAAGTCAATTATTTGAACTCTCAAATATTTTTATTGTTATTATCTCTCTATTTGTTTGCTTATTTGTGGTTGTTCAACATAAGGTTTCGTTGTGTACCCTTGTATGCCCTGGGACTCACTTTGTAGACAAGACTGGCCTCAGACTCACAGAGAGTCATCTGCCTCTGCCTCCTAGTGCTGAGATTAAAAGCATGCACTAAACACCTTTTCTATATATTTATTTTCCTAATAATTTATTTATTTTCATTTTATTGTCATTGGTGTTTTGCCTGCATGTATGTCTATCTGAGGGTGTCCGATCTTGGAGTTACCGACAGCTGTTGACTGCCATGTGGGTGGTAAGGAATTGAACCTGGGTCCTCTGGAAGAGCAGTCAGAACTCTTAACCACAGAGCCATCTCTCTCCAGCCCTCACCTTTTTTTTTTTTTGAAAACGGGGTTTCTCTGTGTCACTTTGCCTGGCCTTGAATCTCAATCTGCAGAACAAGGGAGCCTTAAACTCACAGTGATCTGCCTGCCTTGGTCTCCCTGATCTTGGAGGTGTTTTTATCATCTCTCTGTCTGGCTATCTAGCTATCTATCCATTCATTTATTTATTTATTTTTTCTGAGACAGGATTTCTCTCTAGCTTTGGAGTCTGTCCTGGATCCAGACCTGGTCACAGCTGTACCTGGAAACAAACCAAAACAAAAACAAAGCAAAGCAAAGCAAAAGCCAGGCAGGACTGTCTGGTTGACCTTCCCTTTCCCCCTCCCCCATGGGCTCCTCAGAGGCGGTGAGGCCTCCTGCAGGGAATCCACAGAGCCTCTGCCCAAGGCTCTCCAGGGAACCCACTCTCTCCCTTTCCCCCAGCCCCAGGGCTGCCGGCCACATCTATCTCGGGCGTAGGTGGCGGGCACTCTGGCTATCCAGGACGTGACAGACACAGACACACAGAAGCAGGGAGGAACGGTGCCCACTCTCTCACTAGATGCAGGCATGCAGGAGGAACAATGAAAGAATGAGAACTGGAGAGATGGAATTTCTGGAATGTCCAGAAACCACATGGTGGGGATCTAGTGACCTCTTTTGGTGACAGGGAGTACAGCACAGATTGGGTTCTTGTGCTCCTGAGATGTAACCCCCACAAGGCAGCAGCTCATAAGTGATTGTAAATCCAGTTTCACACAACTGCACATAAAATAAAGTTAAATAAATCATAAAAAAATTCTTTAAAAATTTGAAATTAAAATAAGTTCTACACAACCGGAAAGACTGTCTCAAATAAAAGTAAAATAAAATGTTCTAAAATAGGACAACTTCCCTGCCCCCCCACCCCCACAGGGACACACTTGGTGCAGACCAAGAGATACAAACAAAATTTGAAATTAAACTAAATGTACAAGAAACTGAGCCTGGTTATTGTGGTGCACATCTTTTATTCTATCATCAAAGAGACAGAGGCAGGTGGACCTCTGTGAATTCCCAGGCTTTATAGAGAGGCCCCCAACCCAAATAAAAAAAAAACATATATAAAAGTTTGACCAAACACCACCCCCCCCCAAAAAAAAAGGAAGGAAGGAAGGAAAGAAGAAGGAGACATTATAAACTGTCTCCTTGGTCCTAGAAACTGGATCATGGGAATTTAGGACCTATGAGACAGTGCACGAGTCTTGTGATCTCACTTGGTAGATGAGTCTGGATTTTAACTCACAGATGTCCTTCTGCCTGTGTCTCCCACATGCTGGGATAAAGGGTTCCCTAATTCTTGAATGGCATACTGAAAGTAGTTATTTCTACTTGGTTTGCGTTTGATTTTTTTTTAAACAATCCATGCCTAATTATTTATTTATTTTTGGTTTTTCATGACAGGGTTTCTCTGTAGCTTTGGAACTAACCCTTGTAGACCAGGCTGGCCTCAAATTCACAAAGATCCACCTGCCTTTGCCTCCCAAGTGCTGGGATTAAAGGAATGTGCCACCACTACCCGCCTTTGTTTCTTTTATTTATTTTTGTTAAGCTCTACGTTTTTCTTTCCTCTCTTTCCATGCCTCCCCTTCAACCCTCTCCCAAGGTTCTGGCTATGACAAACAATGCTGCTATGAGCATAGTTGAGCCCATGTCCTCGTGGCACAATTGAGCATCCTTTACATATATACCTAAACGTGGTATTGCTGGGTCTTGAGGAAGGTTGTTTCCTAATTTTCTGAGAAATCGCCACACTGACATCCAAAGGGGGCGGTACCAGCTTGCATTCCCACCAGCGATGCAGGAGTGTTCCCTTTTCCCCACATCCTCTCCAGCATAAGTTGTCATCAGTGTTTTAGATCTTGGCCATTCTTACAGGTATAAAGTGGAATCTCAGAGCTGTTTTGATTTACATATCTCTGATGACTAAGGGTGTTGAACATCTCCTTAAGTGTCTTTCAGCCATTTTAGATTTCTCGGTTGAGAGTTCTCTGTTTAGGTCTGTACCTCCATGTTGTGAACTGGATTATTTGTTCTTGAAATGACCAATGTCTTGAGTTCTTTGTATATTTTGGAGATCAGATCTCTGTCTGATGTGGGGTTAGTGAAGATCTTTGCCCATTCTGTAAGGCCGTCGTTTTGTCTTGTTGGCCATGTCCTTTGCTTTACAGAAGAAGCCTTTCAGTTTCACGAGGTCCCATTGATTAATTTTGTTTCTCTCAGAGTCTGTGCTACTGGAGTTAGATTTAGGAAGTGGTCTCCTGTGCCGATGCGTTCAAATGCTTTTTTTAAAAAAATAAATATTTATTTATTATGTATACAATATTCTTTCTGTGTGTATGTCTGAAGGCCAGAAGAAAGCACCAGACCCTATTACAGATGGTTGTGAGCCACCATGTGGTTGCTGGGAATTGAACTCAGGACCTTTGGAAGAGCAGGCAACGCTCTTAACCACTGAGCCATCTCTCCAGCCCCCGTTCAAATGCTTTTGATATTTTTATTTTTATATTTTTTTTATTGTGGATGAGGTCAATTATTTGAACTCTCAAATATTTTTATTGTTATTATCTGTTTGTTTATTTGTGGGTTTGCAACACGGGGTTTCCTTGTGTATCCTTGTATGCCCTGGGACTCACTTTGTAAACAAGACTGGCCTCAGACTCACAGAGATCCGCCTGCCTCTGCCTTCTAGTGATGGCATTAAAGGCGTACACTAAACACATTTTTTTTGAAAACAGGGTTTTTCTGTGTCACTTTGCCTGTCCTGAATCTCAATCTGCAGAACAAAGTAGCCTTAAACTCACAGTGATCTGCCTGCTTTGGTCTCCCTGATCTTGGAGGTGTTTTATCATCTATCTATCTATCTATCTATCTATCTATCTATCTATCTATCTATCTATCTATTTATCTATCTATCTATCTATCTATCCATTCATTTCATTTATTAGTTTATTTATTTATTTTTTTGTTTTCTGAGACAGGGTTTCTCTCTAGCTTTCCTTCTTGCTTGCTTGCTTGATTTTTTTGCTTTCTTGCTCTCTTGCTTTTTTCCCCCTTCTTTTATTAGTTAGTTCTTGAGGCATGGTTTCTCTGTGTAACAGCCCTAGCTGTTCTCTCTCTCTCTCTCTCTCTCTCTCTCTCTCTCTCTCTCTCTCTCTCTCTCAAATATGTTTGGTTTTGTGTTTTGCTTTATGAGACAGGGTTTCTCTGCTGCTTTGGAGACTGTTGTTAAAACTAGCTCCTTTCTTGTAGACCAGGCTGTCCTAAAACTCCCAATGATCCTGTTTCTGCTAAATATGGAGCCAGTGCTCTTGAATGCCTTTGTCTGGTGAGGTCAAAAGCCACCCACACACACACAACCCCCCCCAACACACACACAAACCAAACACAGGCACAGGCACACCCAGAGACACATAAATAAACTTTTAAATTAAGAAGAGCCTGGAGAGCTAGTTTCGCGGCTCTTCCAGAGAAATTGGGTTCAATTCCCAGCACCTGCATGGCAGCTCATAGTGATTGTAAATTCAGTTTCTGGGTGATCTGACATCTTCAGACCATTGCACATAAAATAAAGTTAAGAAAATCATAAAAAAATTCCTTAAGAAATTGAAATTTAACTAAGTCCCACACAATTGGAAACACTCTCAAATAAAAGTAAAATAAATGGAAAAGAATACAGTGCTAAGTGCAGTTATGAAAATGTTTTGAAATGTGATACCTTCCCTGTCTCCCCCACATACACAAGCCACACTGAGAGATTTAAATAAAATCTGGGTAATCATTTATGTATCTGGCCTATGTCAGAGGGGCAGGGGAAGCTGAAGCCTTGTCCTTTGGGCTCCAGGTTCTCAGTACTGCGTCAAAAACTCGAGTGTATAGTGAGCCCATGTCTGTCCTGCCGGCAGCACTCAGGAACTGGGAATACAAGGATCAGGAGATCATCTTCAACAACCCAGCAAGTGCAAACCATCCTGGTGGGAAAGAGACCCTCTAAAAGAAATCAATAAAATGACATTTTTATTTTTTTCTGTCGGAAGTGAAAATGTTCCAAATAATTCACTGCATCAGTATTCCTGGAAATGATATCAAAATCAGAATTTTTCTTTTTTTTTAACATTTTATTTTATTCTTATTATTTTCATTTTTATTTTTTTGGTTTTTCGAGACAGGGTTTCTCTGTGGTTTTGGAGCCTGTCCTGGAACTAGCTCTTGTAGACCAGGCTGGTCTCGAAATCACAGAGATCCGCCTGCCTCTGCCTCCCAAGTGCTGGGATTAAAGGCGTGCGCCACCACTGCCTGGCGTAAATCAGAATTTTTCATATTATTCCATGGCTGTTGTAATTTTCTCTGTGGCAGACAGAGGCAGGCAGATCTCTGTGAATTTGAGGCCAGCCTGGTCATCTACAGTTCCAGGACAGGTGCCAAAGCTAAGAGAATCCTTGTCTCAGAAAATTTTTTTCTCTGCGTCTCACGTGTCGTGTGTCTTTCTCTAAGCAGGCCCAGGAATCCTAAGAGCCTGTAGGTGATCTAGGAAATCTCCTGTAGCAGGGGCCCTGGCCTCCACTCCTGGCCCCTGAGGGCACCTGGTAAAAGTGAGAAGGCAGATTTCAGAGACTAGTAAAGTTCAAGGTCACCAGCCCTTCCCAACAGCTAGAACCTTTAAAGGGTGAGGCTACAACTTAATTGGCCTGCTTAGATATGGATATTTTTGTTGTGGTTCTTGTTTTACAGGGCAGGAACAGACATCCAAGTGGGAATTTTCCACAGCTGTTTTAATTTTCTCAGACTCGGTATTTAGTATGAGAAGTGGTGTGTGGGGTTGTACAAACACAACTACTGAAAAAGAACCCTAAGAAAGCAGGCCTCCCTCCCTCCCTCCCTCCTTCCTTCCCTCTCTCCCTCCCTCCCTCCCTCCCTCCCTCCCTCCCTCCCTCCCTCCCTCCCTCAGTTCCTCCCTCTCACCAAGCCATAATTGTGGCAGCCCCTTGGCCCACATAGTCCTTTCACTGATCAGTCAGACACACTCTTTTTTTTATTTTTGAATTTTGGGTGAAGTCAATTAATTGAGCTCTTAGATGATGATGATGATGATTATTATTATTATTATTAGTTTATTTGTGTTTTTTTTTTTACATAGAGGTTCCCTGTGTCCCTGGAACTCACTTTGTAGACAAGGCTGGCCTCAGACTCACAGAGATCTAGCTGCCCCTGCCTCTACCTCTGCTTCCTAGTGCCGGAATTAAAGGCCTGTACTAAACACACTTTCCCCCCCTAAGTCAGGGTTTCTCTGTGTCTGTCGCTTTGCCTGTCCTAAAACTCACACTGCAGAACGAGGTGGCCTCAAACTCACAGCGATTTGCCTGTTTCTGCCTCTCCTGATTTCTGAGGGCTGAGAACTGAGAATAAAGAAATGTGCTGCCCAAAATATACTGCCGCTGCTGCAATTAAAAAAATAAATTAAAATAAAATAACCTGAGATAAACAAAGAAAAAAAGGAAAACACCTGTTTTTTCCTTCCTTCCTTCCTTCCTTCCTTCCTTCCTTCCTTTCTTTTTCCTTACTTGTTTTTTTTTCTGTTTTCTTCTTTTATTATTATTATTATTATTATTTTTGGTGAAGGGTTTCTCTGTATAATACCTTTAACTCACTATATAAACCAGGCTGTCATCTTGGTAACATTATGGTTTTGTATTTTCTTATTTCTTGTCTGTAAATCAACAAATCAACATTTCTTCTCTCTCTCTCTCTCACACTCATTTAATTTATGTTTTATTTTATTTTTGGTTTGTGTTCTTGTTTTGATTTTCAAGGAAGGGTTTCTCTGTTGCTTTGGAGCCTGTCTTTGGAACTAGCTCTTGTCAACCAGGCTGGCTGGCCTCAAACTCCCAGAGATCCACCTGCCTCTCTGCCAGATATGGAACCAGTCATCTTGGTTAGTTCAAAAGCCACCCCATAAACACACACACACACACACAACACACACACACACACACACACACACACACACACACAGAGGCACATCCAGAGAAACATATTTTTTTTTTTTTTTTTGGTTTTTCGAGACAGGGTTTCTCTGTGGCTTTGGAGCCTGTCCTGGAACTAGCTCTGTAGACCAGGCTGGTCTCGAACTCACAGAGATCCGCCTGCCTCTGCTTCCCGAGTGCTGGGATTAAAGGCTTGCGCCACCACTGCCCTGCGATGCCCCTACTATAAAAATGGGTTTCAGAAACCGGCCTTTTGCCACAGTGTCAGAAGCCCAAACTCTGCCTGTGGTCTCAGCTAGCTGATAAGCTTCTGTGACTCGCGGTGTGTTTGTATTTTTAAGTTTGTTTTTGGTTTATTAGACTTGGTGGTGTTCTCATCTTTGCATGACCCCCCCCCCTCGACCCAACATTTAAGTGTCTTTCAACCATTTTAGATCCCTCTGTTGAGAGTTCTCTGTTTAGGTCTGTACTCCATTTTTTAAAATTGGATTATTTGTTCTTTGGATGACCAATTTCTCGAGTTCTTTGTGTATTTTGGAGATTAGTGAAGATCTTTTCCCATTCTGTAAGGCCGTCGTTTTGTCTTCTTGGCCATGTTCTTTGCTTTACAGAAGCTTTTCAGTTTCAGGAGGTCTCACTTATTAATTGTTTCTCTCAGTGTCTGTTTTTTTTTTTCTTTTTTTTTCTTTCTTTTTTTTTCTTTTTTTTCTTTTTTTCTTTTTTTTCTTCTTTTTTTTTCTTTTTTTCCTTTTTTTTTCTTTTTTTTTCTCTCTTTAGTTTTTTTCTTTGTTTTTTTTTGTTTTTTTTCTTTTTTTTCTTTTCTTTTTTTTTCTTTTTTTTCTTTTTCTCTCAGTGTCTGTGCTACTGGGGTTCTATTTAGCAAGCGTTCTCCTGTGCCAATGTGTTCAAGTGCATTTGATATTTTTATTTTTATATTCTTTTATTGTGGATGAAGTCAATTATTTGAACTCTCAAATATTTTTATTGTTATTATCTCTCTATTTGTTTGCTTATTTGTGGTTGTTCAACATAAGGTTTCGTTGTGTACCCTTGTATGCCCTGGGACTCACTTTGTAGACAAGACTGGCCTCAGACTCACAGAGAGTCATCTGCCTCTGCCTCCTAGTGCTGAGATTAAAAGCATGCACTAAACACCTTTTCTATATATTTATTTTCCTAATAATTTATTTATTTTCATTTTATTGTCATTGGTGTTTTGCCTGCATGTATGTCTATCTGAGGGTGTCCGATCTTGGAGTTACCGACAGCTGTTGACTGCCATGTGGGTGGTAAGGAATTGAACCTGGGTCCTCTGGAAGAGCAGTCAGAACTCTTAACCACAGAGCCATCTCTCTCCAGCCCTCACCTTTTTTTTTTTTTTGAAAACGGGGTTTCTCTGTGTCACTTTGCCTGGCCTTGAATCTCAATCTGCAGAACAAGGGAGCCTTAAACTCACAGTGATCTGCCTGCCTTGGTCTCCCTGATCTTGGAGGTGTTTTTATCATCTCTCTGTCTGGCTATCTAGCTATCTATCCATTCATTTATTTATTTATTTTTTCTGAGACAGGATTTCTCTCTAGCTTTGGAGTCTGTCCTGGATCCAGACCTGGTCACAGCTGTACCTGGAAACAAACCAAAACAAAAACAAAGCAAAGCAAAGCAAAAGCCAGGCAGGACTGTCTGGTTGACCTTCCCTTTCCCCCTCCCCCATGGGCTCCTCAGAGGCGGTGAGGCCTCCTGCAGGGAATCCACAGAGCCTCTGCCCAAGGCTCTCCAGGGAACCCACTCTCTCCCTTTCCCCCAGCCCCAGGGCTGCCGGCCACATCTATCTCGGGCGTAGGTGGCGGGCACTCTGGCTATCCAGGACGTGACAGACACAGACACACAGAAGCAGGGAGGAACGGTGCCCACTCTCTCACTAGATGCAGGCATGCAGGAGGAACAATGAAAGAATGAGAACTGGAGAGATGGAATTTCTGGAATGTCCAGAAACCACATGGTGGGAATCTAGTGACCTCTTTTGGTGACAGGGAGTACAGCACAGATTGGGTTCTTGTGCTCCTGAGATGTAACCCCCACAAGGCAGCAGCTCATAAGTGATTGTAAATCCAGTTTCACACAACTGCACATAAAATAAAGTTAAATAAATCATAAAAAAATTCTTTAAAAATTTGAAATTAAAATAAGTTCTACACAACCGGAAAGACTGTCTCAAATAAAAGTAAAATAAAATGTTCTAAAATAGGACAACTTCCCTGCCCCCCCACCCCCACAGGGACACACTTGGTGCAGACCAAGAGATACAAACAAAATTTGAAATTAAACTAAATGTACAAGAAACTGAGCCTGGTTATTGTGGTGCACATCTTTTATTCTATCATCAAAGAGACAGAGGCAGGTGGACCTCTGTGAATTCCCAGGCTTTATAGAGAGGCCCCCAACCCAAATAAAAAAAAAACATATATAAAAGTTTGACCAAACACCACCCCCCCCCAAAAAAAAAGGAAGGAAGGAAGGAAAGAAGAAGGAGACATTATAAACTGTCTCCTTGGTCCTAGAAACTGGATCATGGGAATTTAGGACCTATGAGACAGTGCACGAGTCTTGTGATCTCACTTGGTAGATGAGTCTGGATTTTAACTCACAGATGTCCTTCTGCCTGTGTCTCCCACATGCTGGGATAAAGGGTTCCCTAATTCTTGAATGGCATACTGAAAGTAGTTATTTCTACTTGGTTTGCGTTTGATTTTTTTTTTAAACAATCCATGCCTAATTATTTATTTATTTTTGGTTTTTCATGACAGGGTTTCTCTGTAGCTTTGGAACTAACCCTTGTAGACCAGGCTGGCCTCAAATTCACAAAGATCCACCTGCCTTTGCCTCCCAAGTGCTGGGATTAAAGGAATGTGCCACCACTACCCGCCTTTGTTTCTTTTATTTATTTTTGTTAAGCTCTACGTTTTTCTTTCCTCTCTTTCCATGCCTCCCCTTCAACCCTCTCCCAAGGTTCTGGCTATGACAAACAATGCTGCTATGAGCATAGTTGAGCCCATGTCCTCGTGGCACAATTGAGCATCCTTTACATATATACCTAAACGTGGTATTGCTGGGTCTTGAGGAAGGTTGTTTCCTAATTTTCTGAGAAATCGCCACACTGACATCCAAAGGGGGCGGTACCAGCTTGCATTCCCACCAGCGATGCAGGAGTGTTCCCTTTTCCCCACATCCTCTCCAGCATAAGTTGTCATCAGTGTTTTAGATCTTGGCCATTCTTACAGGTATAAAGTGGAATCTCAGAGCTGTTTTGATTTACATATCTCTGATGACTAAGGGTGTTGAACATCTCCTTAAGTGTCTTTCAGCCATTTTAGATTTCTCGGTTGAGAGTTCTCTGTTTAGGTCTGTACCTCCATGTTGTGAACTGGATTATTTGTTCTTGAAATGACCAATGTCTTGAGTTCTTTGTATATTTTGGAGATCAGACCTCTGTCTGATGTGGGGTTAGTGAAGATCTTTGCCCATTCTGTAAGGCCGTCGTTTTGTCTTGTTGGCCATGTCCTTTGCTTTACAGAAGAAGCCTTTCAGTTTCACGAGGTCCCATTGATTAATTTTGTTTCTCTCAGAGTCTGTGCTACTGGAGTTAGATTTAGGAAGTGGTCTCCTGTGCCGATGCGTTCAAATGCGTTTTTTTAAAAAATAAATATTTATTTATTATGTATACAATATTCTTTCTGTGTGTATGTCTGAAGGCCAGAAGAAAGCACCAGACCCTATTACAGATGGTTGTGAGCCACCATGTGGTTGCTGGGAATTGAACTCAGGACCTTTGGAAGAGCAGGCAACGCTCTTAACCGCTGAGATATCTCTCCAGCCCCCGTTCAAATGCTTTTGATATTTTTATTTTTATATTTTTTTTATTGTGGATGAGGTCAATTATTTGAACTCTCAAATATTTTTATTGTTATTATCTGTTTGTTTATTTGTGGGTTTGCAACACGGGGTTTCCTTGTGTATCCTTGTATGCCCTGGGACTCACTTTGTAAACAAGACTGGCCTCAGACTCACAGAGATCAGCCTGCCTCTGCCTTCTAGTGATGGAATTAAAGGCGTACACTAAACACATTTTTTTTGAAAACAGGGTTTTTCTGTGTCACTTTGCCTGTCCTGAATTTCAATCTGCAGAACAAAGTAGCCTTAAACTCACAGTGATCTGCCTGCTTTGGTCTCCCTGATCTTGGAGGTGTTTTATCATCTATCTATGTATCTATCTATCTATCTATCTATCTATCTATCTATCTATCTATCTATCTATCCATTCATTTCATTTATTAGTTTATTTATTTATTTTTTTGTTTTCTGAGACAGGGTTTCTCTCTAGCTTTCCTTCTTGCTTGCTTGCTTGATTTTTTTGCTTTCTTGCTCTCTTGCTTTTTTCCCCCTTCTTTTATTAGTTAGTTCTTGAGGCATGGTTTCTCTGTGTAACAGCCCTAGCTGTTCTCTCTCTCTCTCTCTCTCTCTCTCTCTCTCTCTCTCTCTCTCAAATATGTTTGGTTTTGTGTTTTGCTTTATGAGACAGGGTTTCTCTGCTGCTTTGGAGACTGTTGTTAAAACTAGCTCCTTTCTTGTAGACCAGGCTGTCCTAAAACTCCCAATGATCCTGTTTCTGCTAAATATGGAGCCAGTGCTCTTGAATGCCTTTGTCTGGTGAGGTCAAAAGCCACCCACACACACACAACCCCCCCCAACACACACACAAACCAAACACAGGCACAGGCACACCCAGAGACACATAAATAAACTTTTAAATTAAGAAGAGCCTGGAGAGCTAGTTTCGCGGCTCTTCCAGAGAAATTGGGTTCAATTCCCAGCACCTGCATGGCAGCTCATAGTGATTGTAAATTCAGTTTCTGGGTGATCTGACATCTTCAGACCATTGCACATAAAATAAAGTTAAGAAAATCATAAAAAAATTCCTTAAGAAATTGAAATTTAACTAAGTCCCACACAATTGGAAACACTCTCAAATAAAAGTAAAATAAATGGAAAAGAATACAGTGCTAAGTGCAGTTATGAAAATGTTTTGAAATGTGATACCTTCCCTGTCTCCCCCACATACACAAGCCACACTGAGAGATTTAAATAAAATCTGGGTAATCATTTATGTATCTGGCCTATGTCAGAGGGGCAGGGGAAGCTGAAGCCTTGTCCTTTGGGCTCCAGGTTCTCAGTACTGCGTCAAAAACTCGAGTGTATAGTGAGCCCATGTCTGTCCTGCCGGCAGCACTCAGGAACTGGGAATACAAGGATCAGGAGATCATCTTCAACAACCCAGCAAGTGCAAACCATCCTGGTGGGAAAGAGACCCTCTAAAAGAAATCAATAAAATGACATTTTTATTTTTTTCTGTCGGAAGTGAAAATGTTCCAAATAATTCACTGCATCAGTATTCCTGGAAATGATATCAAAATCAGAATTTTTCTTTTTTTTTTAACATTTTATTTTATTCTTATTATTTTCATTTTTATTTTTTTGGTTTTTCAAGACAGGGTTTCTCTGTGGTTTTGGAGCCTGTCCTGGAACTAGCTCTTGTAGACCAGGCTGGTCTCGAAATCACAGAGATCCGCCTGCCTCTGCCTCCCAAGTGCTGGGATTAAAGGCGTGCGCCACCACTGCCTGGCGTAAATCAGAATTTTTCATATTATTCCATGGCTGTTGTAATTTTCTCTGTGGCAGACAGAGGCAGGCAGATCTCTGTGAGTTTGAGGCCAGCCTGGTCATCTACAGTTCCAGGACAGGTGCCAAAGCTAAGAGAATCCTTGTCTCAGAAAATTTTTTTCTCTGCGTCTAACGTGTCGTGTGTCTTTCTCTAAGCAGGCCCAGGAATCCTAAGAGCCTGTAGGTGATCTAGGAAATCTCCTGTAGCAGGGGCCCTGGCCTCCACTCCTGGCCCCTGAGGGCACCTGGTAAAAGTGAGAAGGCAGATTTCAGAGACTAGTAAAGTTCAAGGTCACCAGCCCTTCCCAACAGCTAGAACCTTTAAAGGGTGAGGCTACAACTTAATTGGCCTGCTTAGATATGGATATTTTTGTTGTGGTTCTTGTTTTACAGGGCAGGAACAGACATCCAAGTGGGAATTTTCCACAGCTGTTTTAATTTTCTCAGACTCGGTATTTAGTATGAGAAGTGGTGTGTGGGGTTGTACAAACACAACTACTGAAAAAGAACCCTAAGAAAGCAGGCCTCCCTCCCTCCCTCCCTCCTTCCTTCCCTCCCTCCCTCCCTCCCTCCCTCCCTCCCTCCCTCCCTCCCTCCCTCAGTTCCTCCCTCTCACCAAGCCATAATTGTGGCAGCCCCTTGGCCCACATAGTCCTTTCACTGATCAGTCAGACACACTCTTTTTTTATTTTTGAATTTTGGGTGAAGTCAATTAATTGAGCTCTTAGATGATGATGATGATGATTATTATTATTATTAGTTTATTTGTGGTTTTTTTTTTACATAGAGGTTCCCTGTGTCCCTGGAACTCACTTTGTAGACAAGGCTGGCCTCAGACTCACAGAGATCTAGCTGCCCCTGCCTCTACCTCTGCTTCCTAGTGCCGGAATTAAAGGCCTGTACTAAACACACTTTCCCCCCCTAAGTCAGGGTTTCTCTGTGTCTGTCGCTTTGCCTGTCCTAAAACTCACACTGCAGAACGAGGTGGCCTCAAACTCACAGCGATTTGCCTGTTTCTGCCTCTCCTGATTTCTGAGGGCTGAGAACTGAGAATAAAGAAATGTGCTGCCCAAAATATACTGCCGCTGCTGCAATTAAAAAAATAAATTAAAATAAAATAACCTGAGATAAACAAAGAAAAAAAGGAAAACACCTGTTTTTTCCTTCCTTCCTTCCTTCCTTCCTTCCTTCCTTCCTTCCTTCCTTCCTTTCTTTTTCCTTACTTGTTTTTTTTCTGTTTTCTTCTTTTATTATTATTATTATTATTATTATTTTTGGTGAAGGGTTTCTCTGTATAATACCTTTAACTCACTATATAAACCAGGCTGTCATCTTGGTAACATTATGGTTTTGTATTTTCTTATTTCTTGTCTGTAAATCAACAAATCAACATTTCTTCTCTCTCTCTCTCTCACACTCATTTAATTTATGTTTTATTTTATTTTTGGTTTGTGTTCTTGTTTTGATTTTCAAGGAAGGGTTTCTCTGTTGCTTTGGAGCCTGTCTTTGGAACTAGCTCTTGTCAACCAGGCTGGCTGGCCTCAAACTCCCAGAGATCCACCTGCCTCTCTGCCAGATATGGAACCAGTCATCTTGGTTAGTTCAAAAGCCACCCCATAAACACACACACACACACACAACACACACACACACACACACACACACACACACAGAGGCACATCCAGAGAAACATATTTTTTTTTTTTTTTTGGTTTTTCGAGACAGGGTTTCTCTGTGGCTTTGGAGCCTGTCCTGGAACTAGCTCTGTAGACCAGGCTGGTCTCGAACTCACAGAGATCCGCCTGCCTCTGCTTCCCGAGTGCTGGGATTAAAGGCTTGCGCCACCACTGCCCTGCGATGCCCCTACTATAAAAATGGGTTTCAGAAACCGGCCTTTTGCCACAGTGTCAGAAGCCCAAACTCTGCCTGTGGTCTCAGCTAGCTGATAAGCTTCTGTGACTCGCGGTGTGTTTGTATTTTTAAGTTTGTTTTTGGTTTATTAGACTTGGTGGTGTTCTCATCTTTGCATGACCCCCCCCCTCGACCCAACATTTAAGTGTCTTTCAACCATTTTAGATCCCTCTGTTGAGAGTTCTCTGTTTAGGTCTGTACTCCATTTTTTAAAATTGGATTATTTGTTCTTTGGATGACCAATTTCTCGAGTTCTTTGTGTATTTTGGAGATTAGTGAAGATCTTTTCCCATTCTGTAAGGCCGTCGTTTTGTCTTCTTGGCCATGTTCTTTGCTTTACAGAAGCTTTTCAGTTTCAGGAGGTCTCACTTATTAATTGTTTCTCTCAGTGTCTGTTTTTTTTTTCTTTTTTTTTTCTTTCTTTTTTTTCTTTTTTTTCTTTTTTTCTTTTTTTTCTTCTTTTTTTTTTCTTTTTTTCCTTTTTTTTTCTTTTTTTTTCTCTCTTTAGTTTTTTTCTTTGTTTTTTTTTGTTTTTTTTTCTTTTTTTTCTTTTCTTTTTTTTCTTTTTCTCTCAGTGTCTGTGCTACTGGGGTTCTATTTAGCAAGCGTTCTCCTGTGCCAATGTGTTCAAGTGCATTTGATATTTTTATTTTTATATTCTTTTATTGTGGATGAAGTCAATTATTTGAACTCTCAAATATTTTTATTGTTATTATCTCTCTATTTGTTTGCTTATTTGTGGTTGTTCAACATAAGGTTTCGTTGTGTACCCTTGTGTGCCCTGGGACTCACTTTGTAGACAAGACTGGCCTCAGACTCACAGAGAGTCATCTGCCTCTGCCTCTTAGTGCTGAGATTAAAAGCATGCACTAAACACCTTTTCTATATATTTATTTTCCTAATAATTTATTTATTTTCATTTTATTGTCATTGGTGTTTTGCCTGCATGTATGTCTATCTGAGGGTGTCCGATCTTGGAGTTACCGACAGCTGTTGACTGCCATGTGGGTGGTAAGGAATTGAACCTGGGTCCTCTGGAAGAGCAGTCAGAACTCTTAACCACAGAGCCATCTCTCTCCAGCCCTCACCTTTTTTTTTTTTTGAAAACGGGGTTTCTCTGTGTCACTTTGCCTGGCCTTGAATCTCAATCTGCAGAACAAGGGAGCCTTAAACTCACAGTGATCTGCCTGCCTTGGTCTCCCTGATCTTGGAGGTGTTTTTATCATCTCTCTGTCTGGCTATCTAGCTATCTATCCATTCATTTATTTATTTATTTTTTCTGAGACAGGATTTCTCTCTAGCTTTGGAGTCTGTCCTGGATCCAGACCTGGTCACAGCTGTACCTGGAAACAAACCAAAACAAAAACAAAGCAAAGCAAAGCAAAAGCCAGGCAGGACTGTCTGGTCGACCTTCCTTTTCCCCCTCCCCCATGGGCTCCTCAGAGGTGGTGAGGCCTCCTGCAGGGAATCCACAGAGCCTCTGCCCAAGGCTCTCCAGGGAACCCACTCTCTCCCTTTCCCCCAGCCCCAGGGCTGCCGGCCACATCTATCTCGGGCGTAGGTGGCGGGCACTCTGGCTATCCAGGACGTGACAGACACAGACACACAGAAGCAGGGAGGAACGGTGCCCACTCTCTCACTAGATGCAGGCATGCAGGAGGAACAATGAAAGAATGAGAACTGGAGAGATGGAATTTCTGGAATGTCCAGAAACCACATGGTGGGGATCTAGTGACCTCTTTTGGTGACAGGGAGTACAGCACAGATTGGGTTCTTGTGCTCCTGAGATGTAACCCCCACAAGGCAGCAGCTCATAAGTGATTGTAAATCCAGTTTCACACAACTGCACATAAAATAAAGTTAAATAAATCATAAAAAAATTCTTTAAAAATTTGAAATTAAAATAAGTTCTACACAACCGGAAAGACTGTCTCAAATAAAAGTAAAATAAAATGTTCTAAAATAGGACAACTTCCCTGCCCCCCCACCCCCACAGGGACACACTTGGTGCAGACCAAGAGATACAAACAAAATTTGACATTAAACTAAATGTACAAGAAACTGAGCCTGGTTATTGTGGTGCACATCTTTTATTCTATCATCAAAGAGACAGAGGCAGGTGGACCTCTGTGAATTCCCAGGCTTTATAGAGAGGCCCCCAACCCAAATAAAAAAAAACATATATAAAAGTTTGACCAAACACCACCCCCCCCCAAAAAAAATGAAGGAAGGAAGGAAAGAAGAAGGAGACATTATAAACTGTCTCCTTGGTCCTAGAAACTGGATCATGGGAATTTAGGACCTATGAGACAGTGCACGAGTCTTGTGATCTCACTTGGTAGATGAGTCTGGATTTTAACTCACAGATGTCCTTCTGCCTGTGTCTCCCACATGCTGGGATAAAGGGTTCCCTAATTCTTGAATGGCATACTGAAAGTAGTTATTTCTACTTGGTTTGCGTTTGATTTTTTTTTAAACAATCCATGCCTAATTATTTATTTATTTTTGGTTTTTCATGACAGGGTTTCTCTGTAGCTTTGGAACTAACCCTTGTAGACCAGGCTGGCCTCAAATTCACAAAGATCCACCTGCCTTTGCCTCCCAAGTGCTGGGATTAAAGGAATGTGCCACCACTACCCGCCTTTGTTTCTTTTATTTATTTTTGTTAAGCTCTACGTTTTTCTTTCCTCTCTTTCCATGCCTCCCCTTCAACCCTCTCCCAAGGTTCTGGCTATGACAAACAATGCTGCTATGAGCATAGTTGAGCCCATGTCCTCGTGGCACAATTGAGCATCCTTTACATATATACCTAAACGTGGTATTGCTGGGTCTTGAGGAAGGTTGTTTCCTAATTTTCTGAGAAATCGCCACACTGACATCCAAAGGGGGCGGTACCAGCTTGCATTCCCACCAGCGATGCAGGAGTGTTCCCTTTTCCCCACATCCTCTCCAGCATAAGTTGTCATCAGTGTTTTAGATCTTGGCCATTCTTACAGGTATAAAGTGGAATCTCAGAGCTGTTTTGATTTACATATCTCTGATGACTAAGGGTGTTGAACATCTCCTTAAGTGTCTTTCAGCCATTTTAGATTTCTCGGTTGAGAGTTCTCTGTTTAGGTCTGTACCTCCATGTTGTGAACTGGATTATTTGTTCTTGAAATGACCAATGTCTTGAGTTCTTTGTATATTTTGGAGATCAGACCTCTGTCTGATGTGGGGTTAGTGAAGATCTTTGCCCATTCTGTAAGGCCGTCGTTTTGTCTTGTTGGCCATGTCCTTTGCTTTACAGAAGAAGCCTTTCAGTTTCACGAGGTCCCATTGATTAATTTTGTTTCTCTCAGAGTCTGTGCTACTGGAGTTAGATTTAGGAAGTGGTCTCCTGTGCCGATGCGTTCAAATGCTTTTTTTTAAAAAATAAATATTTATTTATTATGTATACAATATTCTTTCTGTGTGTATGTCTGAAGGCCAGAAGAGAGCACCAGACCCTATTACAGATGGTTGTGAGCCACCATGTGGTTGCTGGGAATTGAACTCAGGACCTTTGGAAGAGCAGGCAACGCTCTTAACCGCTGAGATATCTCTCCAGCCCCCGTTCAAATGCTTTTGATATTTTTATTTTTATATTTTTTTTATTGTGGATGAGGTCAATTATTTGAACTCTCAAATATTTTTATTGTTATTATCTGTTTGTTTATTTGTGGGTTTGCAACACGGGGTTTCCTTGTGTATCCTTGTATGCCCTGGGACTCACTTTGTAAACAAGACTGGCCTCAGACTCACAGAGATCAGCCTGCCTCTGCCTTCTAGTGATGGAATTAAAGGCGTACACTAAACACATTTTTTTTGAAAACAGGGTTTTTCTGTGTCACTTTGCCTGTCCTGAATCTCAATCTGCAGAACAAAGTAGCCTTAAACTCACAGTGATCTGCCTGCTTTGGTCTCCCTGATCTTGGAGGTGTTTTATCATCTATCTATCTATCTATCTATCTATCTATCTATCTATCTATCTATCTATCTATCTATCCATTCATTTCATTTATTAGTTTATTTATTTATTTTTTTGTTTTCTGAGACAGGGTTTCTCTCTAGCTTTCCTTCTTGCTTGCTTGCTTGATTTTTTTGCTTTCTTGCTCTCTTGCTTTTTTCCCCCTTCTTTTATTAGTTAGTTCTTGAGGCATGGTTTCTCTGTGTAACAGCCCTAGCTGTTCTCTCTCTCTCTCTCTCTCTCTCTCTCTCTCTCTCTCTCTCTCTCTCAAATATGTTTGGTTTTGTGTTTTGCTTTATGAGACAGGGTTTCTCTGCTGCTTTGGAGACTGTTGTTAAAACTAGCTCCTTTCTTGTAGACCAGGCTGTCCTAAAACTCCCAATGATCCTGTTTCTGCTAAATATGGAGCCAGTGCTCTTGAATGCCTTTGTCTGGTGAGGTCAAAAGCCACCCACACACACGCAACCCCCCCCAACACACACACAAACCAAACACAGGCACACCCAGAGACACATAAATAAACTTTTAAATTAAGAAGAGCCTGGAGAGCTAGTTTCGCGGCTCTTCCAGAGAAATTGGGTTCAATTCCCAGCACCTGCATGGCAGCTCATAGTGATTGTAAATTCAGTTTCTGGGTGATCTGACATCTTCAGACCATTGCACATAAAATAAAGTTAAGAAAATCATAAAAAAATTCCTTAAGAAATTGAAATTTAACTAAGTCCCACACAATTGGAAACACTCTCAAATAAAAGTAAAATAAATGGAAAAGAATACAGTGCTAAGTGCAGTTATGAAAATGTTTTGAAATGTGATACCTTCCCTGTCTCCCCCACATACACAAGCCACACTGAGAGATTTAAATAAAATCTGGGTAATCATTTATGTATCTGGCCTATGTCAGAGGGGCAGGGGAAGCTGAAGCCTTGTCCTTTGGGCTCCAGGTTCTCAGTACTGCGTCAAAAACTCGAGTGTATAGTGAGCCCATGTCTGTCCTGCCGGCAGCACTCAGGAACTGGGAATACAAGGATCAGGAGATCATCTTCAACAACCCAGCAAGTGCAAACCATCCTGGTGGGAAAGAGACCCTCTAAAAGAAATCAATAAAATGACATTTTTATTTTTTTCTGTCGGAAGTGAAAATGTTCCAAATAATTCACTGCATCAGTATTCCTGGAAATGATATCAAAATCAGAATTTTTCTTTTTTTTTAACATTTTATTTTATTCTTATTATTTTCATTTTTATTTTTTTGGTTTTTCGAGACAGGGTTTCTCTGTGGTTTTGGAGCCTGTCCTGGAACTAGCTCTTGTAGACCAGGCTGGTCTCGAAATCACAGAGATCCGCCTGCCTCTGCCTCCCAAGTGCTGGGATTAAAGGCGTGCGCCACCACTGCCTGGCGTAAATCAGAATTTTTCATATTATTCCATGGCTGTTGTAATTTTCTCTGTGGCAGACAGAGGCAGGCAGATCTCTGTGAATTTGAGGCCAGCCTGGTCATCTACAGTTCCAGGACAGGTGCCAAAGCTAAGAGAATCCTTGTCTCAGAAAATTTTTTTCTCTGCGTCTCACGTGTCGTGTGTCTTTCTCTAAGCAGGCCCAGGAATCCTAAGAGCCTGTAGGTGATCTAGGAAATCTCCTGTAGCAGGGGCCCTGGCCTCCACTCCTGGCCCCTGAGGGCACCTGGTAAAAGTGAGAAGGCAGATTTCAGAGACTAGTAAAGTTCAAGGTCACCAGCCCTTCCCAACAGCTAGAACCTTTAAAGGGTGAGGCTACAACTTAATTGGCCTGCTTAGATATGGATATTTTTGTTGTGGTTCTTGTTTTACAGGGCAGGAACAGACATCCAAGTGGGAATTTTCCACAGCTGTTTTAATTTTCTCAGACTCGGTATTTAGTATGAGAAGTGGTGTGTGGGGTTGTACAAACACAACTACTGAAAAAGAACCCTAAGAAAGCAGGCCTCCCTCCCTCCCTCCCTCCTTCCTTCCCTCCCTCCCTCCCTCCCTCCCTCCCTCCCTCCCTCCCTCCCTCCCTCCCTCAGTTCCTCCCTCTCACCAAGCCATAATTGTGGCAGCCCCTTGGCCCACATAGTCCTTTCACTGATCAGTCAGACACACTCTTTTTTTATTTTTGAATTTTGGGTGAAGTCAATTAATTGAGCTCTTAGATGATGATGATGATGATTATTATTATTATTAGTTTATTTGTGTTTTTTTTTTTACATAGAGGTTCCCTGTGTCCCTGGAACTCACTTTGTAGACAAGGCTGGCCTCAGACTCACAGAGATCTAGCTGCCCCTGCCTCTACCTCTGCTTCCTAGTGCCGGAATTAAAGGCCTGTACTAAACACACTTTCCCCCCCTAAGTCAGGGTTTCTCTGTGTCTGTCGCTTTGCCTGTCCTAAAACTCACACTGCAGAACGAGGTGGCCTCAAACTCACAGCGATTTGCCTGTTTCTGCCTCTCCTGATTTCTGAGGGCTGAGAACTGAGAATAAAGAAATGTGCTGCCCAAAATATACTGCCGCTGCTGCAATTAAAAAAATAAATTAAAATAAAATAACCTGAGATAAACAAAGAAAAAAAGGAAAACACCTGTTTTTTCCTTCCTTCCTTCCTTCCTTCCTTCCTTCCTTCCTTCCTTCCTTTCTTTTTCCTTACTTGTTTTTTTTTCTGTTTTCTTCTTTTATTATTATTATTATTATTATTTTTGGTGAAGGGTTTCTCTGTATAATACCTTTAACTCACTATATAAACCAGGCTGTCATCTTGGTAACATTATGGTTTTGTATTTTCTTATTTCTTGTCTGTAAATCAACAAATCAACATTTCTTCTCTCTCTCTCTCTCACACTCATTTAATTTATGTTTTATTTTATTTTTGGTTTGTGTTCTTGTTTTGATTTTCAAGGAAGGGTTTCTCTGTTGCTTTGGAGCCTGTCTTTGGAACTAGCTCTTGTCAACCAGGCTGGCTGGCCTCAAACTCCCAGAGATCCACCTGCCTCTCTGCCAGATATGGAACCAGTCATCTTGGTTAGTTCAAAAGCCACCCCATAAACACACACACACACACACAACACACACACACACACACACACACACACACACAGAGGCACATCCAGAGAAACATATTTTTTTTTTTTTTTTGGTTTTTCGAGACAGGGTTTCTCTGTGGCTTTGGAGCCTGTCCTGGAACTAGCTCTGTAGACCAGGCTGGTCTCGAACTCACAGAGATCCGCCTGCCTCTGCTTCCCGAGTGCTGGGATTAAAGGCTTGCGCCACCACTGCCCTGCGATGCCCCTACTATAAAAATGGGTTTCAGAAACCGGCCTTTTGCCACAGTGTCAGAAGCCCAAACTCTGCCTGTGGTCTCAGCTAGCTGATAAGCTTCTGTGACTCGCGGTGTGTTTGTATTTTTAAGTTTGTTTTTGGTTTATTAGACTTGGTGGTGTTCTCATCTTTGCATGACCCCCCCCCCTCGACCCAACATTTAAGTGTCTTTCAACCATTTTAGATCCCTCTGTTGAGAGTTCTCTGTTTAGGTCTGTACTCCATTTTTTAAAATTGGATTATTTGTTCTTTGGATGACCAATTTCTCGAGTTCTTTGTGTATTTTGGAGATTAGTGAAGATCTTTTCCCATTCTGTAAGGCCGTCGTTTTGTCTTCTTGGCCATGTTCTTTGCTTTACAGAAGCTTTTCAGTTTCAGGAGGTCTCACTTATTAATTGTTTCTCTCAGTGTCTGTTTTTTTTTTTCTTTTTTTTTCTTTCTTTTTTTTTCTTTTTTTTCTTTTTTTCTTTTTTTTCTTCTTTTTTTTTTTCTTTTTTTCCTTTTTTTTTCTTTTTTTTTCTCTCTTTAGTTTTTTTCTTTGTTTTTTTTTGTTTTTTTTCTTTTTTTTCTTTTCTTTTTTTTCTTTTTCTCTCAGTGTCTGTGCTACTGGGGTTCTATTTAGCAAGCGTTCTCCTGTGCCAATGTGTTCAAGTGCATTTGATATTTTTATTTTTATATTCTTTTATTGTGGATGAAGTCAATTATTTGAACTCTCAAATATTTTTATTGTTATTATCTCTCTATTTGTTTGCTTATTTGTGGTTGTTCAACATAAGGTTTCGTTGTGTACCCTTGTATGCCCTGGGACTCACTTTGTAGACAAGACTGGCCTCAGACTCACAGAGAGTCATCTGCCTCTGCCTCCTAGTGCTGAGATTAAAAGCATGCACTAAACACCTTTTCTATATATTTATTTTCCTAATAATTTATTTATTTTCATTTTATTGTCATTGGTGTTTTGCCTGCATGTATGTCTATCTGAGGGTGTCCGATCTTGGAGTTACCGACAGCTGTTGACTGCCATGTGGGTGGTAAGGAATTGAACCTGGGTCCTCTGGAAGAGCAGTCAGAACTCTTAACCACAGAGCCATCTCTCTCCAGCCCTCACCTTTTTTTTTTTTTGAAAACGGGGTTTCTCTGTGTCACTTTGCCTGGCCTTGAATCTCAATCTGCAGAACAAGGGAGCCTTAAACTCACAGTGATCTGCCTGCCTTGGTCTCCCTGATCTTGGAGGTGTTTTTATCATCTCTCTGTCTGGCTATCTAGCTATCTATCCATTCATTTATTTATTTATTTTTTCTGAGACAGGATTTCTCTCTAGCTTTGGAGTCTGTCCTGGATCCAGACCTGGTCACAGCTGTACCTGGAAACAAACCAAAACAAAAACAAAGCAAAGCAAAGCAAAAGCCAGGCAGGACTGTCTGGTTGACCTTCCCTTTCCCCCTCCCCCATGGGCTCCTCAGAGGCGGTGAGGCCTCCTGCAGGGAATCCACAGAGCCTCTGCCCAAGGCTCTCCAGGGAACCCACTCTCTCCCTTTCCCCCAGCCCCAGGGCTGCCGGCCACATCTATCTCAGGCATAGGTGGCGGGCACTCTGGCTATCCAGGACGTGACAGACACAGACACACAGAAGCAGGGAGGAACGGTGCCCACTCTCTCACTAGATGCAGGCATGCAGGAGGAACAATGAAAGAATGAGAACTGGAGAGATGGAATTTCTGGAATGTCCAGAAACCACATGGTGGGGATCTAGTGACCTCTTTTGGTGACAGGGAGTACAGCACAGATTGGGTTCTTGTGCTCCTGAGATGTAACCCCCACAAGGCAGCAGCTCATAAGTGATTGTAAATCCAGTTTCACACAACTGCACATAAAATAAAGTTAAATAAATCATAAAAAAATTCTTTAAAAATTTGAAATTAAAATAAGTTCTACACAACCGGAAAGACTGTCTCAAATAAAAGTAAAATAAAATGTTCTAAAATAGGACAACTTCCCTGCCCCCCCACCCCCACAGGGACACACTTGGTGCAGACCAAGAGATACAAACAAAATTTGACATTAAACTAAATGTACAAGAAACTGAGCCTGGTTATTGTGGTGCACATCTTTTATTCTATCATCAAAGAGACAGAGGCAGGTGGACCTCTGTGAATTCCCAGGCTTTATAGAGAGGCCCCCAACCCAAATAAAAAAAAAAACATATATAAAAGTTTGACCAAACACCACCCCCCCCCAAAAAAAAGGAAGGAAGGAAGGAAAGAAGAAGGAGACATTATAAACTGTCTCCTTGGTCCTAGAAACTGGATCATGGGAATTTAGGACCTATGAGACAGTGCACGAGTCTTGTGATCTCACTTGGTAGATGAGTCTGGATTTTAACTCACAGATGTCCTTCTGCCTGTGTCTCCCACATGCTGGGATAAAGGGTTCCCTAATTCTTGAATGGCATACTGAAAGTAGTTATTTCTACTTGGTTTGCGTTTGATTTTTTTTTAAACAATCCATGCCTAATTATTTATTTATTTTTGGTTTTTCATGACAGGGTTTCTCTGTAGCTTTGGAACTAACCCTTGTAGACCAGGCTGGCCTCAAATTCACAAAGATCCACCTGCCTTTGCCTCCCAAGTGCTGGGATTAAAGGAATGTGCCACCACTACCCGCCTTTGTTTCTTTTATTTATTTTTGTTAAGCTCTACGTTTTTCTTTCCTCTCTTTCCATGCCTCCCCTTCAACCCTCTCCCAAGGTTCTGGCTATGACAAACAATGCTGCTATGAGCATAGTTGAGCCCATGTCCTCGTGGCACAATTGAGCATCCTTTACATATATACCTAAACGTGGTATTGCTGGGTCTTGAGGAAGGTTGTTTCCTAATTTTCTGAGAAATCGCCACACTGACATCCAAAGGGGGCGGTACCAGCTTGCATTCCCACCAGCGATGCAGGAGTGTTCCCTTTTCCCCACATCCTCTCCAGCATAAGTTGTCATCAGTGTTTTAGATCTTGGCCATTCTTACAGGTATAAAGTGGAATCTCAGAGCTGTTTTGATGTACATATCTCTGATGACTAAGGGTGTTGAACATCTCCTTAAGTGTCTTTCAGCCATTTTAGATTTCTCGGTTGAGAGTTCTCTGTTTAGGTCTGTACCTCCATGTTGTGAACTGGATTATTTGTTCTTGAAATGACCAATGTCTTGAGTTCTTTGTATATTTTGGAGATCAGACCTCTGTCTGATGTGGGGTTAGTGAAGATCTTTGCCCATTCTGTAAGGCCGTCGTTTTGTCTTGTTGGCCATGTCCTTTGCTTTACAGAAGAAGCCTTTCAGTTTCACGAGGTCCCATTGATTAATTTTGTTTCTCTCAGAGTCTGTGCTACTGGAGTTAGATTTAGGAAGTGGTCTCCTGTGCCGATGCGTTCAAATGCTTTTTTTAAAAAAATAAATATTTATTTATTATGTATACAATATTCTTTCTGTGTGTATGTCTGAAGGCCAGAAGAGAGCACCAGACCCTATTACAGATGGTTGTGAGCCACCATGTGGTTGCTGGGAATTGAACTCAGGACCTTTGGAAGAGCAGGCAACGCTCTTAACCGCTGAGATATCTCTCCAGCCCCCGTTCAAATGCTTTTGATATTTTTATTTTTATATTTTTTTTATTGTGGATGAGGTCAATTATTTGAACTCTCAAATATTTTTATTGTTATTATCTGTTTGTTTATTTGTGGGTTTGCAACACGGGGTTTCCTTGTGTATCCTTGTATGCCCTGGGACTCACTTTGTAAACAAGACTGGCCTCAGACTCACAGAGATCAGCCTGCCTCTGCCTTCTAGTGATGGAATTAAAGGCGTACACTAAACACATTTTTTTTGAAAACAGGGTTTTTCTGTGTCACTTTGCCTGTCCTGAATCTCAATCTGCAGAACAAAGTAGCCTTAAACTCACAGTGATCTGCCTGCTTTGGTCTCCCTGATCTTGGAGGTGTTTTATCATCTATCTATCTATCTATCTATCTATCTATCTATCTATCTATCTATCCATTCATTTCATTTATTAGTTTATTTATTTATTTTTTTGTTTTCTGAGACAGGGTTTCTCTCTAGCTTTCCTTCTTGCTTGCTTGCTTGATTTTTTTGCTTTCTTGCTCTCTTGCTTTTTTCCCCCTTCTTTTATTAGTTAGTTCTTGAGGCATGGTTTCTCTGTGTAACAGCCCTAGCTGTTCTCTCTCTCTCTCTCTCTCTCTCTCTCTCTCTCTCTCTCTCTCAAATATGTTTGGTTTTGTGTTTTGCTTTATGAGACAGGGTTTCTCTGCTGCTTTGGAGACTGTTGTTAAAACTAGCTCCTTTCTTGTAGACCAGGCTGTCCTAAAACTCCCAATGATCCTGTTTCTGCTAAATATGGAGCCAGTGCTCTTGAATGCCTTTGTCTGGTGAGGTCAAAAGCCACCCACACACACACAACCCCCCCCAACACACACACAAACCAAACACAGGCACAGGCACACCCAGAGACACATAAATAAACTTTTAAATTAAGAAGAGCCTGGAGAGCTAGTTTCGCGGCTCTTCCAGAGAAATTGGGTTCAATTCCCAGCACCTGCATGGCAGCTCATAGTGATTGTAAATTCAGTTTCTGGGTGATCTGACATCTTCAGACCATTGCACATAAAATAAAGTTAAGAAAATCATAAAAAAATTCCTTAAGAAATTGAAATTTAACTAAGTCCCACACAATTGGAAACACTCTCAAATAAAAGTAAAATAAATGGAAAAGAATACAGTGCTAAGTGCAGTTATGAAAATGTTTTGAAATGTGATACCTTCCCTGTCTCCCCCACATACACAAGCCACACTGAGAGATTTAAATAAAATCTGGGTAATCATTTATGTATCTGGCCTATGTCAGAGGGGCAGGGGAAGCTGAAGCCTTGTCCTTTGGGCTCCAGGTTCTCAGTACTGCGTCAAAAACTCGAGTGTATAGTGAGCCCATGTCTGTCCTGCCGGCAGCACTCAGGAACTGGGAATACAAGGATCAGGAGATCATCTTCAACAACCCAGCAAGTGCAAACCATCCTGGTGGGAAAGAGACCCTCTAAAAGAAATCAATAAAATGACATTTTTATTTTTTTCTGTCGGAAGTGAAAATGTTCCAAATAATTCACTGCATCAGTATTCCTGGAAATGATATCAAAATCAGAATTTTTCTTTTTTTTTTAACATTTTATTTTATTCTTATTATTTTCATTTTTATTTTTTTGGTTTTTCAAGACAGGGTTTCTCTGTGGTTTTGGAGCCTGTCCTGGAACTAGCTCTTGTAGACCAGGCTGGTCTCGAAATCACAGAGATCCGCCTGCCTCTGCCTCCCAAGTGCTGGGATTAAAGGCGTGCGCCACCACTGCCTGGCGTAAATCAGAATTTTTCATATTATTCCATGGCTGTTGTAATTTTCTCTGTGGCAGACAGAGGCAGGCAGATCTCTGTGAGTTTGAGGCCAGCCTGGTCATCTACAGTTCCAGGACAGGTGCCAAAGCTAAGAGAATCCTTGTCTCAGAAAATTTTTTTCTCTGCGTCTCACGTGTCGTGTGTCTTTCTCTAAGCAGGCCCAGGAATCCTAAGAGCCTGTAGGTGATCTAGGAAATCTCCTGTAGCAGGGGCCCTGGCCTCCACTCCTGGCCCCTGAGGGCACCTGGTAAAAGTGAGAAGGCAGATTTCAGAGACTAGTAAAGTTCAAGGTCACCAGCCCTTCCCAACAGCTAGAACCTTTAAAGGGTGAGGCTACAACTTAATTGGCCTGCTTAGATATGGATATTTTTGTTGTGGTTCTTGTTTTACAGGGCAGGAACAGACATCCAAGTGGGAATTTTCCACAGCTGTTTTAATTTTCTCAGACTCGGTATTTAGTATGAGAAGTGGTGTGTGGGGTTGTACAAACACAACTACTGAAAAAGAACCCTAAGAAAGCAGGCCTCCCTCCCTCCCTCCCTCCTTCCTTTCCTCCCTCCCTCCCTCCCTCCCTCCCTCCCTCCCTCAGTTCCTCCCTCTCACCAAGCCATAATTGTGGCAGCCCCTTGGCCCACATAGTCCTTTCACTGATCAGTCAGACACACTCTTTTTTTATTTTTGAATTTTGGGTGAAGTCAATTAATTGAGCTCTTAGATGATGATGATGATTATTATTATTATTATTAGTTTATTTGTGTTTTTTTTTTTACATAGAGGTTCCCTGTGTCCCTGGAACTCACTTTGTAGACAAGGCTGGCCTCAGACTCACAGAGATCTAGCTGCCCCTGCCTCTACCTCTGCTTCCTAGTGCCGGAATTAAAGGCCTGTACTAAACACACTTTCCCCCCCTAAGTCAGGGTTTCTCTGTGTCTGTCGCTTTGCCTGTCCTAAAACTCACACTGCAGAACGAGGTGGCCTCAAACTCACAGCGATTTGCCTGTTTCTGCCTCTCCTGATTTCTGAGGGCTGAGAACTGAGAATAAAGAAATGTGCTGCCCAAAATATACTGCCGCTGCTGCAATTAAAAAAATAAATTAAAATAAAATAACCTGAGATAAACAAAGAAAAAAAGGAAAACACCTGTTTTTTCCTTCCTTCCTTCCTTCCTTCCTTCCTTCCTTCCTTTCTTTTTCCTTACTTGTTTTTTTTTTCTGTTTTCTTCTTTTATTATTATTATTATTATTTTTGGTGAAGGGTTTCTCTGTATAATACCTTTAACTCACTATATAAACCAGGCTGTCATCTTGGTAACATTATGGTTTTGTATTTTCTTATTTCTTGTCTGTAAATCAACAAATCAACATTTCTTCTCTCTCTCTCTCTCTCTCACACTCATTTAATTTATGTTTTATTTTATTTTTGGTTTGTGTTCTTGTTTTGATTTTCAAGGAAGGGTTTCTCTGTTGCTTTGGAGCCTGTCTTTGGAACTAGCTCTTGTCAACCAGGCTGGCTGGCCTCAAACTCCCAGAGATCCACCTGCCTCTCTGCCAGATATGGAACCAGTCATCTTGGTTAGTTCAAAAGCCACCCCATAAACACACACACACACACACAACACACACACACACACACACACACACAGAGGCACATCCAGAGAAACATATTTTTTTTTTTTTTTGGTTTTTCGAGACAGGGTTTCTCTGTGGCTTTGGAGCCTGTCCTGGAACTAGCTCTGTAGACCAGGCTGGTCTCGAACTCACAGAGATCCGCCTGCCTCTGCTTCCCGAGTGCTGGGATTAAAGGCTTGCGCCACCACTGCCCTGCGATGCCCCTACTATAAAAATGGGTTTCAGAAACCGGCCTTTTGCCACAGTGTCAGAAGCCCAAACTCTGCCTGTGGTCTCAGCTAGCTGATAAGCTTCTGTGACTCGCGGTGTGTTTGTATTTTTAAGTTTGTTTTTGGTTTATTAGACTTGGTGGTGTTCTCATCTTTGCATGACCCCCCCCCCTCGACCCAACATTTAAGTGTCTTTCAACCATTTTAGATCCCTCTGTTGAGAGTTCTCTGTTTAGGTCTGTACTCCATTTTTTAAAATTGGATTATTTGTTCTTTGGATGACCAATTTCTCGAGTTCTTTGTGTATTTTGGAGATTAGTGAAGATCTTTTCCCATTCTGTAAGGCCGTCGTTTTGTCTTCTTGGCCATGTTCTTTGCTTTACAGAAGCTTTTCAGTTTCAGGAGGTCTCACTTATTAATTGTTTCTCTCAGTGTCTGTTTTTTTTTTCTTTTTTTTTTTCTTTCTTTTTTTTCTTTTTTTTTCTTTTTTTCTTTTTTTCTTCTTTTTTTTTCTTTTTTTCCTTTTTTTTTCTTTTTTTTTCTCTCTTTAGTTTTTTTCTTTGTTTTTTTTGTTTTTTTTTCTTTTTTTTCTTTTCTTTTTTTTCTTTTTCTCTCAGTGTCTGTGCTACTGGGGTTCTATTTAGCAAGCGTTCTCCTGTGCCAATGTGTTCAAGTGCATTTGATATTTTTATTTTTATATTCTTTTATTGTGGATGAAGTCAATTATTTGAACTCTCAAATATTTTTATTGTTATTATCTCTCTATTTGTTTGCTTATTTGTGGTTGTTCAACATAAGGTTTCGTTGTGTACCCTTGTATGCCCTGGGACTCACTTTGTAGACAAGACTGGCCTCAGACTCACAGAGAGTCATCTGCCTCTGCCTCCTAGTGCTGAGATTAAAAGCATGCACTAAACACCTTTTCTATATATTTATTTTCCTAATAATTTATTTATTTTCATTTTATTGTCATTGGTGTTTTGCCTGCATGTATGTCTATCTGAGGGTGTCCGATCTTGGAGTTACCGACAGCTGTTGACTGCCATGTGGGTGGTAAGGAATTGAACCTGGGTCCTCTGGAAGAGCAGTCAGAACTCTTAACCACAGAGCCATCTCTCTCCAGCCCTCACCTTTTTTTTTTTTTGAAAACGGGGTTTCTCTGTGTCACTTTGCCTGGCCTTGAATCTCAATCTGCAGAACAAGGGAGCCTTAAACTCACAGTGATCTGCCTGCCTTGGTCTCCCTGATCTTGGAGGTGTTTTTATCATCTCTCTGTCTGGCTATCTAGCTATCTATCCATTCATTTATTTATTTATTTTTTCTGAGACAGGATTTCTCTCTAGCTTTGGAGTCTGTCCTGGATCCAGACCTGGTCACAGCTGTACCTGGAAACAAACCAAAACAAAAACAAAGCAAAGCAAAGCAAAAGCCAGGCAGGACTGTCTGGTTGACCTTCCCTTTCCCCCTCCCCCATGGGCTCCTCAGAGGCGGTGAGGCCTCCTGCAGGGAATCCACAGAGCCTCTGCCCAAGGCTCTCCAGGGAACCCACTCTCTCCCTTTCCCCCAGCCCCAGGGCTGCCGGCCACATCTATCTCGGGCGTAGGTGGCGGGCACTCTGGCTATCCAGGACGTGACAGACACAGACACACAGAAGCAGGGAGGAACGGTGCCCACTCTCTCACTAGATGCAGGCATGCAGGAGGAACAATGAAAGAATGAGAACTGGAGAGATGGAATTTCTGGAATGTCCAGAAACCACATGGTGGGGATCTAGTGACCTCTTTTGGTGACAGGGAGTACAGCACAGATTGGGTTCTTGTGCTCCTGAGATGTAACCCCCACAAGGCAGCAGCTCATAAGTGATTGTAAATCCAGTTTCACACAACTGCACATAAAATAAAGTTAAATAAATCATAAAAAAATTCTTTAAAAATTTGAAATTAAAATAAGTTCTACACAACCGGAAAGACTGTCTCAAATAAAAGTAAAATAAAATGTTCTAAAATAGGACAACTTCCCTGCCCCCCCACCCCCACAGGGACACACTTGGTGCAGACCAAGAGATACAAACAAAATTTGAAATTAAACTAAATGTACAAGAAACTGAGCCTGGTTATTGTGGTGCACATCTTTTATTCTATCATCAAAGAGACAGAGGCAGGTGGACCTCTGTGAATTCCCAGGCTTTATAGAGAGGCCCCCAACCCAAATAAAAAAAAAACATATATAAAAGTTTGACCAAACACCACCCCCCCCCAAAAAAAAAGGAAGGAAGGAAGGAAAGAAGAAGGAGACATTATAAACTGTCTCCTTGGTCCTAGAAACTGGATCATGGGAATTTAGGACCTATGAGACAGTGCACGAGTCTTGTGATCTCACTTGGTAGATGAGTCTGGATTTTAACTCACAGATGTCCTTCTGCCTGTGTCTCCCACATGCTGGGATAAAGGGTTCCCTAATTCTTGAATGGCATACTGAAAGTAGTTATTTCTACTTGGTTTGCGTTTGATTTTTTTTTAAACAATCCATGCCTAATTATTTATTTATTTTTGGTTTTTCATGACAGGGTTTCTCTGTAGCTTTGGAACTAACCCTTGTAGACCAGGCTGGCCTCAAATTCACAAAGATCCACCTGCCTTTGCCTCCCAAGTGCTGGGATTAAAGGAATGTGCCACCACTACCCGCCTTTGTTTCTTTTATTTATTTTTGTTAAGCTCTACGTTTTTCTTTCCTCTCTTTCCATGCCTCCCCTTCAACCCTCTCCCAAGGTTCTGGCTATGACAAACAATGCTGCTATGAGCATAGTTGAGCCCATGTCCTCGTGGCACAATTGAGCATCCTTTACATATATACCTAAACGTGGTATTGCTGGGTCTTGAGGAAGGTTGTTTCCTAATTTTCTGAGAAATCGCCACACTGACATCCAAAGGGGGCGGTACCAGCTTGCATTCCCACCAGCGATGCAGGAGTGTTCCCTTTTCCCCACATCCTCTCCAGCATAAGTTGTCATCAGTGTTTTAGATCTTGGCCATTCTTACAGGTATAAAGTGGAATCTCAGAGCTGTTTTGATTTACATATCTCTGATGACTAAGGGTGTTGAACATCTCCTTAAGTGTCTTTCAGCCATTTTAGATTTCTCGGTTGAGAGTTCTCTGTTTAGGTCTGTACCTCCATGTTGTGAACTGGATTATTTGTTCTTGAAATGACCAATGTCTTGAGTTCTTTGTATATTTTGGAGATCAGACCTCTGTCTGATGTGGGGTTAGTGAAGATCTTTGCCCATTCTGTAAGGCCGTCGTTTTGTCTTGTTGGCCATGTCCTTTGCTTTACAGAAGAAGCCTTTCAGTTTCACGAGGTCCCATTGATTAATTTTGTTTCTCTCAGAGTCTGTGCTACTGGAGTTAGATTTAGGAAGTGGTCTCCTGTGCCGATGCGTTCAAATGCTTTTTTTTAAAAAATAAATATTTATTTATTAGGTATACAATATTCTTTCTGTGTGTATGTCTGAAGGCCAGAAGAGAGCACCAGACCCTATTACAGATGGTTGTGAGCCACCATGTGGTTGCTGGGAATTGAACTCAGGACCTTTGGAAGAGCAGGCAACGCTCTTAACCGCTGAGATATCTCTCCAGCCCCCGTTCAAATGCTTTTGATATTTTTATTTTTATATTTTTTTTATTGTGGATGAGGTCAATTATTTGAACTCTCAAATATTTTTATTGTTATTATCTGTTTGTTTATTTGTGGGTTTGCAACACGGGGTTTCCTTGTGTATCCTTGTATGCCCTGGGACTCACTTTGTAAACAAGACTGGCCTCAGACTCACAGAGATCAGCCTGCCTCTGCCTTCTAGTGATGGAATTAAAGGCGTACACTAAACACATTTTTTTTGAAAACAGGGTTTTTCTGTGTCACTTTGCCTGTCCTGAATTTCAATCTGCAGAACAAAGTAGCCTTAAACTCACAGTGATCTGCCTGCTTTGGTCTCCCTGATCTTGGAGGTGTTTTATCATCTATCTATGTATCTATCTATCTATCTATCTATCTATCTATCTATCTATCTATCTATCCATTCATTTCATTTATTAGTTTATTTATTTATTTTTTTGTTTTCTGAGACAGGGTTTCTCTCTAGCTTTCCTTCTTGCTTGCTTGCTTGATTTTTTTGCTTTCTTGCTCTCTTGCTTTTTTCCCCCTTCTTTTATTAGTTAGTTCTTGAGGCATGGTTTCTCTGTGTAACAGCCCTAGCTGTTCTCTCTCTCTCTCTCTCTCTCTCTCTCTCTCTCTCTCTCAAATATGTTTGGTTTTGTGTTTTGCTTTATGAGACAGGGTTTCTCTGCTGCTTTGGAGACTGTTGTTAAAACTAGCTCCTTTCTTGTAGACCAGGCTGTCCTAAAACTCCCAATGATCCTGTTTCTGCTAAATATGGAGCCAGTGCTCTTGAATGCCTTTGTCTGGTGAGGTCAAAAGCCACCCACACACACACAACCCCCCCCAACACACACACAAACCAAACACAGGCACAGGCACACCCAGAGACACATAAGTAAACTTTTAAATTAAGAAGAGCCTGGAGAGCTAGTTTCGCGGCTCTTCCAGAGAAATTGGGTTCAATTCCCAGCACCTGCATGGCAGCTCATAGTGATTGTAAATTCAGTTTCTGGGTGATCTGACATCTTCAGACCATTGCACATAAAATAAAGTTAAGAAAATCATAAAAAAATTCCTTAAGAAATTGAAATTTAACTAAGTCCCACACAATTGGAAACACTCTCAAATAAAAGTAAAATAAATGGAAAAGAATACAGTGCTAAGTGCAGTTATGAAAATGTTTTGAAATGTGATACCTTCCCTGTCTCCCCCACATACACAAGCCACACTGAGAGATTTAAATAAAATCTGGGTAATCATTTATGTATCTGGCCTATGTCAGAGGGGCAGGGGAAGCTGAAGCCTTGTCCTTTGGGCTCCAGGTTCTCAGTACTGCGTCAAAAACTCGAGTGTATAGTGAGCCCATGTCTGTCCTGCCGGCAGCACTCAGGAACTGGGAATACAAGGATCAGGAGATCATCTTCAACAACCCAGCAAGTGCAAACCATCCTGGTGGGAAAGAGACCCTCTAAAAGAAATCAATAAAATGACATTTTTATTTTTTTCTGTCGGAAGTGAAAATGTTCCAAATAATTCACTGCATCAGTATTCCTGGAAATGATATCAAAATCAGAATTTTTCTTTTTTTTTTAACATTTTATTTTATTCTTATTATTTTCATTTTTATTTTTTTGGTTTTTCAAGACAGGGTTTCTCTGTGGTTTTGGAGCCTGTCCTGGAACTAGCTCTTGTAGACCAGGCTGGTCTCGAAATCACAGAGATCCGCCTGCCTCTGCCTCCCAAGTGCTGGGATTAAAGGCGTGCGCCACCACTGCCTGGCGTAAATCAGAATTTTTCATATTATTCCATGGCTGTTGTAATTTTCTCTGTGGCAGACAGAGGCAGGCAGATCTCTGTGAGTTTGAGGCCAGCCTGGTCATCTACAGTTCCAGGACAGGTGCCAAAGCTAAGAGAATCCTTGTCTCAGAAAATTTTTTTCTCTGCGTCTAACGTGTCGTGTGTCTTTCTCTAAGCAGGCCCAGGAATCCTAAGAGCCTGTAGGTGATCTAGGAAATCTCCTGTAGCAGGGGCCCTGGCCTTCACTCCTGGCCCCTGAGGGCACCTGGTAAAAGTGAGAAGGCAGATTTCAGAGACTAGTAAAGTTCAAGGTCACCAGCCCTTCCCAACAGCTAGAACCTTTAAAGGGTGAGGCTACAACTTAATTGGCCTGCTTAGATATGGATATTTTTGTTGTGGTTCTTGTTTTACAGGGCAGGAACAGACATCCAAGTGGGAATTTTCCACAGCTGTTTTAATTTTCTCAGACTCGGTATTTAGTATGAGAAGTGGTGTGTGGGGTTGTACAAACACAACTACTGAAAAAGAACCCTAAGAAAGCAGGCCTCCCTCCCTCCCTCCCTCCTTCCTTCCCTCCCTCCCTCCCTCCCTCCCTCCCTCCCTCCCTCCCTCCCTCCCTCCCTCAGTTCCTCCCTCTCACCAAGCCATAATTGTGGCAGCCCCTTGGCCCACATAGTCCTTTCACTGATCAGTCAGACACACTCTTTTTTTATTTTTGAATTTTGGGTGAAGTCAATTAATTGAGCTCTTAGATGATGATGATGATGATTATTATTATTATTAGTTTATTTGTGTTTTTTTTTTTACATAGAGGTTCCCTGTGTCCCTGGAACTCACTTTGTAGACAAGGCTGGCCTCAGACTCACAGAGATCTAGCTGCCCCTGCCTCTACCTCTGCTTCCTAGTGCCGGAATTAAAGGCCTGTACTAAACACACTTTCCCCCCCTAAGTCAGGGTTTCTCTGTGTCTGTCGCTTTGCCTGTCCTAAAACTCACACTGCAGAACGAGGTGGCCTCAAACTCACAGCGATTTGCCTGTTTCTGCCTCTCCTGATTTCTGAGGGCTGAGAACTGAGAATAAAGAAATGTGCTGCCCAAAATATACTGCCGCTGCTGCAATTAAAAAAATAAATTAAAATAAAATAACCTGAGATAAACAAAGAAAAAAAGGAAAACACCTGTTTTTTCCTTCCTTCCTTCCTTCCTTCCTTCCTTCCTTCCTTCCTTCCTTTCTTTTTCCTTACTTGTTTTTTTTCTGTTTTCTTCTTTTATTATTATTATTATTATTATTATTTTTGGTGAAGGGTTTCTCTGTATAATACCTTTAACTCACTATATAAACCAGGCTGTCATCTTGGTAACATTATGGTTTTGTATTTTCTTATTTCTTGTCTGTAAATCAACAAATCAACATTTCTTCTCTCTCTCTCTCTCTCTCACACTCATTTAATTTATGTTTTATTTTATTTTTGGTTTGTGTTCTTGTTTTGATTTTCAAGGAAGGGTTTCTCTGTTGCTTTGGAGCCTGTCTTTGGAACTAGCTCTTGTCAACCAGGCTGGCTGGCCTCAAACTCCCAGAGATCCACCTGCCTCTCTGCCAGATATGGAACCAGTCATCTTGGTTAGTTCAAAAGCCACCCCATAAACACACACACACACACACAACACACACACACACACACACACACACACACACAGAGGCACATCCAGAGAAACATATTTTTTTTTTTTTTTGGTTTTTCGAGACAGGGTTTCTCTGTGGCTTTGGAGCCTGTCCTGGAACTAGCTCTGTAGACCAGGCTGGTCTCGAACTCACAGAGATCCGCCTGCCTCTGCTTCCCGAGTGCTGGGATTAAAGGCTTGCGCCACCACTGCCCTGCGATGCCCCTACTATAAAAATGGGTTTCAGAAACCGGCCTTTTGCCACAGTGTCAGAAGCCCAAACTCTGCCTGTGGTCTCAGCTAGCTGATAAGCTTCTGTGACTCGCGGTGTGTTTGTATTTTTAAGTTTGTTTTTGGTTTATTAGACTTGGTGGTGTTCTCATCTTTGCATGACCCCCCCCCTCGACCCAACATTTAAGTGTCTTTCAACCATTTTAGATCCCTCTGTTGAGAGTTCTCTGTTTAGGTCTGTACTCCATTTTTTAAAATTGGATTATTTGTTCTTTGGATGACCAATTTCTCGAGTTCTTTGTGTATTTTGGAGATTAGTGAAGATCTTTTCCCATTCTGTAAGGCCGTCGTTTTGTCTTCTTGGCCATGTTCTTTGCTTTACAGAAGCTTTTCAGTTTCAGGAGGTCTCACTTATTAATTGTTTCTCTCAGTGTCTGTTTTTTTTTTTCTTTTTTTTTTCTTTCTTTTTTTTCTTTTTTTTCTTTTTTTCTTTTTTTTCTTTTCTTTTTTTTCTTTTTCTCTCAGTGTCTGTGCTACTGGGGTTCTATTTAGCAAGCGTTCTCCTGTGCCAATGTGTTCAAGTGCATTTGATATTTTTATTTTTATATTCTTTTATTGTGGATGAAGTCAATTATTTGAACTCTCAAATATTTTTATTGTTATTATCTCTCTATTTGTTTGCTTATTTGTGGTTGTTCAACATAAGGTTTCGTTGTGTACCCTTGTATGCCCTGGGACTCACTTTGTAGACAAGACTGGCCTCAGACTCACAGAGAGTCATCTGCCTCTGCCTCCTAGTGCTGAGATTAAAAGCATGCACTAAACACCTTTTCTATATATTTATTTTCCTAATAATTTATTTATTTTCATTTTATTGTCATTGGTGTTTTGCCTGCATGTATGTCTATCTGAGGGTGTCCGATCTTGGAGTTACCGACAGCTGTTGACTGCCATGTGGGTGGTAAGGAATTGAACCTGGGTCCTCTGGAAGAGCAGTCAGAACTCTTAACCACAGAGCCATCTCTCTCCAGCCCTCACCTTTTTTTTTTTTTGAAAACGGGGTTTCTCTGTGTCACTTTGCCTGGCCTTGAATCTCAATCTGCAGAACAAGGGAGCCTTAAACTCACAGTGATCTGCCTGCCTTGGTCTCCCTGATCTTGGAGGTGTTTTTATCATCTCTCTGTCTGGCTATCTAGCTATCTATCCATTCATTTATTTATTTATTTTTTCTGAGACAGGATTTCTCTCTAGCTTTGGAGTCTGTCCTGGATCCAGACCTGGTCACAGCTGTACCTGGAAACAAACCAAAACAAAAACAAAGCAAAGCAAAGCAAAAGCCAGGCAGGACTGTCTGGTTGACCTTCCCTTTCCCCCTCCCCCATGGGCTCCTCAGAGGCGGTGAGGCCTCCTGCAGGGAATCCACAGAGCCTCTGCCCAAGGCTCTCCAGGGAACCCACTCTCTCCCTTTCCCCCAGCCCCAGGGCTGCCGGCCACATCTATCTCGGGCGTAGGTGGCGGGCACTCTGGCTATCCAGGACGTGACAGACACAGACACACAGAAGCAGGGAGGAACGGTGCCCACTCTCTCACTAGATGCAGGCATGCAGGAGGAACAATGAAAGAATGAGAACTGGAGAGATGGAATTTCTGGAATGTCCAGAAACCACATGGTGGGGATCTAGTGACCTCTTTTGGTGACAGGGAGTACAGCACAGATTGGGTTCTTGTGCTCCTGAGATGTAACCCCCACAAGGCAGCAGCTCATAAGTGATTGTAAATCCAGTTTCACACAACTGCACATAAAATAAAGTTAAATAAATCATAAAAAAATTCTTTAAAAATTTGAAATTAAAATAAGTTCTACACAACCGGAAAGACTGTCTCAAATAAAAGTAAAATAAAATGTTCTAAAATAGGACAACTTCCCTGCCCCCCCACCCCCACAGGGACACACTTGGTGCAGACCAAGAGATACAAACAAAATTTGAAATTAAACTAAATGTACAAGAAACTGAGCCTGGTTATTGTGGTGCACATCTTTTATTCTATCATCAAAGAGACAGAGGCAGGTGGACCTCTGTGAATTCCCAGGCTTTATAGAGAGGCCCCCAACCCAAATAAAAAAAAAACATATATAAAAGTTTGACCAAACACCACCCCCCCCCAAAAAAAAAGGAAGGAAGGAAGGAAAGAAGAAGGAGACATTATAAACTGTCTCCTTGGTCCTAGAAACTGGATCATGGGAATTTAGGACCTATGAGACAGTGCACGAGTCTTGTGATCTCACTTGGTAGATGAGTCTGGATTTTAACTCACAGATGTCCTTCTGCCTGTGTCTCCCACATGCTGGGATAAAGGGTTCCCTAATTCTTGAATGGCATACTGAAAGTAGTTATTTCTACTTGGTTTGCGTTTGATTTTTTTTTAAACAATCCATGCCTAATTATTTATTTATTTTTGGTTTTTCATGACAGGGTTTCTCTGTAGCTTTGGAACTAACCCTTGTAGACCAGGCTGGCCTCAAATTCACAAAGATCCACCTGCCTTTGCCTCCCAAGTGCTGGGATTAAAGGAATGTGCCACCACTACCCGCCTTTGTTTCTTTTATTTATTTTTGTTAAGCTCTACGTTTTTCTTTCCTCTCTTTCCATGCCTCCCCTTCAACCCTCTCCCAAGGTTCTGGCTATGACAAACAATGCTGCTATGAGCATAGTTGAGCCCATGTCCTCGTGGCACAATTGAGCATCCTTTACATATATACCTAAACGTGGTATTGCTGGGTCTTGAGGAAGGTTGTTTCCTAATTTTCTGAGAAATCGCCACACTGACATCCAAAGGGGGCGGTACCAGCTTGCATTCCCACCAGCGATGCAGGAGTGTTCCCTTTTCCCCACATCCTCTCCAGCATAAGTTGTCATCAGTGTTTTAGATCTTGGCCATTCTTACAGGTATAAAGTGGAATCTCAGAGCTGTTTTGATTTACATATCTCTGATGACTAAGGGTGTTGAACATCTCCTTAAGTGTCTTTCAGCCATTTTAGATTTCTCGGTTGAGAGTTCTCTGTTTAGGTCTGTACCTCCATGTTGTGAACTGGATTATTTGTTCTTGAAATGACCAATGTCTTGAGTTCTTTGTATATTTTGGAGATCAGACCTCTGTCTGATGTGGGGTTAGTGAAGATCTTTGCCCATTCTGTAAGGCCGTCGTTTTGTCTTGTTGGCCATGTCCTTTGCTTTACAGAAGAAGCCTTTCAGTTTCACGAGGTCCCATTGATTAATTTTGTTTCTCTCAGAGTCTGTGCTACTGGAGTTAGATTTAGGAAGTGGTCTCCTGTGCCGATGCGTTCAAATGCTTTTTTTAAAAAAATAAATATTTATTTATTATGTATACAATATTCTTTCTGTGTGTATGTCTGAAGGCCAGAAGAAAGCACCAGACCCTATTACAGATGGTTGTGAGCCACCATGTGGTTGCTGGGAATTGAACTCAGGACCTTTGGAAGAGCAGGCAACGCTCTTAACCGCTGAGCCATCTCTCCAGCCCCCGTTCAAATGCTTTTGATATTTTTATTTTTATATTTTTTTTATTGTGGATGAGGTCAATTATTTGAACTCTCAAATATTTTTATTGTTATTATCTGTTTGTTTATTTGTGGGTTTGCAACACGGGGTTTCCTTGTGTATCCTTGTATGCCCTGGGACTCACTTTGTAAACAAGACTGGCCTCAGACTCACAGAGATCCGCCTGCCTCTGCCTTCTAGTGATGGCATTAAAGGCGTACACTAAACACATTTTTTTTGAAAACAGGGTTTTTCTGTGTCACTTTGCCTGTCCTGAATCTCAATCTGCAGAACAAAGTAGCCTTAAACTCACAGTGATCTGCCTGCTTTGGTCTCCCTGATCTTGGAGGTGTTTTATCATCTATCTATCTATCTATCTATCTATCTATCTATCTATCTATCTATCTATCTATCTATCTATCTATCTATTTATCTATCTATCTATCTATCCATTCATTTCATTTATTAGTTTATTTATTTATTTTTTTGTTTTCTGAGACAGGGTTTCTCTCTAGCTTTCCTTCTTGCTTGCTTGCTTGATTTTTTTGCTTTCTTGCTCTCTTGCTTTTTTCCCCCTTCTTTTATTAGTTAGTTCTTGAGGCATGGTTTCTCTGTGTAACAGCCCTAGCTGTTCTCTCTCTCTCTCTCTCTCTCTCTCTCTCTCTCTCTCTCTCTCTCAAATATGTTTGGTTTTGTGTTTTGCTTTATGAGACAGGGTTTCTCTGCTGCTTTGGAGACTGTTGTTAAAACTAGCTCCTTTCTTGTAGACCAGGCTGTCCTAAAACTCCCAATGATCCTGTTTCTGCTAAATATGGAGCCAGTGCTCTTGAATGCCTTTGTCTGGTGAGGTCAAAAGCCACCCACACACACACAACCCCCCCCAACACACACACAAACCAAACACAGGCACAGGCACACCCAGAGACACATAAATAAACTTTTAAATTAAGAAGAGCCTGGAGAGCTAGTTTCGCGGCTCTTCCAGAGAAATTGGGTTCAATTCCCAGCACCTGCATGGCAGCTCATAGTGATTGTAAATTCAGTTTCTGGGTGATCTGACATCTTCAGACCATTGCACATAAAATAAAGTTAAGAAAATCATAAAAAAATTCCTTAAGAAATTGAAATTTAACTAAGTCCCACACAATTGGAAACACTCTCAAATAAAAGTAAAATAAATGGAAAAGAATACAGTGCTAAGTGCAGTTATGAAAATGTTTTGAAATGTGATACCTTCCCTGTCTCCCCCACATACACAAGCCACACTGAGAGATTTAAATAAAATCTGGGTAATCATTTATGTATCTGGCCTATGTCAGAGGGGCAGGGGAAGCTGAAGCCTTGTCCTTTGGGCTCCAGGTTCTCAGTACTGCGTCAAAAACTCGAGTGTATAGTGAGCCCATGTCTGTCCTGCCGGCAGCACTCAGGAACTGGGAATACAAGGATCAGGAGATCATCTTCAACAACCCAGCAAGTGCAAACCATCCTGGTGGGAAAGAGACCCTCTAAAAGAAATCAATAAAATGACATTTTTATTTTTTTCTGTCGGAAGTGAAAATGTTCCAAATAATTCACTGCATCAGTATTCCTGGAAATGATATCAAAATCAGAATTTTTCTTTTTTTTTTAACATTTTATTTTATTCTTATTATTTTCATTTTTATTTTTTTGGTTTTTCAAGACAGGGTTTCTCTGTGGTTTTGGAGCCTGTCCTGGAACTAGCTCTTGTAGACCAGGCTGGTCTCGAAATCACAGAGATCCGCCTGCCTCTGCCTCCCAAGTGCTGGGATTAAAGGCGTGCGCCACCACTGCCTGGCGTAAATCAGAATTTTTCATATTATTCCATGGCTGTTGTAATTTTCTCTGTGGCAGACAGAGGCAGGCAGATCTCTGTGAGTTTGAGGCCAGCCTGGTCATCTACAGTTCCAGGACAGGTGCCAAAGCTAAGAGAATCCTTGTCTCAGAAAATTTTTTTCTCTGCGTCTCACGTGTCGTGTGTCTTTCTCTAAGCAGGCCCAGGAATCCTAAGAGCCTGTAGGTGATCTAGGAAATCTCCTGTAGCAGGGGCCCTGGCCTCCACTCCTGGCCCCTGAGGGCACCTGGTAAAAGTGAGAAGGCAGATTTCAGAGACTAGTAAAGTTCAAGGTCACCAGCCCTTCCCAACAGCTAGAACCTTTAAAGGGTGAGGCTACAACTTAATTGGCCTGCTTAGATATGGATATTTTTGTTGTGGTTCTTGTTTTACAGGGCAGGAACAGACATCCAAGTGGGAATTTTCCACAGCTGTTTTAATTTTCTCAGACTCGGTATTTAGTATGAGAAGTGGTGTGTGGGGTTGTACAAACACAACTACTGAAAAAGAACCCTAAGAAAGCAGGCCTCCCTCCCTCCCTCCCTCCCTCCCTCCCTCCCTCCCTCCCTCCCTCAGTTCCTCCCTCTCACCAAGCCATAATTGTGGCAGCCCCTTGGCCCACATAGTCCTTTCACTGATCAGTCAGACACACTCTTTTTTTATTTTTGAATTTTGGGTGAAGTCAATTAATTGAGCTCTTAGATGATGATGATGATGATGATTATTATTAGTTTATTTGTGTTTTTTTTTTTTACATAGAGGTTCCCTGTGTCCCTGGAACTCACTTTGTAGACAAGGCTGGCCTCAGACTCACAGAGATCTAGCTGCCCCTGCCTCTACCTCTGCTTCCTAGTGCCGGAATTAAAGGCCTGTACTAAACACACTTTCCCCCCCTAAGTCAGGGTTTCTCTGTGTCTGTCGCTTTGCCTGTCCTAAAACTCACACTGCAGAACGAGGTGGCCTCAAACTCACAGCGATTTGCCTGTTTCTGCCTCTCCTGATTTCTGAGGGCTGAGAACTGAGAATAAAGAAATGTGCTGCCCAAAATATACTGCCGCTGCTGCAATTAAAAAAATAAATTAAAATAAAATAACCTGAGATAAACAAAGAAAAAAAGGAAAACACCTGTTTTTTCCTTCCTTCCTTCCTTCCTTCCTTCCTTCCTTCCTTCCTTCCTTCCTTCCTTCCTTCCTTTCTTTTTCCTTACTTGTTTTTTTTTCTGTTTTCTTCTTTTATTATTATTATTATTATTATTATTATTTTTGGTGAAGGGTTTCTCTGTATAATACCTTTAACTCACTATATAAACCAGGCTGTCATCTTGGTAACATTATGGTTTTGTATTTTCTTATTTCTTGTCTGTAAATCAACAAATCAACATTTCTTCTCTCTCTCTCTCTCACACTCATTTAATTTATGTTTTATTTTATTTTTGGTTTGTGTTCTTGTTTTGATTTTCAAGGAAGGGTTTCTCTGTTGCTTTGGAGCCTGTCTTTGGAACTAGCTCTTGTCAACCAGGCTGGCTGGCCTCAAACTCCCAGAGATCCACCTGCCTCTCTGCCAGATATGGAACCAGTCATCTTGGTTAGTTCAAAAGCCACCCCATAAACACACACACACACACAACACACACACACACACACACACACACACACACAGAGGCACATCCAGAGAAACATATTTTTTTTTTTTTTTTTTTTGGTTTTTCGAGACAGGGTTTCTCTGTGGCTTTGGAGCCTGTCCTGGAACTAGCTCTGTAGACCAGGCTGGTCTCGAACTCACAGAGATCCGCCTGCCTCTGCTTCCCGAGTGCTGGGATTAAAGGCTTGCGCCACCACTGCCCTGCGATGCCCCTACTATAAAAATGGGTTTCAGAAACCGGCCTTTTGCCACAGTGTCAGAAGCCCAAACTCTGCCTGTGGTCTCAGCTAGCTGATAAGCTTCTGTGACTCGCGGTGTGTTTGTATTTTTAAGTTTGTTTTTGGTTTATTAGACTTGGTGGTGTTCTCATCTTTGCATGACCCCCCCCCTCGACCCAACATTTAAGTGTCTTTCAACCATTTTAGATCCCTCTGTTGAGAGTTCTCTGTTTAGGTCTGTACTCCATTTTTTAAAATTGGATTATTTGTTCTTTGGATGACCAATTTCTCGAGTTCTTTGTGTATTTTGGAGATTAGTGAAGATCTTTTCCCATTCTGTAAGGCCGTCGTTTTGTCTTCTTGGCCATGTTCTTTGCTTTACAGAAGCTTTTCAGTTTCAGGAGGTCTCACTTATTAATTGTTTCTCTCAGTGTCTGTTTTTTTTTTCTTTTTTTTTTCTTTCTTTTTTTTCTTTTTTTTCTTTTTTTCTTTTTTTTCTTCTTTTTTTTTCTTTTTTTCCTTTTTTTCTTTTTTTTTCTCTCTTTAGTTTTTTTCTTTGTTTTTTTTGTTTTTTTTCTTTTTTTTCTTTTCTTTTTTTTCTTTTTCTCTCAGTGTCTGTGCTACTGGGGTTCTATTTAGCAAGCGTTCTCCTGTGCCAATGTGTTCAAGTGCATTTGATATTTTTATTTTTATATTCTTTTATTGTGGATGAAGTCAATTATTTGAACTCTCAAATATTTTTATTGTTATTATCTCTCTATTTGTTTGCTTATTTGTGGTTGTTCAACATAAGGTTTCGTTGTGTACCCTTGTATGCCCTGGGACTCACTTTGTAGACAAGACTGGCCTCAGACTCACAGAGAGTCATCTGCCTCTGCCTCCTAGTGCTGAGATTAAAGGCATGCACTAAACACCTTTTCTATATATTTATTTTCCTAATAATTTATTTATTTTCATTTTATTGTCATTGGTGTTTTGCCTGCATGTATGTCTATCTGAGGGTGTCCGATCTTGGAGTTACCGACAGCTGTTGACTGCCATGTGGGTGGTAAGGAATTGAACCTGGGTCCTCTGGAAGAGCAGTCAGAACTCTTAACCACAGAGCCATCTCTCTCCAGCCCTCACCTTTTTTTTTTTTGAAAACGGGGTTTCTCTGTGTCACTTTGCCTGGCCTTGAATCTCAATCTGCAGAACAAGGGAGAATTAAACTCACAGTGATCTGCCTGCCTTGGTCTCCCTGATCTTGGAGGTGTTTTTATCATCTCTCTCTCTCTCTCTCTCTCTCTCTCTCTCTCTCTCTCTCTCTCTCTGTGTGTGTGTGTGTGTGTGTGTGTCTGGCTATCTAGCTATCTATCCATTCATTTATTAGTTTATGTATTTATTTATTTTTTGGTTGTTCTTGTTGTTTTCTGAGACAGGATTTCTCTCTAGCTTTGGAGTCTGTCCTGGATCCAGACCTGGTCACAGCTGTACCGGAAAATAAAATAAAACAAACAAACAAAAACAAAAACAAAGCAAAGCAAAAGCCAGGCAGGACTGTCTGGTTGACCTTCCCTTTTCCCCTCCCCCATGGGCTCCTCAGAGGCGGTGCGGCCTCCTGCAGGGAATCCACAGAGCCTCTGCCCAAGGCTCTCCAGGGAACCCACTCTCTCCCTTTCCCCCAGCCCCAGGGCTGCCGGCCACATCTATCTCTCTGGCGTACATCTATCTCTCAGGCGTAGGTGGCGGGCACTCTGGCTATCCAGGACTTGACAGACACAGATACACAGAAGCAGGGAGGAACGGTGCCCACTCTCTCACTAGATGCAGGCATGCAGGAGGAACAATGAAAGAATGAGAACTGGAGAGATGGAATTTCTGGAATGTCCAGAAACCACATGGTGGGGATCTAGTGACCTCTTTTGGTGACAGGGAGTACAGCACAGATTGGGTTCTTGTGCTCCTGAGATGTAACCCCCACAAGGCAGCAGCTCATAAGTGATTGTAAATCCAGTTTCACACAACTGCACATAAAATAAAGTTAAATAAATCATAAAAAAATTCTTTAAAAATTTGAAATTAAAATAAGTTCTACACAACCGGAAAGACTGTCTCAAATAAAAGTAAAATAAAATGTTCTAAAATAGGACAACTTCCCTGCCCCCCCACCCCCACAGGGACACACTTGGTGCAGACCAAGAGATACAAACAAAATTTGAAATTAAACTAAATGTACAAGAAACTGAGCCTGGTTATTGTGGTGCACATCTTTTATTCTATCATCAAAGAGACAGAGGCAGGTGGACCTCTGTGAATTCCCAGGCTTTATAGAGAGGCCCCCAACCCAAATAAAAAAAAAACATATATAAAAGTTTGACCAAACACCACCCCCCCCCCAAAAAAAAGGAAGGAAGGAAGGAAAGAAGAAGGAGACATTATAAACTGTCTCCTTGGTCCTAGAAACTGGATCATGGGAATTTAGGACCTATGAGACAGTGCACGAGTCTTGTGATCTCACTTGGTAGATGAGTCTGGATTTTAACTCACAGATGTCCTTCTGCCTGTGTCTCCCACATCCTGGGATAAAGGGTTCCCTAATTCTTGAATGGCATACTGAAAGTAGTTATTTCTACTTGGTTTGCGTTTGATTTTTTTTTAAACAATCCATGCCTAATTATTTATTTATTTTTGGTTTTTCATGACAGGGTTTCTCTGTAGCTTTGGAACTAACCCTTGTAGACCAGGCTGGCCTCAAATTCACAAAGATCCACCTGCCTTTGCCTCCCAAGTGCTGGGATTAAAGGAATGTGCCACCACTACCCGCCTTTGTTTCTTTTATTTATTTTTGTTAAGCTCTACGTTTTTCTTTCCTCTCTTTCCATGCCTCCCCTTCAACCCTCTCCCAAGGTTCTGGCTATGACAAACAATGCTGCTATGAGCATAGTTGAGCCCATGTCCTCGTGGCACAATTGAGCATCCTTTACATATATACCTAAACGTGGTATTGCTGGGTCTTGAGGAAGGTTGTTTCCTAATTTTCTGAGAAATCGCCACACTGACATCCAAAGGGGGCGGTACCAGCTTGCATTCCCACCAGCGATGCAGGAGTGTTCCCTTTTCCCCACATCCTCTCCAGCATAAGTTGTCATCAGTGTTTTAGATCTTGGCCATTCTTACAGGTATAAAGTGGAATCTCAGAGCTGTTTTGATGTACATATCTCTGATGACTAAGGGTGTTGAACATCTCCTTAAGTGTCTTTCAGCCATTTTAGATTTCTCGGTTGAGAGTTCTCTGTTTAGGTCTGTACCTCCATGTTGTGAACTGGATTATTTGTTCTTGAAATGACCAATGTCTTGAGTTCTTTGTATATTTTGGAGATCAGACCTCTGTCTGATGTGGGGTTAGTGAAGATCTTTGCCCATTCTGTAAGGCCGTCGTTTTGTCTTGTTGGCCATGTCCTTTGCTTTACAGAAGAAGCCTTTCAGTTTCACGAGGTCCCATTGATTAATTTTGTTTCTCTCAGAGTCTGTGCTACTGGAGTTAGATTTAGGAAGTGGTCTCCTGTGCCGATGCGTTCAAATGCTTTTTTTAAAAAAATAAATATTTATTTATTATGTATACAATATTCTTTCTGTGTGTATGTCTGAAGGCCAGAAGAGAGCACCAGACCCTATTACAGATGGTTGTGAGCCACCATGTGGTTGCTGGGAATTGAACTCAGGACCTTTGGAAGAGCAGGCAACGCTCTTAACCGCTGAGCCATCTCTCCAGCCCCCGTTCAAATGCTTTTGATATTTTTATTTTTATATTTTTTTTATTGTGGATGAGGTCAATTATTTGAACTCTCAAATATTTTTATTGTTATTATCTGTTTGTTTATTTGTGGGTTTGCAACACGGGGTTTCCTTGTGTATCCTTGTATGCCCTGGGACTCACTTTGTAAACAAGACTGGCCTCAGACTCACAGAGATCCGCCTGCCTCTGCCTTCTAGTGATGGCATTAAAGGCGTACACTAAACACATTTTTTTTGAAAACAGGGTTTTTCTGTGTCACTTTGCCTGTCCTGAATCTCAATCTGCAGAACAAAGTAGCCTTAAACTCACAGTGATCTGCCTGCTTTGGTCTCCCTGATCTTGGAGGTGTTTTATCATCTATCTATCTATCTATCTATCTATCTATCTATCTATCTATCTATCTATCTATCTATCTATCCATTCATTTCATTTATTAGTTTATTTATTTATTTTTTTGTTTTCTGAGACAGGGTTTCTCTCTAGCTTTCCTTCTTGCTTGCTTGCTTGATTTTTTTGCTTTCTTGCTCTCTTGCTTTTTTCCCCCTTCTTTTATTAGTTAGTTCTTGAGGCATGGTTTCTCTGTGTAACAGCCCTAGCTGTTCTCTCTCTCTCTCTCTCTCTCTCTCTCTCTCTCTCTCTCAAATATGTTTGGTTTTGTGTTTTGCTTTATGAGACAGGGTTTCTCTGCTGCTTTGGAGACTGTTGTTAAAACTAGCTCCTTTCTTGTAGACCAGGCTGTCCTAAAACTCCCAATGATCCTGTTTCTGCTAAATATGGAGCCAGTGCTCTTGAATGCCTTTGTCTGGTGAGGTCAAAAGCCACCCCCACACACACAACCCCCCCCCCAACACACACACAAACCAAACACAGGCACAGGCACACCCAGAGACACATAAATAAACTTTTAAATTAAGAAGAGCCTGGAGAGCTAGTTTCGCGGCTCTTCCAGAGAAATTGGGTTCAATTCCCAGCACCTGCATGGCAGCTCATAGTGATTGTAAATTCAGTTTCTGGGTGATCTGACATCTTCAGACCATTGCACATAAAATAAAGTTAAGAAAATCATAAAAAAATTCCTTAAGAAATTGAAATTTAACTAAGTCCCACACAATTGGAAACACTCTCAAATAAAAGTAAAATAAATGGAAAAGAATACAGTGCTAAGTGCAGTTATGAAAATGTTTTGAAATGTGATACCTTCCCTGTCTCCCCCACATACACAAGCCACACTGAGAGATTTAAATAAAATCTGGGTAATCATTTATGTATCTGGCCTATGTCAGAGGGGCAGGGGAAGCTGAAGCCTTGTCCTTTGGGCTCCAGGTTCTCAGTACTGCGTCAAAAACTCGAGTGTATAGTGAGCCCATGTCTGTCCTGCCGGCAGCACTCAGGAACTGGGAATACAAGGATCAGGAGATCATCTTCAACAACCCAGCAAGTGCAAACCATCCTGGTGGGAAAGAGACCCTCTAAAAGAAATCAATAAAATGACATTTTTATTTTTTTCTGTCGGAAGTGAAAATGTTCCAAATAATTCACTGCATCAGTATTCCTGGAAATGATATCAAAATCAGAATTTTTCTTTTTTTTTTAACATTTTATTTTATTCTTATTATTTTCATTTTTATTTTTTTTGGTTTTTCGAGACAGGGTTTCTCTGTGGTTTTGGAGCCTGTCCTGGAACTAGCTCTTGTAGACCAGGCTGGTCTCGAAATCACAGAGATCCGCCTGCCTCTGCCTCCCAAGTGCTGGGATTAAAGGCGTGCGCCACCACTGCCTGGCGTAAATCAGAATTTTTCATATTATTCCATGGCTGTTGTAATTTTCTCTGTGGCAGACAGAGGCAGGCAGATCTCTGTGAGTTTGAGGCCAGCCTGGTCATCTACAGTTCCAGGACAGGTGCCAAAGCTAAGAGAATCCTTGTCTCAGAAAATTTTTTTCTCTGCGTCTCACGTGTCGTGTGTCTTTCTCTAAGCAGGCCCAGGAATCCTAAGAGCCTGTAGGTGATCTAGGAAATCTCCTGTAGCAGGGGCCCTGGCCTCCACTCCTGGCCCCTGAGGGCACCTGGTAAAAGTGAGAAGGCAGATTTCAGAGACTAGTAAAGTTCAAGGTCACCAGCCCTTCCCAACAGCTAGAACCTTTAAAGGGTGAGGCTACAACTTAATTGGCCTGCTTAGATATGGATATTTTTGTTGTGGTTCTTGTTTTACAGGGCAGGAACAGACATCCAAGTGGGAATTTTCCACAGCTGTTTTAATTTTCTCAGACTCGGTATTTAGTATGAGAAGTGGTGTGTGGGGTTGTACAAACACAACTACTGAAAAAGAACCCTAAGAAAGCAGGCCTCCCTCCCTCCCTCCCTCCTTCCTTCCCTCCCTCCCTCCCTCCCTCCCTCAGTTCCTCCCTCTCACCAAGCCATAATTGTGGCAGCCCCTTGGCCCACATAGTCCTTTCACTGATCAGTCAGACACACTCTTTTTTTATTTTTGAATTTTGGGTGAAGTCAATTAATTGAGCTCTTAGATGATGATGATGATGATGATTATTAGTTTATTTGTGTTTTTTTTTTTACATAGAGGTTCCCTGTGTCCCTGGAACTCACTTTGTAGACAAGGCTGGCCTCAGACTCACAGAGATCTAGCTGCCCCTGCCTCTACCTCTGCTTCCTAGTGCCGGAATTAAAGGCCTGTACTAAACACACTTTCCCCCCCTAAGTCAGGGTTTCTCTGTGTCTGTCGCTTTGCCTGTCCTAAAACTCACACTGCAGAACGAGGTGGCCTCAAACTCACAGCGATTTCCCTGTTTCTGCCTCTCCTGATTTCTGAGGGCTGAGAACTGAGAATAAAGAAATGTGCTGCCCAAAATATACTGCCGCTGCTGCAATTAAAAAAATAAATTAAAATAAAATAACCTGAGATAAACAAAGAAAAAAAGGAAAACACCTGTTTTTTCCTTCCTTCCTTCCTTCCTTCCTTCCTTCCTTCCTTCCTTCCTTCCTTCCTTCCTTTCTTTTTCCTTACTTGTTTTTTTTTCTGTTTTCTTCTTTTATTATTATTATTATTATTATTATTATTATTTTTGGTGAAGGGTTTCTCTGTATAATACCTTTAACTCACTATATAAACCAGGCTGTCATCTTGGTAACATTATGGTTTTGTATTTTCTTATTTCTTGTCTGTAAATCAACAAATCAACATTTCTTCTCTCTCTCTCTCTCTCACACTCATTTAATTTATGTTTTATTTTATTTTTGGTTTGTGTTCTTGTTTTGATTTTCAAGGAAGGGTTTCTCTGTTGCTTTGGAGCCTGTCTTTGGAACTAGCTCTTGTCAACCAGGCTGGCTGGCCTCAAACTCCCAGAGATCCACCTGCCTCTCTGCCAGATATGGAACCAGTCATCTTGGTTAGTTCAAAAGCCACCCCATAAACACACACACACACACACAACACACACACACACACACACACACACACACACACACACACACAGAGGCACATCCAGAGAAACATATTTTTTTTTTTTTTTTTTGGTTTTTCGAGACAGGGTTTCTCTGTGGCTTTGGAGCCTGTCCTGGAACTAGCTCTGTAGACCAGGCTGGTCTCGAACTCACAGAGATCCGCCTGCCTCTGCTTCCCGAGTGCTGGGATTAAAGGCTTGCGCCACCACTGCCCTGCGATGCCCCTACTATAAAAATGGGTTTCAGAAACCGGCCTTTTGCCACAGTGTCAGAAGCCCAAACTCTGCCTGTGGTCTCAGCTAGCTGATAAGCTTCTGTGACTCGCGGTGTGTTTGTATTTTTAAGTTTGTTTTTGGTTTATTAGACTTGGTGGTGTTCTCATCTTTGCATGACCCCCCCCCCTCGACCCAACATTTAAGTGTCTTTCAACCATTTTAGATCCCTCTGTTGAGAGTTCTCTGTTTAGGTCTGTACTCCATTTTTTAAAATTGGATTATTTGTTCTTTGGATGACCAATTTCTCGAGTTCTTTGTGTATTTTGGAGATTAGTGAAGATCTTTTCCCATTCTGTAAGGCCGTCGTTTTGTCTTCTTGGCCATGTTCTTTGCTTTACAGAAGCTTTTCAGTTTCAGGAGGTCTCACTTATTAATTGTTTCTCTCAGTGTCTGTTTTTTTTTCTTTTTTTTTTCTTTCTTTTTTTTTCTTTTTTTTCTTTTTTTCTTTTTTTTCTTCTTTTTTTTTCTTTTTTTCCTTTTTTTCTTTTTTTTCTCTCTTTAGTTTTTTTCTTTGTTTTTTTTTTGTTTTTTTTTTCTTTTTTTTCTTTTCTTTTTTTTCTTTTTCTCTCAGTGTCTGTGCTACTGGGGTTCTATTTAGCAAGCGTTCTCCTGTGCCAATGTGTTCAAGTGCATTTGATATTTTTATTTTTATATTCTTTTATTGTGGATGAAGTCAATTATTTGAACTCTCAAATATTTTTATTGTTATTATCTCTCTATTTGTTTGCTTATTTGTGGTTGTTCAACATAAGGTTTCGTTGTGTACCCTTGTATGCCCTGGGACTCACTTTGTAGACAAGACTGGCCTCAGACTCACAGAGAGTCATCTGCCTCTGCCTCCTGGTGCTGAGATTAAAGGCATGCACTAAACACCTTTTCTATACATTTATTTTCCTAATAATTTATTTATTTTCATTTTATTGTCATTGGTGTTTTGCCTGCATGTATGTCTATCTGAGGGTGTCCGATCTTGGAGTTACCGACAGCTGTTGACTGCCATGTGGGTGGTAAGGAATTGAACCTGGGTCCTCTGGAAGAGCAGTCAGAACTCTTAACCACAGAGCCATCTCTCTCCAGCCCTCACCTTTTTTTTTTTTGAAAACGGGGTTTCTCTGTGTCACTTTGCCTGGCCTTGAATCTCAATCTGCAGAACAAGGGAGCCTTAAACTCACAGTGATCTGCCTGCCTTGGTCTCCCTGATCTTGGAGGTGTTTTTATCATCTCTCTGTCTGGCTATCTAGCTATCTATCCATTCATTTATTTATTTATTTTTTCTGAGACAGGATTTCTCTCTAGCTTTGGAGTCTGTCCTGGATCCAGACCTGGTCACAGCTGTACCTGGAAACAAACCAAAACAAAAACAAAGCAAAGCAAAGCAAAAGCCAGGCAGGACTGTCTGGTTGACCTTCCCTTTCCCCCTCCCCCATGGGCTCCTCAGAGGCGGTGAGGCCTCCTGCAGGGAATCCACAGAGCCTCTGCCCAAGGCTCTCCAGGGAACCCACTCTCTCCCTTTCCCCCAGCCCCAGGGCTGCCGGCCACATCTATCTCAGGCGTAGGTGGCGGGCACTCTGGCTATCCAGGACGTGACAGACACAGACACACAGAAGCAGGGAGGAACGGTGCCCACTCTCTCACTAGATGCAGGCATGCAGGAGGAACAATGAAAGAATGAGAACTGGAGAGATGGAATTTCTGGAATGTCCAGAAACCACATGGTGGGGATCTAGTGCCCTCTTCTGGTGACAGGGAGTACAGCACAGATTTGGGTTCTTGTGCTCCTGAGACCTACCCCAATTTAATACTGACATTATCCTATCATACCCTATATATCACATATAGGCTTGCTTGATATCACACACATACACTGCCTGCGTTTCTGCCTGACCCCTGTGAGAGAGCCTGGTACCTTCAGAAGACAGAAGATGGGGTGTGGGTCTGTCTGTCTGTCTATCTGTCCATCTATTCTTCCATAAAGTATTTATTCCTTTTTTGTTTGTTTTGTGACAGGGTTTCTCTCTAGTTCTCTCTAATTGAGTCAGTCCTGGAACTAGCTCTTGGAGACCAGAACGAGTGCTGGAATTAAAGGCGTGTACCACCATTACCCGGTTAGAAGTCTTTTTAAAAAGTAGGCAATCAGAGCTACAAATTTCCTCATAGGACTGATTTTACTGTGTGCCAGGGTTTGTGTAGGGTTTTGCTTTCATTTTCTTGAGTGAATCTCTCCCCCCCCCTCGTCTCTCTTATTCTAGAGATCTGTTTTGTCTTCCATGAGCTCTGAGGGGCACTTGGCTTGAGTGTGATACACACACAGACTTACTATTAAGGAAAGTTCAAGATCAAGATCCTTTCCTAACTCTGTGACCTTGCAACAGAGAAGTTTCAAGGGGTGTGAAGGGTGTGCCTACTGACACTGGAATTCATTTGATCTGCTAGGCAGCAAATGCTATGGATTGTGTATGTGTGTGTCTCTGTTAGTTTAGGTGTCTTTCCAGTCAATGTTGGTGTAATTACCGTGCGTCTGTATATTCAGTGCTGTGATCCTTTCAAATGGTTGTGAAGGGAGCCCTAGCCTAGGAATGACTTCAGTGACGCGTTATTTTCCTTTCCTAACTCTGTGACTTTGCAACAGAGAAGTTTCAAAGGGTGTGAAGGGTGTGCCTACAGCTCCACTGGCCTTCCTTGACGTGTACAGCTGTTGCCTTTCCTGTCAACATTCTTGTTGGAGTTGGGAAATTGCTGATTTGAACTCAGCCAATTTCATGGAATAGCCCTGGCTGTCCCGGAACTCATTTTTATAGACCAGGCTGTCCTTTTGGTGACGTTCTATTTTTTTTTCTTCCTCTTATTTTTCTATCTGCAGTCAACATTGGTGTAAGGACTGTGCACCTGTATATTCACTGCTCTGATCCTTCTCTCCTTCGTTCCTTCGTTCCTTTCTTCCTTTCTTTCATATGTCTGCCCACTCACGAAAACCCAAAAATTTCTAGCCTCCCAACGCAATTAAAAATAACTAAAATTTTAGTAAACTGACATTTAAAAAAGGAAGGAAGGCAGGCAGGCAGGCAGGCAGGCAGGCAGGCAGGCCTGGATGGTGGTTGTGAAGGGAGCCCTGGCCTAGTCATATCCTCTGCCATGACTGTAACTCAGGAGCTCTAAAGGGTCTGAGAAGCTGCTTTCATGCTTCTGCTGCTGGGCATTTATTTATTTATTTATTTATTTATTTATTTATTTATTTATTTATCTGGCTTATGTTGGAGGGGAAGGGAAAGCCAAAGCCTTGTCCTATGGGCTCCACGCTCTCAGTAGTGTCTCATAAACTCGAGTGTGAGGGCCCATGTCTGTCATGTCAGCAGCACTCAGAAACTGAAAACACGAGGATCAGGAGATCATCTTCAGCAACTCAGCAAGTGCGAACCACCGTGGTGGGGAAACAGACCCTCTCCAAGAAATGACTAAAGTGACCTGTTTATTTTTTCTGTTCTAAGTGAAAATGTTCACAACACATCACTATGACGATATTATTCCCGGAAATGAAATCCGAGTGGGATTTTTGAAACACTATTTTTATTTCATTATTATTATTATTATTATTTTTTAAAAAAACTATTCCACGTCTGTTTTAATTTTCTCTGACTCGGTATTTAGTCTGAGAAGTGTGGGCTGAGGGCGTGGGGAGTGGGGTGAAGAAAAAGAACCACAAGCAAGCAAGCAAGCAGTGGCCATGGTGAAAGGAGACCTTAGATGGCAGGGAACTGCCGTTGCCGCCTCCCTCCCTCCCTTCCTCCCTCGGTCCCTCGGTCCCCCTCGGTCCCCCTCGGTCCCCCTCGGTCCCTCCCTCTCACCATGCCCTAATGGTTGCAGAAGCCCCTGGCCCATCTAGTCCTGTCACCGATCTGTCAGACACGCTCTTTGTTTCCCCGTGAGCGAGCGAGCAAGCGAGCGAGCGAGCGAGCGATCGGATCGATTCGCCTGCTTTCCTAGCTGCCTGTGGTCTCGGTCGTACTTTCGTTTTCGTAGCCCCGAATGTCCAGCCCGGCCCGCCGTTCACCGTGTTCGGGGGTGGGATGGGGAGGGGTGGGGGAACCGACAGGGGAGTTCCCTGTCCTGTTGTGGGCCCGTGCCACCTCCGGGCGTGAGTGTGGAAGGACGCTGTCACGCCAGAGAAGGTGAAGACGCCGCCGCCGCGGTCGCGGCCGAACGAGCGAGCGAGCGAGCGATCTATGGCGGTCGGTTGTCGGGCGCCCCCTAGCAGTGGCCTTTTTCTGCAACGCTCCTGGTCCTCGGTCGTTGACGAGGACGGGGCGAAATGGCTTTTGTGAGGCGGAAAGAATGACGAGAGTCCCGGCCCGGCAGGCGGGTGTGTCCCGGAGTCGGTGTCGTGCTTGGGGACGGTCTCTGTGTAGGAGGTTGTGCCGGAAGAGTCACCCATGGGTGTGTGCGTTGGGGATGGAACCCAGTGACGGGACCAGCTGGAGAGGGTGCTGGGAGACTTGAGCGGGTCGACCAGAAGGCTTCAGTCGTTTGCGTACTCCCGCTAGGTGTCGGGTCCACCCGGGCCCAGGATCGGTGAAATACCTCGGCTTTAAAAGTTGCTTTTCCCTTGCTTTTTCTCTCTTCTAAAGAGCCCTGGGACCCGGCGACCCGAGGCCGAGAGGAGGCGATGGTTGATCCCGGCTTCCCCGCTGCCCCGTCACGGACTCGTTGGGGGTCTCGGACCTTTTTTTTTTTTTTTCCTTCCTCTTGCCAGGAACCCTCGGTCCTCAGCGGCGGGCCTTGCCATCCTGAGGCCGAGAGGAGGCCGTGGTCCCGGCTTCCTCGCCTCCCTGGTCCGGACTCTCGGAGCTTTTTTATTAATTTTCTTCCTCTTGCCAGAAACCCTCGGTCCTCAGCGGCGGGCCTTGCCATGCTGAGGCCGAGAGGAGGCCGTGGTCCCGTCTTTCTCGCCTCCCTGGTCCGGACTCGTTGGTGTCTCGGAGTTCTCCCCCGCCCCTTTCTCCTGCCCTCGGTCTTGCGAGAGCCCAGCGGCGGGCCTCGTGTTCTCGAGGCCGAGAGGAGGTGGTGGTCCCGGCTCCCCTGTTCACTGGTCCCCGGTTTCTTGGACTCGAGATCCCCCCCCCCAAGTTTTTCTTCTTGCCCTTCTCCATCCCTAGCGGCTGGTCGCAGGGTCCTCGGCCGGGAGGAGGCTGGGCGCCCGGCTTTCTGGCATGTCCACCTCGCTCTCTCGGTCCTTTCATGGTTATGAGGTCGACCAGTTGTTCCTTTGAGGGTCGGTTCTCTTGTTTATGGGGACATTTTTGGGACATTTCACCCAGCCTCACTTTCAGGAGTTCTGTGTGGTCTGTGAATGACTCCCCGTACCTGTTGCCATTCTTCTAATAATTGCTATCTGTCCTTATTGTACCTGCAGATAGGTGCTGACACGCTGTCCTTTAATTGGGTGACATTAAAGGACGCTAGGTGGCGGTCTCTCTTCCGAGCCTCACAGGGTGTGATTTTTCTCCGTCTAGCCCAGCCCGTGTCTCGCTGCTGTGCTTTCCTGTGAGGCTTTTTGAGATGACCGGCTTTCCTTGCCTTGCTTTTGCCCGTGGTGAAGCGTGTCAGGCGTCCCCGCTTCGTGGTTTGTCACCCATTCTGTTTGGATGGTGGGACCCGTCTCTCGATGCTTCTCCCTTGCCATCCCGGTGCTTTTTTTTTTTCTTTTGCATGCGGGGACCAGGTTGTGGAGCTCCCGAGTCTCCTCCATGGTCCTCTGCTCCCGTGTGCCTCCCGAGCGCACCGGTTTTTTTTTTTTACCCCCCCCTCCCAGCTTGTGGAGCTCCCGAGTCTCCATGAGTCCTTTTTGGCTTGAGGGTGGCCCGGCCCTTCTGCTGCCTCATGTTATGTGCCTCCCGAGTGCACTCCTCTTTTATTGGATTCCCCGTTGACCCCCCCACCGCTCTTTTTTTGGTGTGGCGGTGTGAAGGGTTTTCTTTTTTTTTTTTCCTTTTTTTTTTTTTCCTGTGGCATGTGTTGGGTCTGTGGTGATCTCTCGCTCGATTCTTCCCGGTTCTGCTTTGTTGATCGATGTGGTGCGCTTGCCCTGTGTTCATTCGGGCCGGAGGCCTAAGCCGCGCCAGGCGATGGACGGACATTCATGGTGAATGGCGGCCGCTCTTCTCGTTCTGCCAGCGGGCCCCTCGTCTCTCCTCCCCACCTTTACCGGTGGTGTGTGGAAGGCAGGGGTGCGGTTATCCGGCCCGAGCCCTGTGAAAGCCCCCCCGCACTCTTCGCTGTGGTTCGTGGGGGTTCCTGTGAGGCGCGCCGGGGGCTTTGTTCCCCGTCGCGCGTTTCGCTATGCCCACCGTGTGTGGGTCTGTTTGGCCCTCCTCCCTCCGAGCCGGGGGAGGGTCGGCTGATTGCCGCGTTACGTGCCCCTCCCGACCGGGCTCGTGTGCACGCGCCTTGCTTGCGATCCTCGTGGTGCTCCTGGAGCGTTCCAGGCCGATCTTCAGAGGGGCCCGGTTCTGAGCGGCGGCGGCGTTTCCCAGCTCCCTGACGTGTATGCCTCCTGTGTGCGGTACGGCCGTTAGCGGTGT